>NW_024356249.1:6494479-7092692 GCF_902729225.1 Pteropus medius | reverse complement strand
GTCACAGCTGAAAAGGTAATTACTTTAAATGCCATTGAGAATTTAAAATAACAAAAGATAAAACAGGACCTAACATAAAGAGTTTAAAATCTAAAACAGTGAATCCAAGCCCAGGCAGGAAAATAAACCAGTGCGGTAATGGATTTTGAACAAATCTAAGTTTTATGTTATTTGTGTTTAAATCAATAGGATACAGAAAGCAACAATGTATTTCTTCTGATGGGTCTGATCTAAAGTGCATGGGGGGGAAGGGGGAAGATATACCATTGGGAGACTACTATTTAAAATGGCCTTTCTCTCAAACACTCTTTTCAGCTCTCAGGATCTGAACATTTTCTCAAATAAAACTGTTATTAAACGAAAAGGTCAGTGTTTGTGGATGGGCTACTTTAAGAGAAGCCCAGGAAAGGCCAACTTCGCCTATTAGCACAGCGAGTTTCCAAGCAGATCTTTAGGGACCGGCCAAGTTTGTGAAATGAGAAAAAGTAAAAATGAGAAATGTTCAAGCCATATAAATCAGATTTGCCAAGGAAATCTGCAAAACTACTGCCAGCTCAGGAGGTGTGCTTCCATGGCTTTTACGTATATAAACACTTTCCTTTTTAAAGGTATTACAATCAAGTATGTTTTCTTCACATATGTATACGTTACTTTTTAAAATCTCTGAAACCATTTTCATTCCTTTCTCAATGGCAAATGTATCTTAATGAACACAAACACTGGCATTTTGTCAATTAGATGTAGATAATACGACACTGACCATAAAACATGCCATTTTCTGTGTTTTAATTGATGCCATTTTCTGTGTTTTAATTGTTGTGCCTTTGAGTTAAATTGCATTTTTGTCTTTTGGTTGAAATATAAAATGTACTGTCCCAATATAAAACAGTAATTATTTGACCTTTGCACTGTGAAAAAAAAAAAAAGTCAGGCACCGCAAGTGCATGGTTACAAGTCTGCCCTAAACCCTTCATTTGAAACTATTATTTAAAATAATATTTGTATGGTTGAAAGCAGCTCATGATTCTCAACCAAATTTTATATGTTTTTAATAAAGAACATTCTAAACAAATGTTTTGGTTAGTTCAAAATTTCTTCTTTACTGAGTGCCTCGTAATCATTTACCCCTCTTAGCCACACAAAATTTCTAAGAATTTAAATCCTTAAGAAATTCCAAGAATCCATATTTCTAATTTAGGTTCAGGATCAAAAATTGATTGAGTATTTTTAGCAGCTGTGAAAATCATGGCCTTAATCCTCAGAGAAAGTTTAGCATCAATTCATTACGCTTCACCTATCTTCTCTATGTTATATGAATTCTGTCCAAATTCTATGTTTTCAGAAACTAGTTAAACCAGGGGTAGAGAGGGAAGGGGGTTGGAGAGGCACTGTAACATATTTAAGAAAGTTCCTTGAATGGGGAACAGAAATGATTCCAAAAGATGAGATGACTTTATGAATGCCCCATCATCTATGGCAAAACAAAAAATTGAAAATGCAGCCATGATTTGAAACTTGCATAGATTACCTGGATCTCAAAGGACAAACCAATTTCCTTTATAACTTTTTCCACCGACGACTTTCCCTTTCCCTCATTTTCACTGCAATTCCCTCCCCTATTACAGTATTTCTAGAACAATCTCCATAAGTTACTTAATAAAAATTGTGGCTTGCCTCTTAGAAAAATGTCAGGTCCTCTGGGATTTTTCCTTTACTCCGTTTCGCTTTCTGGTTTTACCATTTGATGATATATATCATGTCCAATTTTATAAAACTTATATTTACATGCTAGTTTAAAAATGCTGAAGAGACAAATGAAGATCTACTCTAAGAAGAAAACAAATGTATGCAATTGCATAACTCAAGTGGCAGATTTAAGATAAAGACTGACTCTGCCATCACTGAGATAGCTGAGCCATAGCCAAATAAAATTTTCAGCACTATAGAAATATCCACTAATGTTTTAATTTCAATAAATTCATTAACACATACAGAGCACTGATTGTTTAAAAAAATAATAATGGAAGCACCCATGCTACCGATGAATGCAACACACAGTATACTAGAAGTAAATGACTACACAGTCTACGCTGCAGGATAACTCTTGTCCTGCTCCTTATCATATAAAAGGTATAGCATTTGATTAGGAAGAGTCCAAAGATATCTAAGGTAAATCTCGGGGGTTAGAAAGAAACATGTAACAGTTTGGCATTATCCATCTAGTTGGCAGACACACACACACACACACAGAGTATAAGTATAATGTTTAGCTGACAATTAAATTCAGTTACCAAAGGATAATATATATTAAGAATGCATTCGAAAAATGCCATCTGTGTAGATACAGGATAACTGAAGCTACTAATACATTAAAGTTAATGATGATGTCAGAATGAAAAGCCTTTACTGTACATTCATAACCACAAATATTGAATCAGAAGGCACAGTGTTACAAAGAGACTGGCAACCTAAATATTAACAGCATCAAGTTAACAGTTTATTTTGTACTATTACCGCTCCAACAGGATTTATAAACCTTCGTAAATTTCTAATTTGAATGGCATACTATGCAAATCGTGTCCATTTTATTGTTTGCTTCACAATAAGCACTCATGGAAACCAGATCATGCTCCATTCTATGTGAAAACAAACATCAATACTGGGCTGCAGAAGCTTTATAGCAACAGACAAGCTCATCATTCATACTCTACAGTTTCCACATTTTTAAGTAGACGATTCTTTAAACCAGCATTGAGAATCAGATACATCTAGCATTTCATGTCTTAATATCCTGAATAAATAGTTGCAAGACCTCACAAAGCCTCTGGGAAAATAAGATCTATAATTTAAATTAAAAAATAATAATTACCTCTGGATATTGCTTTTTGATGCATAGCTTAATTTTTTTGTTTGTTTCACAAATGGATGTATTTTGTTCACTGGGGATAAAGCTATAAATTAAACAGCATTAAATCTACAAACCCAAACCCAATAGTACCGAGTGTGCCTGTGTTAAAAGGTTTCTTCAGAAAGACTCACGAAATGCAAAGAGGACCAAGCTGGAAATAAAGAGGGTTCTTATCTAGTTCTGGCTCTGCCACATTAGTTTTTGTGATTTTACTCAAAAAGATGTCATTGCGTTAGGCCATGGCTGTCTCATCTGTAAAATGAGGGCTCAAGCTAGAAAGTCTCTAAAATCCTTTCCGCATACAAAGCAGGGTGAAATGGGAGACTGGCTGAATTCGTGCGTGAGCACCCACTTCCCCTAAAAGCCCGTTAAAATGAAGGTAAAGGGATAAAACGGTGTATCACGGGCAACATACACTGCCAGTTGTTTTCCTTGAAGTGACACTTTGTTCTTTTGGAGAAACTGTCTATCACTCACCCAGCAAACTATAAAAATAGCCTCCAGGCTTCACAGACAAAGCAAAAATTAAGGGGTGGGGAGGGGGAAACGGTGGTGGGAAAGAGCAATATCATGTAGGCCTTGCTAGGCACATAGCAGATGTTCGATAAAAACGTGTTAACTGTTTGATTAGTGGGGTCAGGTAAATAAGACACCAACTTGTGGGGTAGCTGAAGGAAAATTCAGAAGAAACGTAACATATACAAAATTCATACACTCGAAGTAAAGTGTGACTGCTACTCAAAAACTTCAAGACAAGTCCCTTTCCCCAAAACTCTTCAAGCCGCTGCTGCCACCACCAGGTTTCTGCTCTTGGACCCCCTTTGCAGGGGTCATCACGAGGGACAGCATACTGTTCATAAAGGAAAGAATGGGTTATTCATTCCAAGCTTACTTACTGGCTATAAGCTTTCAGTTTCAACATTTAAGCTCAGTTTTCTGTTCTATGGTCAACAATATGAAGGTATTTTTGTTTGTTTTTTAATTATTTTCTCAAAAATAAAGCAACCCTGGGAATACATACAAGCTAGGAAATCAATCAATTCGCCAGGTAGTAAATGCGCACTGACTTAATCCAAAGCTAGACTTCATAAAACGAAGACTACGGTCCCTACCATTAAGGAGATTAAAATCTAAGTGAGTAAAATTGTCCTACTGGGGTTTAGTAGTAAGAGAAACTTAGCAAGGTCGGCTGTAGTCACGAAGTGCTTCACGAAGGAGGAAGGACATGATGAGCAAAGGCCTGTATTAGCCAGATGGAGAGGAAACCAAACAAGGCTTGTTTGTAAGAAAAAATATATGGGTAAAATATGGTCAATTGTGAGGAAACTTGGAAACCAGGCAGGAGTTTGGATAAGAAATGTCAACAAAAAAATATATGGCATCATTGACAGCTGTTAACATTTGGGAATAATGCAATTAAATAGGTGTTACAGGAAATACAATCTGGCAAACAATTGCAGATAAACAGAAAGGGGAAAGTATAAGGCAAAGAGTGGCTCTCAAAGTGTAGACTCACCCCTACTTCCCACCTTTACTCTTCCCTACTCTCCCCTCCCAAGCAGCAGCCCCGCCTCGAACTAGTTAGAGATGGGAACATTTCTGCTCTACCCCAGACCTATAAAGCAAAAACTCTGGGGGGTGGGGCCCAGCAATCCGCACGTTAACAAGCCCTCTCCATGATCCCGATGCTGGCTCCAATTTTGGAGATGCTCCCATAAGGTGATGAGGCCATGAACTAGGATACTGGATTCTAAGATACAAGAGCTTTCGTGGGAAAAACTGATCATCTATAATTGACTGAGAGATGAAAGAGAAAGAAGTCAAAGGTGCACCCACATGCCAGAAAATTAATACCCATGATGGTCAATTAAGTAAAGAAGGAGAGGCTATTTGGGAAAGATAATGAGTTCAGTCTCAGACATACTCAGTTGAACATAATGGTAGAATCACCGCATGGAATTGTAGGCAATTAGATATTTGAACCTGAAATTCAGATTTGATTTGAGACTTGGCTGGAAAATGCTGATTTGGGAATGACTATTATAGATCTGAGCTCAGAGAATTCTCCTGGAAAAAAAAATTGTGTAAAGAAAAAAAACACAGAAGGCTAAAGAACAGGCCTTAAAAATTCATCAGATGATGGAAGGGAGTGAAAGCACACCACCACTGGGGACGAAGAAATGGAATGGAAAGGAAGAAATGAACCAAGATACCACGTGCAGAAATGGTAAAGAGATTTCATTGCATGTGCCAATTCCGATCAACTGGCAATAGCTACTTGGGGCGTTGTGTGTAGGAAGGCTCCAAGATCACTGGTTCAGTGAATTAATGTCTACGTTGGGCACAGGAGGAAGATCTGGCAGCCTGGCCTACAATTACCTGTCACATCATGAAGCGCGTGGAAATCAGATTGTGTGGGCAACAGGAACCAGTGGGAGAACAATGGGAGGCAGCAACTATAGGCCACTCTTCCACAAGTTTAGAAATAAGACGAGAAGGAACGAGGCTGAAAAATTAAAAATAAAAGATGATTTTCACAAATAGTGGAGATCTGTGCATGTTTGAAGGGCAGCCACAATCAATAATCTGGAACTAAATTATAAGAGACGAATGAATGCTAGTTGTTTCTCAAAAGTAATTTAGAGAAGAAACTAGACTTTTGGTAGTGAGCACACAATAGAGTAGACAGACATTGAGTTACGTTGCACACCTGAAATGAATGTCTTTACCCAAGATTACCTCAATAAATTTAATTTAAAAAAATAATTCAGATACTATAATGTATACATCACTCAATATCTGGTTGTTTAATGTACAATAACATAAACCAATTAATATTTATAATATTATATTCTAGTCCACTTTCCTAATTACCTTCCTGATGTGAGGTTCATAGCACATTTTTTAAGTATATTTTATAATAATGAAATGGAGTAGAAAGTCCACATTCATGAGCCAAAAAGCTTTAACCAAGACTAACATCCTTATGTAGATAATTTGCTTTGGTAAACAGAAAGCCAAATACTACTCTGATATTTCAATTCATAAATGAATCTTCCCTCTTCCTATTGCTATGAACTAGTGTGTGCTTTTTAGGGCATGTGTACACACAAACACACATACACACGAAACCCTGTATTTTCTCCAAAAATCCATCAGTCATTAATAAATTGATTCAACTAAGATATTTACTTCTTTAAACTCTGACCAGCACTATTTTCTAAGGGAGACTTTGAATTTATCCTTACATGTAAGAAAAGCCCATGTAAAGCAAAAAACTCAGAAATTTGAAAATAAAATCTGTCTTGTAATCCACCTTACTTTCAACAGCCCTGGAAAACCGTCAACCAAGCCCAGTCTCAAGACGTTTCTTCTTTTGAATGAAAAGAAAAATTATGACCCAATTAAAACCCATTTTATAATAAAGAAAACTAGAAAAATAGAGTCCTATATCTAGATGCTGGCCCGGTAGTAGGCAGTAGAAATCATGGGAGGATCATATCTAGACTGCTAGGTCTCAGAGGCTTCATTTATATCCCATTAAGGGCCAGATGCCATAAAGGGATCTTTTTAACGCACAACTGGCTAACCATTGCAGAACAGCCTTTCCTGGGAAGTTTTAAATACAGCAATTCCGATTTCACACCCATGCTTAATTCATATTTTATTTATGGTGTTTCAAACATATTAAAACCGTGAGACAGCATAACGCATACTAGTACAATATTTTTCATTAAGTTATAGCGCAATATCCTGAGCTTTGCTTTTTATTTAATTCATATTGTGATAATTAGATCAGCCTCCTATTTTAAAGTCAGGTTATACCTATATAGCCTTGTTATTTTTCCCTTCATCTAAAGTAACGAATCTCCACTTATTGTTCAGAAAATATCATTTCCATGTAGTCATAAGTAGTCATAATCTCTAACAAAACAAAAATAATTCTCTGTGAAGCATTATGGAAGCTCTATGAATTAGATGATCACAGCTGATTTCACCATCTTTAAAACACAAGACTACATAAGAATTTCAAGACCAAAGGCCTTGTCCTGTCTTTAATTTAAATGCAAGAATGTACTTAACCTTTTTTCTAAAAATTAATTATGCCCAGTTAAGTTAGACTACACAGAAGATAACAGTAAAAACATTTATTGTGATTACATTCCTAATGATCCACAAATTTCCTTAATATCAGTATTATATAGAGAAGGGGGGCGGCCAATTTCTTGTCTTTCAGTAGAATATCATTTTTTTTTTGGTAACTTACACCGTGTGCTGTATATGGTTTCAGAGTGGTAAATCCTTTGGGATACCTGGGACTACAAAAGCATGCTTCCGTCCAGACCAATGGTTTTAGACCCAACGCTGCCTTTTTACAGCAAATATTTTGTAATACTGCTTTTACTATCCTGCAAATAAATGATAATCTTACACAAAAATTTTTAATGCTATAATATCCTACATGTAATATTTTTAAAAGAAATAAAAAGAAACTAATCTATAATGAAATAATGGCTTTACACTATGTAAATGCTCAAACCTAACTACACTAGAAGATATAATAAAATAGTCTGAATCCGGAGCTTTTATGGCAAATCATATAGCAATTGCTACACATTCTTCGAAAACAGTGTATTTTAAAACCTTGCAAAACATACTTTCTGCTTATATATAAAACAATTAAGCTCTGGGCTGGTGAAGCAGGTTTTCAAGTTCATGAATTTCTGATGGGACATTCAGAAATTGAGAGCACAAAACAATCAATTCTTAAAGTGTCAGAACTATCTCATGCATTGCAAGGCATCTAGATCCCTGTCCACACTACAAAAACACCAGCAGCTAACAAATTTCTAAAATGCCTCCCTAGCAGCACTGAGCACCATTGTTTTGACCGGACTAAAATATTCACTCTGATTCAAGATAAAACATGGGAAACCTAGCTAGTTTATGGTTTGTATGACCATTGATTGTCACAGATAATGCATTAATAGTAATATGGATTTTTCAAAAACAGGTAAAATTTGCAGATGACAGCAATATGCCTTCTCTGCCTCAAAATGTCCAAGTATTTCTAGCTTCCTTTCTCTCTACACTCACCAAAATTACATTTTCCCAGTCTCACTCATACAGATTGTCTTGATTTTCCTTAGGGTATCCAAAGTCACTTTCTGCTCATCATCGAATAGGCAATTTTTTTCTCTCCTGATGCTTTAAGATGTGTCCTACAAAAGTGAGGGTTCCATGAGGAATCCAATTGAAATGGAAAAGGTGGATACCAATGGCAGCCTAAAGACTCCAGCTCTATGACAGGGTATCATAAAGAATGCACACAGACACAGAGTGATACCCATTTACCAGCAAACTATAAAAATGTTTTCATTATTAAGCATTCACAGACATTTTCAGGTTAATGTCGTTAAGAGAACAATTTCTAAAACATAGATTTATCTCAGGCTGACACACCTCCCATCAAAACTATCTACATCAAATAGCTCTAGGCCAATTAAAACTATATGTTTCATAGGTGACAATATTAGAATTAACTCTGAGCAAACAGTTCGATAAGTCCAGATCATTTTTATGTTCAAGGAAAGTGAGGACAGGATTTAAAGTTACTCACTCTAAATTAACTTACAATAATTCACAGAGATTTCTTTCTGAAATTAAGGAATAAAGAGCTTAGTAAAAACTAATTTCTCTATAAACACTAAAAGTAAATTAGCTTTCACTACAATAAATAATATGAAACTATCTAGGATAAATGTTAGGAGGGCAGAGAGAATGAATACAATCTAAACACCTATGAGATTTTAAAATAAATGCATTTATGTCGTTTTTAAGTACCTTCAGCAATTGGATCCAGTCTTCAAAAAAGTATTATCAGGTAGAGGTCCCTAGAAACTGTTTTAAGGAAACTAATAATTAGAATACCAACTTATTCTTTGTAAATAGTAGCTTCTAACATACAGGACAATTTCGTAAAATAAGTTGCTAAGTAATGTGAGATTTCCTCTCCGGGAATTTTCTTACGAAACCCACCCTGACTTCTACTCCATTTCCCATCCCCGACCCTGTTAGTATAAGGAAACATAAATCTTCTCTAACTTCATGACAAGCTGTAAATTAAATGAATCCAAATTAATAAGACTTTAGTGCATGTTTTAACACTTTTTAGTTTTAACATATTTTATCTGTGATATAGTTTATAAAGGATTTAACAGTACAAATTAACCTAGTAAGACACTATACTTATATAAACTAAAATAACTTTTCAAAATAGCATAAAATGTTCAGATTTAAATTGATAAGCATCTGAAACAAGGCTATGAAATGAGAATGGCCATGAAATAAGGAGAATGGTAGAACATGCCACACAACTCATTTTAAAGTCACAGCCACTGTGTGTGTATGTGTAGGTATGTGTGTGTGTACTGGCCACAGGATTGTAAAATATAGAAGGACATCATATTTGATTTCTCATAAATGGACAGATAAACAGAGCTCAACAATAAAAATTAGGTTTAAAGAGACCAGTGTTCTCCCGATTCTACCCTCTGTGACTTAAATTGATATCTATAAATTACTAATGAGGTTGCTCTTGAAGATGAAGTAAACTGAAGAGACATCTTAAAGCCAAAGATGAACATCATTACAAAAACAGAATGAAACTCTATTCAAATGAAGAATCATCAGCATGTGATTTTAAAAGTCCTGACTGATATTGTATAACATTTCATTGAGAAAATACTGTATTTGCAAGAGATTATTAAGTCATGAATTCTTCAGAATGTCAGCATACTAGGATTTACTAGTTTTTCAACCTACAGAAAAGACTAGGTAACAGAAAGAATTTGTGGTGCAACTTTCATGAGGATTTAGGATCTGGCCTCATGTCAAAGTAAATTATCTAAGTATTTTAGCTTCTGATCTCCAAGATTCACGTATTTATCGTAAATGAATTTGATCAGACAGCAACAAGAATTAATCTAAATCTCTTTCATTGCCTTTGAACACTGGTAAAGTCATAGATTATGATGAATAATGAGGAGACTAAAGGGTAAAGTAAAATTGATGTTGATCAAGTATTGTCTAAAAATTCATTTTCATGGCCAATTTAAATGACTATTAAATCATCTTCCTAGAAACATACATACTGGTGGCAAAGAGAAAGACTGAGACAATGAGGTAGAGCAACATATATTTTATATATAAAACAATGAAAATGAAGCAAACTAAATATCTGAAAACGGGGAAATGATCAAATAGTAATATAATGATATTATGAAATATTATGCTAATATTAAGAAACATGCTTTATATCCGCCCTCCACTTTGGGTGGTGAATACACAATGCAATATACAAATGATGTATTACAGAATTGTATACTTGAAACCTATATAATTTTATTAACTAATGTCACCCCAATAAGTTAAATAAAATTTTAAAAATATATTAACAAAAAAGAAAAACATGATTTAAAGAATATTAAACCATGCAAAGATTATCACAATTAACTGAAAAGGATAAGATACTAAACTGAACAAACTGTTTGGTCTTCCTTTTGTTTTGAATATTTTAGGTCCAGTACTCTAAAAAGCAAAAAGAAATCATCACCATAACATATATACATGTATATGGACTGGAATGATACATACGAAATGATAATGATTATCTTTGAATTTGTGGGGAATGGATCATTTTTTTCTCTTTATACTTAATTATACTTTTTACCCCAAAACACATTTTTACTTTCATAATCATTTAAAAAGTAATTTTAAAACAATGCATGAAGAAATAGGCAATAACTGCCAGTTTTTAAAACATACCTTTATCAATTCAATCATGAACATCATACGTACAATATATATCAACTTAGCTAACAGAAGTAAAAACCACATTTAAACTGAAAAAGAGTCAGCTGAGGTTAAGGTACCTAAAAGTGAGCACCACAAGATTCAAGAAAACAAAATTGGTTTCTGTTTTTTATCTTTCACCCATCCTGCCATTATAACAGACTACGTATTCTTAAAAGGCAAGTTACTCAAAGAAAGTACAATCGCACATCATTATTGGAATAATGTCTGGGAGAGCAAAATTTACAGCACATATTTCTTATTATGCTATCTAGAAGCATACCACACAACAAGGGCTATCTGTTTAAAAGTTTTGTATTAAAAATTATGAGATTCAAAGTGTCATCAAAAGGATATTCGATGACTGCATTAAATATAAGCAGAAAACAAGGAGAGAATCTTATATTCTCTTTTCATTTCAGTTTTTTAAGTAGCATTTAATTTTTTGTCTTCCATTTAGATTTTCCAACTGATAACACTGATGGTCCCAGTATGATGAACGATACACGTTACCAAGGACAGCTGATGAAAAAGCCTAAGTCACTGACTTAAGCGATGAGCTGAGGTTAAGCTAAAAGTCAGATAAAAGGAATGAAAGATAACCACTGATAGGAATTTCTACATCATGCAACAAATATCCCTCAACATAATGAAAGTAAAGCTCCATCAAGACACATTTCATGCATGTACCAGTCACTGCTACAAAAAGTCACTACATTTTGGGATGTTTGAGAAAATCACTCTATAAATTGTCCATTTTGGCTATGAAATAGGCATAGAGACCTATTTCTTATATTCCACACAGGCAGAGCCTAAAAGAAAATACAACTATAACAATAAATTTAAACTACATTATATCTATCATTACATTCTTTGCTGCCACTAGCAAAATAAAACATTTAATGCTGCTTGCTTGCTGATTAGATTTATACTTAGTAGGAAATAAATAATCAAAATTTAGCCTTGCTTCCTTAAAATGGTATCTGACAACCTCTCACTGGGGTTTAATGGCCTGAAGCATCTCTAGTGAAAACTATTATTCAACATACCAAATTTTTATTTTTTTTAAGTTGTTTAGTACTTGCACACTCTGCAACCACTGGCTAAGATGAAAGAGTTTTAAATGCCTATTTGTGAGAACGGTATCTCATAACAAATACCAAAACCATCACTTTTCACAAAGCTTTCAAGGCAGGGTAGCAATGACAAATGACAGGACACTAGAACAGATACTAAAGCTTTATCTTAAGTTTAATCTTCATCGTTCATTTAGGTTTAAAGGAAAATCAAACTGAATTATTCATTCCTTATAGTAGCAGAGGAATCCTCAGATATTATTTGTGCAGTGTAGATATAAACTGAAAATATCAAACCTTTTCAGTTTTTTCATCCATGCTGATAAATCAGGAGTAACTAAAATCCAAACAAGTCAGACATATGAAAAAGTGAAGTCTTCTTTTTTTCAATTAAATCTATTGAGGTGACATTGGTTAATAACATTACGTAAGTTTCAAATATACAATTTTAAACCACAGCATCTGTATAATGCATTGTGTGCTCACCACCCAAAGTCTAGTCTCCTTCCGTCACCATATATTTGACCCCCTTTACTCTCTTCAACCTCATTTTCTCCCTCCCTTAGCTTTTTTTTTTGTTTGTCACAAAATATCTTTCTATGCTGTACGTTCATTTCCAAATTGCAGTAGCTTTTGTCTTTTTAGTTTGATGTTTTTACTTCCTTTAACCAATATGTTATATTTAAGTATTTAATACCTTACTCTAAACAAGAGTTGCATTTTCTTGCTTCTGTTAGTCATCTTACAGTTTTGTATCTTTTTGTCTTGTTTCAGGTAGAAGAGCACCTTTCAGCACTTCTTGTAATGAATGTCTTATGGTGGTAAATTCCTTCAGGTTCTCTATGTGTGGGAAAACCTTTAATTTTCCTTCATATCTAAACAAATAACTTTGCTGGGTATATTATTCTTGGCTGGTGATTTTTTTTTTTCACCATTTGAACATCTGATTCCACTCCCTCCATACTGTAGAGCTTCTGCTTAAAAATCCATTGATAATCTAATGGGGTTTCCTTTATAGGATATTGTCTTCTTTTCCTTAGTTGCCTTGAGAACTCTTTCTTTGTTGTTAATTTTTGACAGCTTTAATATAATGTGCCCTTGAAAAGGCCTTTTTGGACTGACGTAATTAGGTGTTCTGTTTGCTTCTTGAATTCGAGGATCTAATCCTTTCCATAGGTTTGAGACGTTCTCGTTGATTGTCTGAATAGGTTCTCTGTTCCTTTCTCCTACTCTTCTCCTTCCGGTATACCCATTATTCTCATATTGCTCTTTCTGATGGAGTCAGACAGTTCTCTGTATAAAGTTCTCACTTTTTTTTTTTTAACTCTTGATTCTCCCTTGAGTCATTTCTAGATTTCTATCTTCTATATCATCAGTTCTTTCTTCCATCTGGTCTGCTCTACTTCCTAAGCTTGCTGGTTTTAATTCTTCATCTCAGTAATTGAGTTCTTCAGATCCAGGATTTCTGTTTGGTTCTTTTTTATAGTTGTAATCTCTGGTGAAGTACTTCTTTTGTTCGTTAATTTTCTGAGCTCACTGGATTGCTTTTCTGAGTTTTCTTATATCTCGTTTCAGAACTGCAATCTGAAATTCTCTGTTATTTAAATCACAGTCTTACATGTCTTTAAGTTTATTTTCTGGGGATTTTCATTGTCTTTCTTAATTCCCTTTTTACCTTAGTTATTAAATATGCTTGATGGATTATGTATCTAGGTATTTGTGGGAATGAAAACATTTTTTTAAGTATCTGACACTTCTGTGTATAGCAGGTTTCTATGTAGATGTCTTTATTTTAAAGTTTTCCAGTAGGTGGTGCTGAAACGCATGTTTTTATTTTCTCTTATCTGCATTGCTGGGGCTTCCAGGATCTCTGTGGAATGGTGTCACCTCAGCTGTGGACAACACAGTACTTCCCAAAGAGGTGGGTGTCCCCGTAATGACCTGGTCTCTTCAGTCTCGGGGAATCACTCCCATGGATTAGACGTGGCAGGGTATGGGTCTCCTGGCCTGTATGTTCACGGCATTGCCTTCCTATAGCTAGAAGCCACCAGCAGAGTCACTTTGAGTTGCCCCAGCTGCCTCTACCAGGCTGTGCCCCAGTGGGTGGAGGGAACCAGGTTCACATATAGGTGGCCCTGCTCTTCCTAACGGGTTTAGCCACAAGGAGCATTGACCACTGAGGCTGGAAAGTTTTTTTCAGCCCTTCCACCATCTGCCGAGTAAGGATTTCACCGGCAGCGGGACCTGAGGAAAACGGGGTGGGTGAGTTCCCACGTCTGTGGGATCCTTTGTTCAGCGCCAGCAAGCTGTAGAACATTGCAACCATTTACACCACTTCTCTGCCCCTGACCCTGGGCCCAGCCTCGATGCGTGCCAGCCATCCAGACCCGACTGCTGTTTCTGCCCCTCTGGTGTGCACAGTGGGTATTGCACCCCAATCTTTCACTGCTATTGCACCAGCTTGGGCTGCAGTGAGTGCCGAATTGTGTGAGGCTTCCTCCTCCGTCCTTCTCCACCTCCCTATCTCCGTTGTTTGCTCAGATCCACCAGCCTTCAAATGTCTCAATGCACAGATCTCTTGGACATTTTTGTGTGTAAAGCAGTGAATCCTTTGTTGAATTATAGCTGTTCAATGTGATGTAACTTCAAGAAGAGGGACCTGGAGGTCCTCTCACACCGCCATGCTGTTGACATCCAAAAGTGAAGTCTTTGTAACCAAAATACCCCAACATCACTTAGCTCTATTTCAAAAACGACGTGTGTCTCAGGGTTGCCAACATTTTCAGTACGTACAGTCTTGGTTATCCAGCCTTTTCCACTCTCATCTGGGAATCCAAAGACTAACACAGCAAAGGCTCTCACGCAGGGCAACTTTTGTTTAGGCACATGGCTGATCACAATAAAGACTACAATTTCCAGTAAACAAATAGTTTCACAGTGAACAAATATACGGCAAACATTTCTGCCACACAATTAATTGGCCATAGGGCAATTTCACAATAAAAGATAACTGACGACAGTTTAGCTCCATTTCTCCATTAACGAATCAACTACCTTTGGCCAACTTGAGTTATTTGTCATTTTCATTTTGTTTCTCCATTGACAGAGTTCTCACAGTACTCCCATTTTTATATTACATAAATCTTAGCCAGACTGCATACTATACTAGGAAATAAAATATCAGTTTCTCCAAATCCTTCAGTGAACACAGTGATCCCTCCCACCCATCAAAACCAAAAGTTTATATTTACCAAACCATGGCAAATATAAAAGGGGCAGCTACTAATTCACAACAGTCTGTGAGATCATTAATTATCCATTCTTTGGATAGAAACTGATATCTCTCTAAATAAAGGAAACATTTTTAGTGATAAAGGAATAACTTGCAATGATGAACAAGGAGATAAATCAACGAGCCAAAAAAAATGTGTAATACTATGAACGGAAGACATCAAAGACAACATATTTTCATTTTTTGCAATAAAGTCTTTAATTCCGTTATTATTTTTTCATGTTTCATTATGTCCTTTATAATGTCCTTTTTAGTTTTTGTTTTTATCTTTTACAGAGAAACTGCCGTATGGACAGTTAGTTATGTGATGGGTGTGCTACGGTGAAGAAGTTCACCACCAAACTACCTAGATAGAACATTTCCAGCCTCGTTTGCAGCTGTGCAGCCTCATGATTACAAGATGTCGAAGCGAGGACGTGGTGGGTCCTCTGGTGCAAAATTCCGGATTTCTCTGGGCCTTCTGGTAGGAGCCGTCATCAACTGTGCTGACAATACAGGAGCCAAAAATGTGTATATTATCTCTGTGAAGGGGATAAAGGGAAGACTGAACAGACTTCCTGCTGCTGGTGTGGGTGACATGGTGATGGCCACAGTCAAGAAAGGCAAACCAGAGCTCAGAAGGAAAGTACATCCAGCGGTGGTAATTCAACAACGAAAGTCATACCGGAGAAAAGATGGTGTGTTTCTTTATTTTGAAGATAATGCAGGGGTCATAGTAAACAATAAAAGCGAAATGAAAGGTTCTGGCATCACAGGACCAGTTGCAAAGGAGTGTGCAGATTTGTGGCCCAGGACTGCATCCAATGCTGGCAGCATTGCATGATTCTTCGGCATATTTGTAAAAAAATAAAAATTATTTGTTCCTCCCCTCCCAAAAAAAATAAATTAATAATAATAATAATAATAATAATAATAATACATGAATGGACATGGTATTTGCAGCTTCTAAGTCATTGCCCACAATACAGGCTGAAGGGCAGCTGGGAGCCATTTTGGACCAGATAGATAAGAGGAACACTTAGAGGTGCAGAGTAATAACAGAGAAGGAGCTGGGTCCCAATGCTAAGAAATCATCAAATTGCCCAAAGTGTTTTATGACAGAAAAACAAAATTCTCCCATTTTAAGCCAGTGTTACTTAGGGTCTCCTTTAGACAATAAAACCTACCTTCTACTCCATGTATCTTGATGAAACATGGTGAAAATCCAATGTTAATTCGACCTTTTCTTAGAAGAATCAGAGACCATCTCCAAAGTACGCACACTTAAGAAGGGAAGAAAGTAGAAAACCAGCTATGCCTAGCACACTTGAAAGAGCTGAAAGAAACTTGAGAGCGGAAGCCTGTACTTGCCCCAGGAAAGTCTCCCCATCCAGATATGCACATGAGCAAACTGGAAAACAACCATGGTGCTTTGTCCAAACCAGGGTAAGTAAGCTTCTAAACAAGTTACTCAATCCCTTTAGAAGAGCCTCAGGTTCGTTATTTCTAAATGAGGGGGATAAATTAGATCGCCTCCAATGTTCCTCTCAGTTAACAGAATTCTGAAACCATGGCATCACAGCACAGCAGCAAAGAATGTCCGCTCTCGAATCAGATTGTCTAAAACCCTGCTTCACTGTTTGATATACGTGTATCTTTGGTCATTAGCTTCCCTGTGACTCAGTTTCCTGACCTGTAAGTGAACAGAATTGTTAGAATTATATCACCTTCTGACATATACCAATACCTCATTGGATCACAATTTTAGCTCCCACAAACCTACTTTATCCAAAACTCTATACAAATGTCAAATTTGTATGGCAATTTATAGATTACTGATCAAAATGACTAAATTACATTTTTTACCCTGACAACTCTTTAAGGCTGCATCCTGCCATCTACTTCCTATTTCATAGTAGAATAGTATAATCACTCTACCTACAGACTAATGATTCACTAACTTTCTACCTTTCTGGCAAGCTAAACTTTTATAAGAAAATGTTCCAGCTATCCCAAAGATTACTGAGAACTTGACTACTTAAAGCAACCCTCTTAAATCTTTTTCCTTCTCTTCTCATGCAGCATTCTACATAAGGACAATAAGAATACAAAACAAATCCTCTTAAATCCTCCTTTTCTCCTTTTTTCACAGATTTCCTTTTACTGTAAATTCACTAGGCAGAATCTGAAATAAAAGGATTAAGTAACAAATTTATTCTCCCCATCTCTATCCCCTCAATTCATAAGCACAGAACTGGAATGTGACCATCCTATCCTGGCGTTCCATCCAGAAACCCCCTTCCGAGGTCTATGTTCTGCTGATAAACTTCAGGGCTCCCTAAGGCCCAAGACAAACAATCGCACTACTTCAAAACTCCCTTTGATATGCTAACGGCCCCTAAGAGAACTTCCACTATCAGCTAAAAAATAAACATTAGTTTAGATCTAAAACGGTCTGCTTGGGTATAAGTTAGGTAGAATATTAATACATTAGAGCTGCTGGTAATGTTTTTAGCATTAGTGTTAAAATTCTGTAAGAAAATAATCATTTTAAACATGCAGTAACAGATTTGCTGCGTTCTTAAGAAATGCAAATTATATCCAGGGGCCCTATTTTCTCAAAATAGCATGTCCAATTTTATAAAAGATATAAATGGAGAACTATAATCCGCTTAAACATATTCATATAACAACAGGCTTCGTTGAAACACATCTATTTTTTTTTTTTAATGAGCAATACTTGTACTTTTACAATCTTAAAAATGCTTCTCTTACTCACACTGCAGTGATAATATTTCTGCATTTCCCTAAGATTCTCTCAAACTAGCTTAGGTTTCCCTCTGAGTTCCCACAATTGCTGTTATTTTACACCTCCTTGCCACACAGGACAGGCCTCCAAAACCTAACATCGAGGGAACATCTCTGAGGGAGCCTTACGTGGCTTGCTACCTCCAGACAACCATGGCAAACTTTTACTCCCACCATCCTTACCCCAGACAGAAGCAGGGATCATGGCTTCCCAGTTAGGTGGTAACCATCATTACAGCCAACTTTGCAATAACACAGGGGACCAAGCAGGGCCAACATACGGCTAGTCATTCAAACCTGGCTCCGATCCATGCCGATGGGGACACATGTCCATGTGGTCGCTACCTGTTGTAGAAACTGAGAAGGGGCTTCATCTCCCTCCCCAGAGCTCTTCTTCCTGCTACACGTTCCAACAGATGACCGCACTTCTCAACATTTTTAGAGGTGCAAGTCCTCTCGCAATAATATAATCTTAAGCAACGCTGCGGTAACTTTTTAAAGAATCATAATTTGTATATTACGTGATAGTCATTTTGTGACATTTAATTTTAAATTACTAATATTATTAAGATCACGACAAAAGTTTATTATAATAACCTTTTTATAGCATTTACAATATATCAAGATAAAAGTCAACTCATTCCAGCCTCTAATTATGCAAAAAAAAGTCAAATGTAACATTTTATTATGTTTGGTTTGGGGACCCACAGTATTTTAAAATACAGTGTCAAAAACAGACAAAAAATACTTTCATACTCTAATGTTCAGAATTCTCACATTTTACAGTTAAGTAAATTAAGTTGTTTAAAGTTGCTAAAGTAAATTAAGTGGCTTAATTTTAGACCTTTTGTGTTTTATTTCTAAATGACAAGATCAGAGAGACTTCAGGGTGTTATTTGTAAATGCTAATACATTAGGGGGAGAATAGTTTTTATTCCCAAAAACTTAAAAGCAAAACTGAATAGAATGATGACCATATTTCTTTTTAATATTAAGTATTAAAATATTAGACACACCTCAATGTGCTTTAGGGGAATTTTTATCAGATGAATACAGCTTACTAACCTAGTGAAAAGCATCCTAAAGCTAATTTTCAGAACTATCGTCATTTTTATAATGTTCATTAACCTGCTTTCCATCATCAGGGTCTCATGTTTCTAGATTTTTAACCAATAATCCATTATGAGCATAAATTAAATCCTACATGACTACAAATAAAAACATTAAACTACATAAACGGCTGCTGTCATACAGCAACTGAAGGGCCGAAGCCCATTTGCCTGATCGCCACTAACCATCGCCAAAGTCATGAGACACACAGAAAAAATATTTAAGTAACTGTTTTATTAGGTTGATTTGTTAATAGCAACTAAAATGTCCTCCATTAGAGCCTTTAACAGCAGTGTGCTCTCCAGAACACTGTCATTCAAGTCCCCGGCTGGGAAATATTGCTTTAGAATGGCACAATGTACCAACCTAAGAGGACATGGATTCTTTCAAACTTTCCCTATTATTAGAAAAATGTTTATGTTTTTAGGTTTCAGAGATTTCCAAATGGGGATACAGAAAAATAAAAGTTAATGGGCAGAGGGGAACAGTTATATCCCCCAAAAAAAAAAAAAGTCATTATAAAAGAGATACTAGGAAAAAAAGGTACTATCCGACTTATAAGCCAATTTTTAAAATGATCTGTCCTCCAATAATCAGGAGTTAGCAGTATTCTCCAGCCCTACTGTAAGCAAAATCTTGTCATAAAAATTCAGGCCAAAAGCTTTTGCAAACTACTTAGGTGAAGTACCAAAAGTTGGTATTGGTAATGATTAGAAAAATGACAAACTGAAGGTTGGAAAAGGTAGAGGGAGATAATGTGTCAGAAGAGAAGGCCAGAAATGTTTCTGCAGGGCTGACCTGGGAGAGAGAATCATGGAAGCAAAACGGAAGTACATACTACAGTTCCACACACGCTTCCTCCCTGGCAGCGAGGTGAGGCTGAAGAAGGGCCTCTCAAGGTTTACAGCTCTGCCCCACGCGGCTGGCCCAGGGGAAGCAAAGCCACATACTTCTTGATACACAGGGGACTGCAACCCTGTTCGGTGGGTAGATGTGCTAAGGGCTTTTTTTTCCCTCTATCTGAACCTTTTCCTGTCAACACTATCCAAGTGACTTGGCATCGTGGGAGCTCCAGCTGAGTCAGAAAGAGGGGCTTTCGCAGTTAAGAAACAGTTGACCAATTCCCTACCTCGTAAGAAATAAAATGTTTTTAAGTGGTGACCTCTTGTTTAACTAACCAACTTAGTAGAATTAGATTTCAGGTAAGGACGGAAGAAACTACAATACACTTGAACTGTCGAGTCTGATAACTGCTGAAGAGGTTCATACCTACCAGGTAGAAAGCAGTAACACAAACGTTTTCGGGGTGGCATAATGCGCAGGAGAGCCCTGCCATCTCACTGCTCCGTACCATTCTGTCTCAGGTCCTGCCTGTGCCCTGTGTCCCTATCCTCACTGATGGAGAACTGAAACCTCCCAAGACGGTCAGTCACCCTCATTAAATCAAATTGCCCAAAAGGAGCTGAAATACAGAAGGCTAACGCTTTTTAATGAAGAAAATATGAAACCCCAATAAAATCGTTTTACCTGTAGGGGAGAGGCAGGCAGAGAACTGATTAGAATTCTAAGAAACACAATTTACAATTATTAGGTTTCAAGCATTTTACACTAAAGTGAACTTTAATTTTTACCCTCGAGAATCTCAAAACAAATGGATGCCTTGATTATTCCTCCTTTACTTATGAGGTCTTATATCATTTAGCATAAATTTGGGGCTTTACAATTTGTTTCTTCAACCTTTATTAAGTGCCTAATATGTGTCAAGACCAGCAGGTGACATAAATGGATACTGGCATGAGAAACAATATGGGCTAATGCAAGAGTTCTTAACCTGAGAATTTAAGGTTTGTAAACATGGATAGAAAAAAAAAAAAATGCACCTTTAATTTCACTAACTTCTAAATGAAAGTAAGCATTTCCTTCAAGTATGATTGATGATAGCCTAAAATAGCCACAGTACCTATGATTTTGTCACCAATGGAAATATTTTTATAAGATTATGATAGTTTTAGACATCTCAAAATATACCCAACACCAGATCTTTTTTCTTAATTTAATTTACTGAGGTGACATTAGTTAATAAAATAACATAGGTTTCAAGTGTACAATTCAATAATACGTCACATGTGTATTGCATTGTATGTTCAGCACCCAAAGTTAAATTTCTTTCCGTCACAATATATTTGACCCCCTCTACCCCTATTTACTTCCCCCCTCCCGCCCCTTCCCTCTGGTAACCACTAAACTATTGGTGGTGTCCATGAGTCTCTGCTTGTTTGTCACATTCACTTGTTGCTTTTGGTTTTATGTCCCATATATGAGTGAAATCATATGGTTCTCAACTTTTTGACTTATTATGCTAGCATGATAATCTCAAGATCTATCCATGTTGTTGCAAATGGCAGGATTTCATCTTTTCTTATGGCTGAGTAATATTCCATTGTGTATATGTACCACATCTTCTTTATCCAATCATCTATCAAAGGACATTTTCTATTGTTTCTATGTCTTGGCCACCGTGAATAATGCTGCTACAAACATCGGGGTGCATATATCTTTATGAATAAATGTTTCTTAAGTTTTGGGGTAGATACCCAGAAGAGAGATTGCTGGGTCATATGGCAATTGTATTTTTTTGAGGAAACATTATACTATTTTCCATAGTGGCCATACCAATTTACATTCCCATCAGTAGTATATGAGGGTTCCTTTTCCCCCCACAACCTCTCCAACACGTTACTATTTGTCTTATTGATGATAACCATTCTAACAGATGTGAGGTAGTATCTCATTGTGTTTTTGATTTGCATTTCCCTAATGGTTAGCGAGGTTGAGCATCTTTTCACGTCTGTCGACCAGCTGTAGGTCTTGGGAGGAATGTCTGTTCAGGTCTTGGGAGGAATGTCTGTTCAGGTTCTCTTTTAATTGGATTGTTTGCTTTTTTATTATTGAGTTGTATGTCTTATTTATATATTTTGAATATTAGGCTCTTATCAAAGGCATTTTTTGCAAATATCTTCTCCCATTCAGATGTTTGCCTTTTTGTCTTATTGATGGGTTTTTTTGCAGAACCTTTTTATTTTATATAATCCCATTCATTATTTTTTGCTTTTACTGCCCTTACCTTTTAAGTCAAATTCAAAAAATCCTCTCTACGTGCAAGGTCTATGAGTTTGGTACCTGTGTTTCCTTCTATGCTATTTATTGTTCCAGGTTTTATATTCAGGTCTTTGATCCATTTTGAGTTAATTTTGGTGTATGGTCACAGCAGTCCAGTTTCATTCTTTTGCATGTGGCTTTCCAGTTTTCCCAGCACCATTTATTGAAGAGACTTTCCTTACTCCATTGTATGTTTTTGGCTTCTTTGTCAAAAATTATTTGCCCATATATACAAGGGTTTATTTCTGGGCTCTCAATTCCGTTCCATCGGTCTGTGTGTCTGTTTTTCTGCCAATGCCATGCTGTTTTGATTACTGTTACTTTGTAGTATAATTTGAAGTCAGGCAGAGTGATACCTCCGGCCTTGTTTTTTTTCTCAGGACTGCTTTGGCTTTTTGGGGTCTTTTGTGCTTCCATACAAATCTGACAATTTTTTGTTCTACCTTTTTTTTTTTAAATGCCACTGGGATTTTTACGGGGATTGCATTAAATCTGTATATTGCTTTGGGTAATAAAGTCATTTTAATTATGTTGAGTCTTCCAATCCACAAAATATCTTTCCATTTCTTTGTGTCTTTTTCAATTTTTAATAATGTCATGGTTTTCAGTGGATAGGTCCTTCACAGGCTTTGTTAGGTTTACTCCTAGGTGTTTTATTCTTTTTGTTGCAATTGCAAAAGAAATTGTTTTTTCATTACTTTTTCTGAAAATTCATTGTTACTGTATAGGAACACTATGGACTTTTGTACATTGATTCTGCATTCTGCAAATTTACTGCATGTGTTTATTGTTTCCAGATCTTTTAATTTACGCCCATTACTATAACACAAATTTATTTTTAGTGTTTTGAAAATGTCATTATAATTGGGTCCTTTGTAATGCTATCTATGTATTTAAAAACACTCTTCTGAGAATGGATCCACAGGCTTTACCAAAATGCCAAACGTGGCACACAAAAAAAGGTTAAGAACTCTAATACAGTTGAGTACACAGGTTTGCAGTAAAAATCCAAGCTAAATCCACATGTTGTTACCTGCGACCTAAAGTAAGTCATTTAACTTCTCAGAGCCTCAATTTCATCATTTGTGAATACTTTTGAGGGTTGTTGGGATGTGATAAAGTGTAAAACACCATGAATCAAATTTTAGATGATGCCAGATTATGGTCAAGATGCCAGAGTTAACGGAATATATAAGTCAATATGACTTATCTAAAGGATTTAACCAAAAAAATGTTTCAGAGTTAAAACAAAAGTAAAAAAGGATCATTCTATCTTTTGAACCCAGTAGTTGTATAATCCTTACCCTTGTAAAACAGCTTGTCCTCAAATTTATAAAAGATAACCCGGAAAAATAAAAATGACAAGATATGAACCAAACTCAAAGACCCATAGGTCATTATTTTACATAAGCATTTAACGTTTTGTCACTCAAGAAAGTTACCCTGCCTGAGTTGAATCAAGAGAAATATTAAGTTATGTTTAAGATGCAAATATGATTTATCCTTAAGCAAAATCTAGTTTCATTACTTTATCTTTACCACAGAATATAACACATTTTTAAGTTATGCTGGAATGCTTTATTGTTCAAGTATGTTTTACGCATTTAACACTCACAGATCTAATTAGAGGTAGAAAATAATACAGTTTGTGAATCCTGTAATTAAAATAGTACATGAATTATCTAAATTACGAAAATACTCTCTTAACTAGTACAGGCAAAACAAAAAAATAAAACTTTAATCCTCAGAGATTGGAGTTGAATAGAGAGGAGAGACATAGACAAAAGTCCAAAAAGTCAAACACAGTAACTTTAGCTTTGGGTCCATTAAGAGACACCCACTCAGACGGAATCAATTAGAAACAGTTATGGAGACAGCAGCCATGAGGTGTGGGAATAAATTCAGGGGGAAAAAAGGAAGCATTCTGTACCTGCCAGTATTCTGACACTGAGCTGGGAAAATAATATGTACACGTAACTTTAAATGACCATGAATGACAATAATTTTAATCCATCACAAAACAATAAAACGACTATGAAAAAATGACCATGGTTAAGTGTAGATTAAAAAGTAATCAGAGTTCCATAGGAACGGCCAGGAAAGCCTTCCAAGAAGATGCAGAATTTCACTGATTTTAAAGATGAATCTGACCTAATGGAGAAGAGACGGGAGGGGTGACAAGTAAAGGAAGAATAAAGAGGTAGGAGGGGAGCAGGAATCCCAAGGGATAGTTTAGAAAGTAACAAGAAGAAGCCTCCTTTTTGAATCAAATCAAAACATCTGCTCATAGATCACTGGGAATTTACTATCAAGGGTAAGTGCAGGAAACTGTCTCCCACTTAAAACCTCTCAGAAGGAATAATGATAGAGTACTTGGAGAACAGCAATAATATAGAAACACGCGTAAATACTCTCCAAGCAGGCCTCAAAATAGATATAAATTCACAAAGTGAGAGAACACCTCAGAGTGTCCAAAAGCAGGGAACCAGAGTGAGAACATTTGGCAAGTTTCTGCAGAAAGTGAAATATTTTTTTAAAAATATGCACATATCTGCCCTGAAGACACAAAATAAATGTGTTGATTTAAAGTACTGGAAACCTGATATTCTGGTATATATTTATTACATGTGATATTTTAGCAAGTCTTTAATTTCATAACTTTTTAATTTGAAATCATTTAAAACTCACAAAAAAGTTGCATGACTACTATAAAAAAAAATCCACATATACCCTTCACCCAGATTTCCCAATTAACATTTCACCAAATATATCTGATCATTCTCTTTCTCTACATACACATACATATACACATACACATAATTTCCTTGGGAAACATGTGACAGTAAGTGGCATACATGACACCCTAACACCTAAATATTCCTGTGTGATTTCCAAAACACAAGGACAAACTGTAACATAACTACAGTATAATGATCAAAATTAAGAAATTAACAGCCATACAATAATCCACAGACCCTACTGTATTTTGTCAATTGTCCACACATGTCTTTTAAAAAAAAAAAAAATCTGATTCAGGTCTAATCCATGATCACACATACTTAGTTATCATATTTCTTTAAATGCAAGATTTAATTTTTTGAAGGCAAACAAACTTAATTAGTCCAAGGGAAATAGCGCCCAACAATTCTATACCACTTAATTGTTCAGTGCTATTTATTCCTATTTCTCATTTAATCATCAATGCCTTGAGAGCAACAAGCTCACTCATCTTTGTCTCCCTTATAATTTACACGTAGCTATGAATGTTTGAACGGCAAAGCAAGTTTGATGTTTGAAAGATGTTTCAATAGGACAGAGTGATGAGGGCTATCTTTTCAGGTTAAACTCTCTGTTAAGATTTTCCATGAAAGGGAAAAGGGAATTGTGCATTAAAATGATTAGATGGTAATAATGTCTGAACATGAAACAATATCCTTAACTATGGTGCTAACCATTGAGAATAAAGAAAAGCACCCCATATCCCACAACTCCACTATTAACCTCTGGGCAGTGACTGCTTGGTGCAAGTCCCTTTCACAGTCAGCACGCTTCTGCATAGTCCATTGATGGTAAGAAGCACATATATTCACATTTTAACAGTTCTGGTATCGATGGCAGTTGTAACATCGTTCATGACATTGTCTGTGAAAGATCAAGAAAACGATCACCATCGAGACATGCAGAATGAGTGTCAGCCGCTTGGGAGAAAACTCCAGAGTCAATAGTAAAGCACTCCTTTAAAAAGTGCTACATCGCTAGCACTCATAATGGCAATGGCATAGAGGGTGCACGAGTATGGAAGTACACCGACGTGGACAACTCAGAGTCAGAAAGGGATGCAATGAACTGGACTCTGAATATGCATAAGTTTCAAGAAAATCATCACTAATCCATTTCGCTACAATTTTCCTTTTAATCTATGTTCTTCCAAGACATATAAAATGAACATTCTAATGGATTAGAGCATTTTATCACAGCCTAATTGTCAAGGTTATTTTTTATTGAAACATAAAATAATGGTGTATCTTATAATTAATGGCATTTTTGATTTAATAGAACACCACGTTTCAAGCACAGAGGAAAAGGTTGTGCTACGTTCTTGAGGAACTCCTTCAGCAGCAGAAACAGAAAGCCTAACATATTACACCTGCCAGCTTTAAACTTCTCCAGACACTGACAAGTTTCTTGTAGGCCAGCAGGGCACTGTAACATTCAAGCAGCCACTTCCTGAGGCTGCATTTTGGAAGGCAATATCTCGATCTCCATTATTACATGTTCCTGGCTCATAACAGGGCAGGCAAACCGCAGAGGGAAACAGCATGGCACTCGTACCCTTACAAACCAAAACACAGCTGGTATGTTAAATTTAGACCTACCAACCTTGACAGTACCCTTTTAATTACTATTTTTCTCTAATTCTCTAGAATGGTTTTTTTTTAAACCTAGAAGCTGCCAACAGTATTTTTTTGTTGTTGGACAAGTTATTCTGAGCATCATATCCAAACAATGAAACAAAATTTTAAAGCAAGAGATGTTCAAAAATGCATATTCTTGTACCTTGATCATTTTTATGTATTTTTATCTAATTTAAAAATGTTATACATTAGATATATTCGTGCACACACACACGCATGAATGAATTTTTAGAGATAAAGGTATATATCAGACTGCTTGGGGACAAACTTCAAAAAAGACATAATTTCCATTTATAAATATTCACAGATAAAAAAATAAGTTCATAATTATTATTTGATTACATATAACTAAATAACTATGACTCAAGTGGTAAATATATATAGGTGCGAACTCGATCATTCATTCAAAAATTATCTTGCCCAGGTAACAGTGTTGATATTCAAAGATAAATGAAAATGGTCTTCTTTATCCATCTGTGTTAATCTATCAAAGTAATCTTAGAGATAAGAGTACACTGCACCATTTGACACATAAGAACACTAAGGCCCAGAGAAATAAAGAAACTTACCCAGGGTAAAATGGCTAGTTAGTAGGAAGGTTGAGAAGAAGTCAGATCTCATTTCCAATGGGTAGTCCAATTTACATTTAAATAGTCTATTTATTATATAATGTTCTAGGCATTAGGTTACTCCTGAGATAATTAGTAGCAATTTTATAGATAAGGAAACCACTGTGATTGGCCCATGGTGACTTAGAACTGACAGATCCCAAAGCATGAACCCTCCTCACTCCACCACGCTGCCTCTCACTAACTCTGCAACCACAGACCTTTTACAGGCTCTGACCCTCCCTGAATAATGGCCTGACACAGCACAAAATTAGTTCCATGTACATGTGCTAAATTCTCCATCTTACTTAAAATTTAATGGGGAGAAATGCAATAGGTTAAGACTCTTGAAAAGAAAAAAAAACAAAAAGCCACCACTATCATGCTTGGAAAAACGGATGCTCAAAAGACAACCAAAATTCTATAAACTATTATAAACGTAAATTATTATAGCACCTTCGCTTCATTGTCCAGTAATGCCAGCCTTGGGCACCATAGCAAACAGGAGAAAATTTGCCTTTGACATTGGCTTGTACTACAAGGAACCTTCAGTGACTATTAATTAAACTGTTGCAATGTCCATACTAATGCATCTGTGGCTGACACATCATTTTCATAGGGAATGAAAACACATACACACGTGTGTATACAATATTTGTTTCCATCTGTCTGTTTCAACCAGAACTACATAGAGACGATATCTAAACCTAAATGTTAGAATCCAAAGTGAGGTGTTTCAAGCCCTCTCACAAGGCATGAAGAAACCTTGCAGAGAGAAGCCAACACCGACTGCAAGTTTTGGGGAGGTACCCACACATTAGTGGTGCCAAAGCTCATTATAAATTCATCACTAAAAAACGAAATGGTATTTGAGTTTCCAAGTTAACCCAAAAACCCATAAGAAGCCTGAAGAATTATCCTAAGAACACTGTTTTCAGCAGCGCCCATTCTTTCTTTGGGAAAATGCATTGAATCCCTTTGTCCAATAATGGGGATTGCCCAAGAAAGAGCAGTGACTTTAGCACGTAGCCTCTGTCACTCTCGGGCAGATGAGAGGTTCAGAAAAGTCCCAACTTCTCTGTCCCCCCAGGTCACACACACACTAAGGGGCAGAACCGAAGATCCGGGTTCAGTCGTGTCACGACCTCCATATCCATGCTCCTGCCATCCAGTGCTGCGCATTAATTCAGCATAGTTGATGGGCGTCTGAGCAGCCTCTCGGGTCATGCACAAGTGGGATGGGGCGGGCCTACGTGGACAACTGGGGAAATCTCCGATCAAATCCCGAGGCCTCTGGCGCTCTCCGGTCTAGTAAGCCCTCCCATTCATACTTGAAAGATCCTACTGGTCCAGCCCTTAGTAGTAAGAAGAATGAAATCAAACACAATGCTTTTGCTATTCCAGTCTCTGAAGAAACCCTAACAACAATCAGATCCATGATAAAGAGCCACCTGCTGCCACTATTCAAGTTAAATCGGGTCAAGAAGATCATATAAGTCTCCCCAAAACATTAATCTGAAGCATCCTATTTTTTAAGATAGTTGGCAATCATACAAAAAAGAAAAATGCACACAATAGTAAATGTCCTAAACAATTACATCTGGTGATACAGTATTAGGAAATAATTGTTTTACTTAAGTTATTTAATGATGATTTCATTCAAGGCTTCCTGTGGACAGATTGCACGATGAATACCTTTTAGCTGTGATCTCTGCTCATTTTCCAAGAGGGCTAAATTTTGCATGAATGAGGACACTAGAATAGGTGCTCCCTGCTGTTTCATCAACACAGAAACTACTAGTTCCTACAACGTGCAAGAAAAAAGAAAACCACATTAAACAATTTATGTAAGGGCACTTGTTTTATTAATATGTATGGCTTCGTAAATACTTTAATACAAAATAGACTTTAAAAATAAAGTACTTGTTAATGAGAAATACAAAATCAACGGGCGAAAAGAAATTATATCTACAGCTCTTATTCTGAAGGTCACAGAAAAACAGCACCATTCCTTCAATTTCTGCAAATGCTGTATTTCGCCTGTTGAAACAATGTAATGTATTTCTCCCTGAAGAAAAAATTCTTCAAAAACTTGAAAATAAAAAATATACTTTTCAAACATATCCGACAATGCCAGTCTCCTGATACTAAAATAAATGACCGTGGTCCTCTCAGAGAATAAGGTCACTCTGCATAGCTCATCGGAAGTTTCCTGTATCACGCTTCCCAGCATCTCTAAAAGGGGTACTGAATTCCCAAAGCTCTCCTTTACCTGAGCTCCAAGTCCAAATTTTAAAACAGCTTGATAAATACACAATGCTAGTCCCTAAGTGTATACTGCGGGAACAGAAAAAAATATATACGCATTTAAAGATACTTTTCAAAAACTCGACGATTTCAAAAGTATTTTAACGGCTTTAATGAGATAAAATTTATATACCATTCACCTGTATAAAATATACAGTTCAATGGTTTTTAGTAAATTTAGATTTGTACAACCATCCCACCACCTCCAGCCCTAGGCAACCACTAATCTACTTTCTGTCTCAATAGTTTAGCTTATGCTGGGCTTTTCATAAAAAATGAGATCATGTAATAAGGAAGTCTTTTGTGTCTAGCTTCTTTCATTTCTGAAGTCGAAAGTATTCTGAAGAAGTTGGGGATGGTCATGGATCCTTCCATTTATTCATGCCATTGTTAAGTGTTTCTGGAGCACCTCCTACAAAGGCAGATGCCATATGAGTCACAATGGGACCATCGTGTGAGTTTGCCCTCAAGGAGCATACTATAAAGATGCTAATGTAGCTATAAATAAGTAACTTTTTTTTTAATTTAGAAAGTAGTGTCAGCTAAGCAAAAATTATAGATAAAATTGCACATGAGTTTAGAAAAAAGCAGGGTAAATAGAATCAAGAAAAGCTCTAAAAATGTAATCTCTGAGTTAATCATACACACACGCACACACACAGTTAAAATCAAGAACAAGGATGGAGGCATTTTCTGCAGAAGCGAATCCACACTCCTTAGCTTTGATATTCCATCCATATGTACTCTTGTCCTCTCATCTCTCATTTAATACCTGCATTCCGAATACATATAACTAGTTATAATTCCCAGAAATCACTAAGCCCTTTATGATTCTAACCACTGCATCCACTATGTCTTTCTTCTCCCAAGAATGCCCTTCTCATCATTCCCCACCTTTAAAACCATTATGTCTAACTGATAAACTCCTGTTCAGCCTTCAATATTCAACTCAAATGTCACCATCTCTCTCATAAAGTCTACCCTAACCACTCCAGGCAGAGTAAGTCCTTAATCCATTCTCTACACTCCTTGGGTATCTCCATTATAGCTCATACTCCATTGCTCTGCTCTGTTCATCTATGAAACCCCAGCACTTAGTATAGTGCCTGGCACATAGGGCTAAGAAAATGGTTGCTGGAACGAAGGCACAGAAAACCAAGTGAAAGGCGAAGAGGGCAGACAGGAAAGTCGGCAGAATCAACCTGAAGCGTGTGAAAGGTGGCCGTGAAGTTACAGGCCCAGACATTATGTTAAAGAAAAGAAGGAACATTTATTGATCGTTTGCTATGTTGCATTTCGCCTCCATGACAACCATGTGAAATTAGCTGGTCTCTCCATTTTATCCTGGAGAAAACTGAGATAACTTACACAAGATCACACAACTATTAAGTAACAAAAGTTTTCTGAACACTAAAAAAGCCTGCGCGCGTGCGCGCGTGCACGCGCACGCACACACACACACACACACACACACACACACACACTTTTATTCATAGGTAATTTGACAGCAGCCTTTCCATTTCCTATTTGAAGAAATGGGGGTTCGTTTCCTCTGAAACAGTGTTTCTGAAAGGACATAGTCAGCGTCCATCACAGCTGGCAAAGCAGAGGTGCTGGCTTCGGTCGGCCTTTGCTGCTCAACCTGGGTCTGCTTTGCCTGCTACAAACCGTGCCTCCTGAAGCACATCCGAATGATGCTGCAACCCTGAGTGCTAGGGAGGACTCTGGGGCAGTTCAAGTAAAAGAATTTTACTTGGATGGAAAGAAGAGGGCCGTTCTCAATCAAAATATGACATGGCCTTACAAAGTTTCAGCTCAAGTCCTATAAGCAATAATGAGCAATTTTTAAAAATCACTGTTTTTAAAAGTTATACTTCATTTTTGTAAAAAGATGAACACGAGCTATGAAACAGTGGCTATGTCAGTACAGGTATAATGTTTAATAAGACAGAAAAAAAATCAGAAGGAGCAATATATCATTTACATGCTTACCAGGCTTGAAAAACACTATTAATTATGCAGTTCATGTTTTTTCTTAAAGATTTTTTTATTTAAAAAGCTAGACTATGTCAAAGGTGAAAAAACAATCGCGAAAAGAGGATTACAACATCCCATAACCTTATAATAAGCACTCTAAAAAGTTTCTGAGAGAGAATATTAAGCTATCAGTAAGTTTTATAAAGATGTCACAAAAGCAATTTATAGGCTCAATCTCATGAGATTCCCAAAGAAGTGAACGTGTTATTTAGAAAAATTAAAGAAAAACACTGTGCCCAATGGGTGTCTATATTGTCCTATAAAACTAAACAAACGCTGCTTCAGCCAACCTCATTTTTCCTGGCAGACAAAAAACCGCTGATCAGCCTCACCAGGTCCACAACTGTGCACATACGCAGGGTTAAAGCCAACTCTTCTTGCTAAAAGCACGAGTTTCGAGAAGAGAAATAAACGGAGGGCTGTTGGGGGTATTTTGTTAGAATAACAACAATTTGTTAAAGTAACTTGTTTAAATAATTATAAAGATGATATTCAGAATCCATAACCCAGCTGGTGGCATTAGTAAAACAATAAAAATGTTTTGGGGGAAATGTCAATCTTAAATACTGCTTTAATATTTTTTATTTAAATCAAATCTATCCCAATTACAGTAACTGATTTTCATATCATTCTTTGGGCCCATCCTCAAAAATGACATATAGCAATCGATGTTTTACCTTATTTTTAAAAGTCATGACATGACTGTTAGGTCAACAGCAAGACTAATTTTATCTGAAGAATTCAGTGTAACTGCCAAAACCAATCTGAAAGAGCTGTATGCATTATCATTACTGTAGCACATGGCAATAAGGTGAAAATGGGGTGCACAGGGTAAACGCCCAGATAAGCTACACCACATTCTTAAAAGGTTTTTTGAAAATCATTGTTAGTTAATCTTAGCTATTTACGTATGGTCTGAACACACCGGGCACCAGCTCCCTGGTCTCCGAGCTCAGATGACAGGAGCACCGGGTGTTCCTTCGAATCCCTAAACAGAAGCTGAACCAACCCTCAAAGTCCCTGAGCTTCCAGGCGCCAAAACTCCCAGGCTTCAAAGAGCTGGCCCCAGGGACTTGAGGAAGTAAGTGAGTGAGAGCAGAGACAGATCCTTTCAGGAAGAAAAAGCATATGCTTGGGTCAGATATTGAGATCCAGGGGAACAGCCGGCCGCCTGGGAGAGGAGATGGTGAGGAGGAGGTGTACTCTACAGGACAGCAAGGGGCACTCCTAGGGGAGGTGGCCAGACCTAAGCAGCTATTATTCCAAGTCGGAGCCCTAGGCCCAGACACCCTAACCTAACCTAACCCAACCCTCCTACCCTAAAATTCCAGGGCAAAGGGACTAACAACGTCAAATTAACTCTGACCCAAAGGAGAAGGAAAGTGAGGAGGGTAACAAGGATTGAGAGCGGAAGATCCTGGATGGAAAAATCCTAAATTGCTTCAACACTCCCCCAGACTTGGCAAGACTACGCAGACTTGACTTCTTTTCTAAGCAAAGTATCTAGGAGTGGGACACAAATCTCCACATCAATGTTTGCAAATCGGAGCCCCACTCCCTCCCTGGCTACTATTTCCGCACACTTGTAATTTTTACAAGACGGTGCTGAAGAAAAAGTCTCTTACAACAGGGCTTCACTGGGTTTGCTATGGTTAAGACTGGACACTGGCAAAGCACTGTATGGGCACCACGCACCTCACACCCATGCCCAATGGAACAAATTTAAGAGAAAGATCCCTCCTCCTTGCCTCTCGCTGACACATGCACTTATACATATCAGGCTTCATGAGTTGATTTGCTTTAGCGCCTTCATTCCATAAACGTCTATTGAGTACCTAATATTATAACATACTCACTGTGGTTGAGGGTCAAGATGAGTAATAGTACCCGCCCTCAAAGGCTCATAACCTATTAGGAAAGACAATTAAATGTGCAATTGCACTATAATGAAGCATGTGCTACCAGGATCAGTACTGTAGAATTAGTGACACAAGAAAAGGAGAGTCTTCAAAAAGGTCTGATGTGGGGAGTCCTCAGAAGATGATGGGGGATGGTAAATGCCTCGGCCCACTAAGACTTTCTTTAATCCCACTTTGCTTAATCATCTGACCTCAACAGGTCAACGTTTACCTACAGCAAAGACAGACGGAGCACTCAGCAAAGAGAGGTCAACACCAAGGCAAGCGGAAGTGCAGAAGGAAGTAACATAAAAGGAGGTCCGCAGAGGACAAATGAGGAATCTGAGGGAGAAGGGAGAGTAAATGGGCAATTACAGCATGATGTGATAAATGACAGGAAAATTACACACAGGGTGCTATGGGACCCCATGGGGAGTCCAGGAAAAACTTCCTGGGGTGGGTGATTTCCAGGCAGTGATAAGAACAACGAGAAAGAATGAGCCAGATAAGACAGGTAGGAGAAGAGGCGGGGGTGGAGCTGGGGTGGACAGGTGGAGAACGTTTTCAGACAGAAAAGAACAAGACCCAAAAAGGACACGTTCAAGGACACTCAAGAACTTCAGTAGGACTATATAAGCGAGTTCAACATGAGAGAGACGGGTTCGGAGATGACGTAGGAGACCGAAGTAGGAGATAGATGTGTAGGACTTCGTTGGCTATGTACAAGAAATTTCGTCACCCTGAGACGAAGGGTCTGGAGACTCTCAAGCTTTAAACGGAAGAATGACATGATCAGTTTCACGCTTTGGAAAGACTATTAGGGCTGCAGTGAGGATAGAATGGGGAATAGAAAACTGCAGGCAGGGATCCCAAGCTAGAGACTGTTAGAACAAGGCAGGAGACAGATGCTGGTGGCCAGACTAGGGCAATGACACCAGGCGTGGGAGAAATTATAAAACTTGAAAACAGAAAAATGAAAATGCAGAGCCTTGCTACTACTCATCAGATACAGAGCAAGGCCCGAGGGTGTCTCTCTCATGGCTGTTAACACAATGGGGGCGGACCAGCAAAGAATAAAATAAAACCAGAAAAGAGAAAGGGGACATGAAGTGAGGAGCAGAGCATTCCTTTATCTGACAAAGTAAATAAGTCCCCCTCCGCCAACAAAGTTAACACCCTGGCTTTCAGCAGCGGGCTACCTACAGCCTCATCATACAATCTGTGAGATGTTCTAACCACCTGATGCCTAAAGCAAGGAGATGGTTATCATTACTGGCCTATACCATAATTTCAAGCTCCAGTCTTTTGATGCTGGCCAATTAAAACCTATATTTCAATTAACCATGCAGTCAGGGGAACCAGGGCATGCAAAACCAGAATATTCTCTTAAGCATGTCACAGCAATCCTGTGAAAAAGTCTGAAGAACCTTACCATAATGATCCCATGGGTTCCCAAGGCTTTTCAAAGAATACTCAAGTACCATGACAGCTGTCAACAAAGTGTCAAGTGGCCCTGGGGGAAGAACGGGTTTAAAAGGGGGACCTAAAAGCACTTATTATTCCCAGGTAGGACAGATTTGGCCTAATACAGAGAGCATAGTAGGAATAATTCTAAATAAACTGCGGGAGACAGAAAAGGGTAAAGGAAAGAAATGAAATGCTAGTCAGACCCTACTTTTTTAAATGTTTTTTTTTTAACAAGGAAAACATCATCATCGACAACAATAACCTACTATTTGGTTGACAGCTGGAAGGGTCAATGGATTGATTCTGAAAACCTCTGCATGCAGTAGGAAAAACATACATTTAAAACTCTTGGGCAATTTATTTTAAGAGATCTGGGCCATCCAGATGATGTCCTCAAATTCTATCAAGTTCCAAGAAAGGCAAAAATATTGTTAATCAAGTGTGTAATTTATAACTGGCATCAAAAATAGTATTTTTATATATGTCTTGTACTGTATAATCGTTAAAGCTACTTATATAACCAGGGTCTGATATTTTATTTTATAAACTTTGAAACATGATTATAAAATTTATAGTTTTCTCTTTCTGGCTTATGATATATCATATCCATGACTTAACTGTTATGCTCCATAGTAACAGTTCTATTAGAAAACACAATCTGCTATCCCACAATTTACTTTAGTGTCCAAAATCTACTGTGGCCAAAAATGGGTGGGTTAATACAGCTTCTCTCTTTTTACCCCACGGTCACTAAAGTTGCTTCTTTCCGGCCCCTGCATACTGCGACTACATGGCATTACTATATTTCTGATCTAAGTATGCCATGCACCTCACGGAACAGCTGGTTCTTTCTAGAAATTTAGGAACAAGAAGGGAATTTCTCACCCACTTGATTTCATGCCACTTGGAAGCACTAACGCAAAGTAAATTCCACTACAGTAGTCACAGCGCAGGGGCCTCTGAAGATTTAATAAGCATCTAAGGCCAGTGGCCAATCAGTTAACAAAGAAATCAAAGGGCAGAAGTTCCAAGTCACAGAAAACTACTGAAAGGTGTGGCTCACGAACCCTTCGAAACCTCCTAAGCTTCTCTCCCCACAACTCCTTTCCTCCACCGCTACAGCCTTTTCTCTTCTGCATGACTCCACTTTCGTCAGCCCAAAATACCATAGAATATACAGTGCTGTCGACAATTTGCTGTCCCATTTTTTTAAATTTTCTATGCTCTCTTCTAAATTTCAAAATTAATTGAGTTTAAATATGTGCTGGTTTCTCAAAAATAAATATAACACAAAGAATGATGAATCAAGTGGCACAAGGAAAGTGCCCTAGGCCAGGGGAAGGAGGACTGAAGAGTGAGCCAAGGACCGCCACTAAGTAGCCACATAGGCCTAGTTACCAAATCCACCCAAATCCTCCTCTGCTTTTGCTTCTTCCGCCTTGACCATGTAGCTGCCGTCTTCCCTATGTCAAATTCCAACTCGGACTGTCTATTACCCTTCCACGAGCCCACCTGCATCATTTCACCTTCCCTGCTCAGAAGTGGTCTGATGTACCCCTATACTGCCTCGAGCAGAGGGCTGCTTTTTCTTTCCTTTTTTTTTTTTTTTTTTTTTTTACTACAGGGCCAATTGAGGACAAATAAAAATGCTTATGGGGCTAACTTTTTTTCATAAAAATGAAAATGGTTTTATTTAGTGCTATGGTGGAAAACATTCTTACCATTTAGATTGGTTTGTTAAATATAAAAATATCAATGAGAAAATCAGCACTGCATTTTCAGCCATAAAAATGTTATTAATGTCTGATTTTATTTGAAAAGTAGCAACTAATGCAACTTTCTAAACTTGCATCTTAAAATTAAATAAAGCTGCTCAGTAGGTTGCTAGGCCCTACAGGATAACTCTTTAACTTCGCTACCCATGAGACCCCAACATTTACAGAGAAACCCTTTATCTGAATTAATCTGATCTGTGTGCTAACTCTGCCAGGAACAGCTTCGACAGCAACATGCCCCATCCCTCTTATCCTCAAGGTCTGGCTCAAGTCCACTTGCTTGACCTTCATTGTCTAAATTCCTAAAACACTTGCTATGCCTCTCATATATTCTATCCATTTACATATTCATTCACCCACTCAAAAATATCATGAGCAGGTACTAAACTTACTTACCACACTATAAAGGTAAATATGCTTTGACCACAATAATAGTTCCTTGAAGTCAAAGATCGCTACCATGCTAACACCTGTTAACTGATAGAACAGTGAGTTCAACCATTCATTACTTGTAGACTGTTTATGGATTTCGTTTTAAGAACGAACTATACTGACTAGAGAATTTTATTTAAATAGTGTATATAAATTTCTTCCTTTTAGGAACTTTCAGGCAAATTATCAATTACAGCACACAAGAAAAGTGCAGAATTGAGATAGTGGCATCCACAAAGCTTCATATATTAAAAGTTGGACACTGAGATACTGTAACTAACTCCCTTCAGTTCTTGTAACTCAAGTCAAAGGAACAAGCACAGCTTGTTTACTGTGAACTCCCCCTACAGTGTTATGTCTAAATGAGCCCTAAAACACTGCTTAAAAATAACTAGGAAGGCCAGATTCTGGGGAAAAGAAATACATAGAACATATAGAGGAATCTGTTTCCCTAAATTGGCTATTTAGTTTGAGTTGTGCTCTTTCCTGCTTAAACTGGTTTCCTGCAATTTGTTAAGAATGCCAAATACTTAGTGATATCAGTGATATACTGGACACAAACTGGCAAATCACAAAGAAATTTACAGAGAAACTTGCTAGTGGCCTCCTAATATCATCTCCTCCCTGGTCCTTCATACTGATTCCGGGACAGAGGGTCCTCAGCGTGAGGTGGAGTCAAACATGAGACGTCTGACCTCACTATAAGCCAGAAAAACTAAAGGATCGGAGTGGAAAGGAAGAAAACAATATTCAACATGAATTTTTAAAATCAAAAGATGCAAGATGTTAATGAAAAGGTAAGTTTATAGGTATGTGCAATGATAACCCCTTATGTCAGCCTTTTAAAAAAAATGTCCTAGTATAAAAGCAAACCAATACGGATGAGATAACACATTTCATAGCAAAGAATTTGAGGCAGCAAGGACACAGTTAATTTCTTTAGAGCACATTCATTTATTAAAGTGGCATTACAATCTGCTGCATGTCACATAGTATATTATTTTGCCTAACAGCTTTACATGCAAATACTTATTGCAACGAGTCATTGATCTAGTTCAAGGTTTGTGAAAAACAGTTTCAGTAAAGTCTTTAGAGGAACTCACTTTCTTACAGAATAAATTATATTCTCAAAACTATACATATGACAAAATTTACTTTCTATATACAAAAATCCTGGGACTCTCAGTCCATCAAATACGCTGCCCTATATTCACACATATGAATAGCCTAGGGCTCATAGGAATTACAGTCCTGTGAGGAATAAAGCATTTTAATAAATATTAAAAATTCAACTCACATTTAATATATAATTCGGTTGACACTGAGAAATGTAGAAAAGGCTGGTGACATTTTTATCAATATATTTTTATAGACTTGAAAAATTATTTCATAACACATCTATATTATAAATCTTAAGAAATCTATTATTGAGTACTAACAAAACCCCCAAATAAAACAAATGCATAAAAGAACATAAACTTTGAGGCTTTCTATTTTCATACACATCTTTTTTAAATTTTAGGAAGAATAAATCTTTGTTAATTTGCACATAGTCTAACTGCTTTCTTAACCTAAAGGAACATTTCAAAACAGCATGTCAAATCTTTGCTCTTTTCTTGGGTTGGGTTGGAATGGGTAAGGGAAATATTATATTCCAAGAACCTATGCTATTAGCCTCGTTGAGCCTTTCTCACATCAGGGTGCAGACTGAATCTGTACGGCACATGACGGTACACAGGTGTGCCCCAGCTACTCTGAGTCTAAGGAATTGATACCTCTAGTACACCGGTAACACACAGGTTAGGAAGCTGTGCCACAGACTGAGGTGAAAATAGTATAGCTCAGGGAAACGCTCCCTGATGTCGCCATTTACCCACAATCCAGGGATGTGGAAAAGGCAGGAAACAGGATTCACAAACACACAGGGCCATCTAGCTCCCTAACCTCAGTTACCATATCATTAAAATCATCCAATGAAGTGCACGATGCCAAGCACTGATACAGTCTAGACTAGAGCTGTACAGCGATGATAAAAATGTCCTATGTCTGCGCTATCCAATATGGCAGCCACTAGCCACATGTGGTTACTGAGCACTGAATGTGACTAGTGCAACTGAGGAGCTGAGATTTTTATTTTATTTCATTTTAATTTAAATCTTAAGGCCACGTATGACTGGTGGCTACCAGTTAGAGAGCGTAGCTCGATTGTGACCATCAAAGCACCAGGTGGCATGCAAAGCGTTCTCAGTGCCCAGGCTCGTCACGGACCGAAGAGTTCACCAGTCACATCAAATGCAGAAAAGGGATGGGACGGGATCCTCAGTACGGCCAGAGTTCATCGCAATGCCAGTGTCGAGCTCTGCGGGCCATACTGTGAGCACTATTTATAGAAAGCCTCTCTACCCGCACCCATCTCTCAGAGGGTTGAAGAAGACAGCCCAAGAAGGAAAACGCTTTCTCTCCTTCGACTCACTCTTATCCGAGAGCCAACATGGGAAAAAGCTAGAAGAACCAACGGTCACTTACAGACAGAAGGTTCTTTCCCGAACTCAAGCAGAGCATCTCTGACAGGCAGCGCTTTCCCCCCACCTAGTTTCCATCACATGCTTTCTACGAACGAAGCAAGGTATCTTTCAAATTATAATAAAACAGAGTGGTTAACAGCATTTTCTCTGCAGTCACTTGAATTCAACTATCACCTCCGTTACTTACCAGCTGTGTGACTATGGGCAAGAGAACTAATCACGTCAAGTCTCGGTTTCCTTCTGCGTAAAATGGGGTAATAACAATACCTGCTTCGTAAGGTAAATAAGGACTAAACGAGACATATAAAGGATTTAGCAGAGTATGTGGCACATAATAAACACTATTTAAGTATTATTTATCACTATATCTTCATTATTTCACCATCTTCTTCTTCATCATCATCATCCTATCTCTTTAACAGGGTAGGTAAAAAAGAAATCTACCTAAAACAAATCATATTTAGATCAAATTCCGATTTTAAAAATATCTATATATTAAAGGATGACGTTGGAAAAGCAGAAAGAACCAGTCATGGTCTACCTTGGAGTCTAAGGAAAGCAGTTCAAATTATATTCTATGTACCACAGAAATCCGCCACTGGGACATGACACAAACTTTTCTTTTTTTTTTTTTTTTTTTAATTGCTGAGGCTTCCATGTGCATGGCAAAGCGTAAGGAAGTAGGGAGTGGAAACAGGGAGCCAGTTAAGAGGCTTCTGCAGAAGACAAGGTAAAAAGATGCTGGTTCTCCGGATTGGCATTTGCAGCAGTGAAGAAAGACGTGAAAGAACACATCCAGACATGTTTTAGAGATGGACTTAACAAGAATGGCTAATGGCCTAATGTAAGGAATAAGGAAATAGGAACACCAGCAAATCCCAGGTTTGGGGTTTGACTGCTTGTGCCTTTTACTGGGAAAGATGGAGAGCAGAAGCAACTCTGGAGAAGAAAAAGATCTGTTTTGGCTACATTCATTTGAAGATTTCTAAGTGGAGATTTTCATGTAGGCAGCTGTCTAAGTCGAGTTTCAGAGAGAGATGAGGGCTGGAGACATAATTTTGGGAGTCACAGTGTCTACATAATGATTCAAAAAGTATAAAATTAGATGAGATTACTTAGCAGAAATCAGCACAGAAGAGGATTCTGAGGATGCAAGTATGACAGGAGAAAAACCAAGAGTACCGCCCAAAAGCCAGAGAAAGGGTTTCCAGCAGGAAGGGAGTGGCCACTTTCTAAAGTTAATGAACTATGGATACTTCTTGTGGCTCCTACTAAACAAGAAATTGCAAAAGGACAAGAACTATTTCTTATTTACTGGGTACCTTCTGCTCTAAACATACCAAAAGCTCAATCTGTGGCTACTGAGTTAATGTTTAGTAAGATCACAACTGCAGACGTGAATGGCATCTGGGCAGCATCTCATCTTTCTCAGTGTATTTCAGTCTGTAGCCAGATTTACCACACAATATCCTTTTCTAATAAACACAGAAAATTCTCATTTAGCCCAAAGTTAATCATACTGACTATTTTCTTATTGCTATTTCACCAACAGACAGCATGTTCATTCATCAAATTGGGCAATGACAAGAATAGCGCCAGGCACATAGCCGGCATTTAGTAAATATTAGCTGGATGAATAAATGAATTAGGTAGGAGAGAAGAAAAGAAAGAGAAATAGTCTCTTATCCTGCAGAATCCACAGATAAAATGAGGCTTAATAATTCTCTATAGATTTCATTTAACACCATAATTTCATCGATAATTAAAACTGTGAAGGAATAAACTGTTTATAATCTTAGAAGAAACAGAAAATAAAATCATTGCAGATCGGTCACAATTTAGAACCAGTAAATCAATATTTTCTAAGTTCAATGTTTTTTTTATAAATATTTACTCCTCAATTTCTAATATCCCTATAAGTAATCCACTTTACACAAAAAAAGATATGAAGTAACCTTCTAAAACCTAACAGAAGATTCAGGAGCTGGATGAGAAAAAAAATTTCCAAAAACTGTTTGAAAGGACATTAATTCTAATTTTAGTGCAAAACGTATTAAAAGAAACCCTGATCCTAATTTCTAATACTCCCTATAAAAAGTCAAACATCCTAATATCAAAAGATAGACGTGTAGAGGAACTTGACTATCGAGTGAATTTTTACCACTTATATTTCCACTAAAAAATCTAAAATTAAAATTCTGAAATACCTGAGGCACCATAAGCACCAGAATACCGCTGAGACTTCGAGCCAGATGGAGAGGTTTCCTTCATACGATCAATCACATTTTCTGAAAGCTGAAAAAGCAACATCAAAATATAATCAATTATAAAGAACAAGAAAACAGTGCAATAGCATCCAAGTAATTTAATCATCCATATCAACATGTATAACAAATGGCCTAAAGAAATTAGGCTAAATCTAATAGCTAAAACACTAAAAACAAGTACGAACATCTTTGAGATTTCAAGATGCACCCCTCAGCACTACTCCTCTATTTCTTCTAATGCTCTAATTGCTCATTATAAATAACTCTTCTCCTCATTTTATACTGTGCACTAAATTGTAATCTCTGAGAAAATGTAAGCCATCAGAACTCCTTCGACTTTCCTCCGCTAATTCTACAAATTAATTCATGCATGCAACAGGCCTTAGCTCCTTCCTTCCTTCCAGTCTCAAAGGAAGTGGTATCCCACCCTCCCTCAAGACTAACCACAATCAGTCCTTAAACAGATTTTATTATATACCAACTACGTGCCAGGAAGTAGGCTAGACTTCAGGTATTCAACAATCGTCACGTTGCTTACAGTGGAGTAGAAGAAACTGACAATCCTTAGGCATTTAAATATAATGCGAAGGGCACTACTCACGTCAGCCAGCCTGCGATGAAGTGCACAGAAAGCATAACAGGCAGGGCACCTAGCTTGGCTTCGGGAGTGGGGCTGGGCACGGGGCTGGGAAGGATGAACGGAAGTTAGGAAGAGTAGGACCAGAGTATTCCAAAAAGGACATGCATGAAGAAAAAGATGAGAAACAGGCCTTGCCACTATTAAATAGATATCAAGAGAGATAACAAGTAAGCAGTTGGCAATAGGGCAGAGGCTCTGAGGAAATACTTAGGTCTGGAGATTAAGAGTTATCAGTCCCACAATTCTATCATATCATCCTTTTTTCTTTTCTTTATAGCCCTTACCACTCACTATCTGATGCTTTCTTGTTTACTGTCTCCCTTTCACACTAGAAAGAAAGCTCCATGAAAGCAAGGATGCGGCTGTCCTGTCTACGATTATATCCCCAGAGCCTCAATAAGCCTGGTTAGTTGAATGAAGGGTTAAATAAATGAAAGAAATGATATGAAAGAATAAAAGAATGGCAGAAGTAGGAAGCTGGAGAGGAGGCTTAGTGCAAGAGAAGGTGGGGAGAGAAATAAGACTTTAGATTTTGAGTACTCTTAGTAAGCCCTTCCAAATTAAGGAGTTTGAACTTGATCCTGGGCACTACTGATGGATTTTAAGCACGGTAATAACACAATCCAACTTACTTTTTAAAAAAGTCACTCTAGTTACAGTATACAGAACAGACTGAAGGAGGACGGACAAGCACAGAAGCAGGAGGACCCCGAAGGAAGCTAAAGGACCAATTAAGAAGCCATTAAGCATATGTCCACACAAATGTGCACAGGAATGTTCACAGCGGCATTATTCCTAATAGCAAGAGTGGAAACAAACTAATGTCCATCTACTGGTGAATGGATAAACAAATATTATATACCCATACCATGGAATACAATTCGGCAAGAGAAAGAAATGAAGTTCTGATATATGGTACAACATATATAAACCTAAAAAACAATTAAAGTGAAGGAAGCCAGACAAAAAAAAAAGGCCTCATATTGTATAATCCCATTTATATGAACTGCCCAGAAAAGGCAACTCTATCTAGACAAGAAGTAGATGATAAGTGGTTGCCCAGGGTCTGGGTGGGAGTGGGGATTAACTGTAAGTGGTCATGAGAGCTTACTTGGGTGATGAAAATGCTCTCAAACTGGATTGTGGTGATGGCTGCACAACTTAGTAAATTTATTAGAAAGTGTTGTATACAGAAAACAGATGAATTTTATGTATGTAAATTATACCACAATAAACCTGTCCTAAAAAATCTATTACAGAAATACAGGGAGAACACATCCAAAAGATACTTAGGATTCAACACAGCTACCAATCACTGAGTGCTTATTACATGCCAGGCACTGCACTACACTAAACACTTTACTCATTTAAACCCTTAACAATCTGTAGATACTTTTATTATCTCCACGCATAGGAGAGGAACCCGAAGCACAGCCAGACTGAATACCTCGCCTTGAGTTTCGCAGTTTATCAGTAATGAGGCCAGGATTCAAACCCAGAAAGTCCAAGTCTCAAGGTCGCACTCAGGCACCCCCTTTCATGCCAGACTCAGTGTCTGACCAGATGTGGGGGTGAAGCAGAAGTCATCAAGGACGTTCAGGTTTCAGGGTCGAGTAACTGGGTGACCCACCTCCTGAATCCTCAAGGTCCGTCTTCCAATTTCCTCTTAACTTACCAATATCAGGCTTGTAACCCAATACAGCAGCGAAAGTGTTCTGGTAAAGGTCACCAGTGACCGTGTTAATAAACTTTTGTTTACATTTATATAAATAATTATCTTTTACATTTATGTTTATAAAGAACCTAATTTATGTGGATTTCCCTTAATATCTAACACCTGTGGTCACTCTCCTCTTCTAGAAACCCCTCCCTGGGCTTCCTGACATCCCACTATCCCAGTTGTCCTCAGACTCGGCCACATGTCATCTCTTTTGCAGGCATCCCCTCCCTGGCCTACCCTTAAATGCAAGAGGGCCCCCCATTCTGTTCTTTGTCTTTACTTTCTTCTCACTCTAATGCTCTTGTTGGTGCTCCCATCCACTCCCTTGATTTTTAACTGCTGTTGATAACGAATTCTAAATCCATTATCTCCAGCCCAAGACCTGTATCCCAAAAGGCAAACCTGTACATTAAACTGCCTAATGGACACCTCCCCTTCAGACCACAAGCACCTCAAACCAAACATGTCCCAAATAAAATTCATGTTTCCTAAAAACCTGTTCTTCCTCTTGCCTGCCTTATCTCATTAAGGACACCATTTCCATCCAGCTTCCTAAATCGAAACATAGGACAGTCCTCGATTCCTCTCTCCCTCGTTCTCTTAGCCATGACTTCTTCAACCCCTAAATATTTATTGAATCCATCATCTCTTCTCCCTACTCATTCCCCTATCCAAATTCATGGCACCACCAATAATCCTTCTAAAATGAAAATCTGATTACATTTCTCTCTGCTTCAAAACCTTCAATCGTTATCTTCTGCTGGGAAAGTCCAAATTTCTTTGCCTGGCATTCAAGACTTCCTCATCATCTGGTTACAGCCTAACGCACCAACCTCAACTTCCATAGCTTTCTCCTTAAAACTTCATGCCCTGTTCTCGAGCCATACCCACTACCTGTTTGCTGCCATCTCTATGCCTTTGCCCACGCCTGCATTGCCTTCTCCCCTGGCCCACTGGGAGGGAATCACCTTTCAAAATCCAGTTCAAATATCCTAAAGCCTTCTCTCACCAAACCAGCTCGCCATTCCATCCCAACTCTGCCCACCCAAAGGTACCTTCCTTGTGCCCCACTGCACCTTGCACACTTCTCCAATATGGCACTCCAATGGCAGAACAAGTAGTTGCCTTTCTGCCTTTCCACAAAATTGTGAGTTCCTATATATTCATGAGTCATTCATTCGAAAAATACTTACTAGGCCCTTGGGATATATCAGTGAACGAAACAGTTGGCACATCTCAGGATGAACAGTTACCTATATCTCAAGACCCAAACTAGAATGGAGGGAGGTGAGACAGTCAAGGGAAAGATCGCAGCTCAATAGTTGGGATTTGAAGGAAAAATCCATGACTCTTTTCTTGGCAGAGAAGTGGAGCTTCTTAAAAAAGAGAGTGCCGAGAGACGACCTGAAAATGCCAGAGCCAGGTGCCCCTTCTTCAACTGACAGCCACTGACACTGCTGCTGAAACTCATCTACAAAGCTGAGATAGGGCTTAGGAAAAACCCTTTAAGGCTGACTCAATCCTCTCCATTTACAGGTGAGAAAAAGAGATCCTAAGTAATGTCGTTACTGATAACACCAGGACCACCTGCAGTAACCCCCGACCTCTAGCTCTGTGCTTTCTCCATACTAAGCAATACACTCCTTCAATCCCACTTCAGAAAATAAAAATGGCATCACTTCCTCTTGAGATAAAATGAGCCTTATTAAGTTTTAGACTCTTAAAGATATTTTAATTGCTATATAATATATAAAAAGTTCATTCACTATATACATATTTATATACCATAGTAATATAGCTATATTTTATGTTAACATATCACATATACTATGTATTACACACTATGCACGTTACATATCTAATTTTTGTTTAAAGCTAATACGCATAAAGCTAATTTGACAAATATTATTTTATATTTTAATTTATATTTCTATATTTCAGGCCAAAGTCACCGAACTACATTATTACACACACACACACACACACACACACACACGCACACTTAACCTAATCAGAAGTGAATGTGTTTGCTAATAATCTTTCACCTGTACTGGAGACAATCCAGTACAGGTGAAAGATTATTAGCACTTACTTCTAAATCCCACTTCATCTACTTCTCACCAAAATTCATTATCTACTGCTACTTTCAAAATGAGTACTACAAAAAGCCCTTCTTATCCCTAAATCAGTCTCAAGAGTAAGTTACTTTTACTCCTTAAAACAAAAAGCTGTCCCAGAATAGAGGAAAAAGCACTGGCCACCTACTAGCTTTTTAATCTTAGGGAAGTCATCTCGAGGACCTCACTTTCCTCATCTGAAAACAAAGTAATACCTACCCCTGGACTTATAGGAAGGATTATAGGTGCGCTGAGAACTGTAACGTGCGACACAAATATTTGGCAGAGTTACTACTAACACAGCTCCAGCCATTGGGACTTCAACTGATCGTTCATCTTGGCTCACTCTCATCAGCTCAGGCCGAGTCTGTACTGATCTTCTTCCTGTACATGCTGTGTGAAGACCAGGCCTACAGTCATCGCCAGGAACAGCTGCGTAAGTCCTGATAGGAGAATGTGAGTTGCTCACTTATTCCTATCTATACTCTGCAGGTAGTAAAAGTGCAAGGTCTCTTTCAACCTAATCACTAATTGTTTTTTGTTTTTTATTTATTTTTGTGGCTTATCTGATACCTCAAAACTTGCTACTTAATGTCAAATTCTAACATCAATTCAAAACATTTCACAATGTGGGCTGTGGCTGCTATTTCAGTAAATTTATAAGCTCGTCCTCCGAGGAGCACAATTCATTTTTTGAGTTGATAAATTCATTGTAAGGTTGCCTTATTAGAGCCCACCTTTTTTTTTCTTACAATCATTCATAAGTGCATCCTCAGGCTCTTCCACAGGAGTGTCCCTGGCAGCCTACCATTGTGACTCTGCTTACTCTAAGCACGATTTACTCTCTCCAGTCCATTCACAGCTATGTTGATACAAGGCAGAAGCCATGCTATCCTTCGTACCTCAAGTTAATACCTGCTGAGTTGACCTTCCAGCTAGCTGCAGTAATAAGTTCAGACTCACCTGATCTCCTCTGTGAACTGTGGTACTCACTTGTAAAGCAGCTGACAAGATTTAGAGATGCTGGCCAGGGTTATACACACAATCTGTAACAGTAGAACTCCTCTTTGTGATGCAAAATGACCCCCAAAAGGGGTCAAAAGTACAACGTAAGCTACCACAAGAGCTAGATAAGCAGCTTCTATGTAAGAAGCAACTTCTTTAGGAAACATCTTTCTGTAAACAGGGGACTTCTTATAATTTTTTTTTTTTCTATCTAAAGATCTATAGCTACTACAGCTGGTTTCCCAACATCTCTGGAATCTCCTTCAAGGCAAATACCAAGTGCAATATACCCACACACACATTAATGCTAGAATTATGCCCCGATGTTCATGGATTCAGGAATCTATGGATTAATTCCTCAACTACACGCAAAACTATCTGCTTAGTATATTGTTCTGAGCAGGGTCCGTGCCTTACAGATTTACTTCCATCAACGAATAGAACTTAAGAACCACTTGGTTCTAACATAAGAGAGAACCAAGAGAAGCGGGCCTGCCAACAGAGCAGAATTCAGCCCACTGATTTTTGATTATCCACCTTATTCTCTATGGCTCCTACAGACAAATCTAAGTAAATGGGGTTTGCCAGTTTTTGGTGTGTACTGCTCACCACACCAACATGTGCTCCAGAGAAGAGGAAAAAAATGTGTGTCATCTATAGTCCCCCCACTCATCTCTTCCCAAACTCCTTGGTTGGTCTGATCTAAAAGTGGCATAAACACATGACCCACTGACCCAGAATTCAGTATTTTCTGTGAAACAGGAAACTGAGTGAGATGAACAAAAATATTCTACTTCCAAAGAATAGAGCAAAAAGAGAACTCACTTTACATTTTTCTCGAAGATATAAAGTTAGAACCACATGAGACAGAAACGATTTGGACCCTCACCTCCATAAGTTTTTCTCATCCACTTCCAGATGTGTCTTATTAAATTGATTAAAGGACTTGCATCCATTTTTCTCACTTGGTCTTCCTTCCATGTAGGATAGGTCATTTTCTCTGTGAGTGTTGGTTTTCTTTTCAAATACCATTTACAGATACAGGCTCCAAAAATTGCCAATATTATTTGGAAGATATTACTCTCACATACTTATGCATGGGAAAGGGGAAATGTCATATAAATTACAATATATATGTAATGTAATTTTTAGCTTATGTTTGTAGTTTGTCAGCTGCATTTCTTTGCATTTGTTACTAGCAAAAAACATGAACTTCTGTCTGTATAAAATTTAGAAAGCTTAACATGATACTATAACCAAGGATTCCTAAAATCTAAAGTGCAAAGGGACCAATCACCTACCAGTTAACTGAATTACCTGAACAACATTCCTCAACACTCTCCGTGACTGACTAGATTTATCCTCAACATCCCACACGAGATAATCTCTCCATTTAGGAGCTCTCAACTCCCAATGCTTCCCAAGGTACTAGCTGTGTTTCATATAAGCATCCATAGTACCACAACTGTCTTCTGTGAATTTCAGCTTGCAACTTCAAGGCCAGTGCAAAGATTAGCTTATGCCTGGAAAGCGTGATAAATATTACTTTGAAAATGATACTGATTGAAATTGACATTTGCTCTGGAAGAGATCGCTCACAGCTTTGATGTTTCAGATAAACTTGTGGAAGGCATACTTTCCAAGCAGGCACAGCAGGTGCTCAAATAAATCCTATTAAGCACATGTAATATGAATAATGAAAATGGTTGGTCTTTCTATCACAAGAAATTTATTTTAGACTTGGAGAAGAAGGCAAGACAAGAGAGCGGCCTTTTATCCAACCCATGAGTTGTTTCAGAGTCAAAGCTGGCAACAGGTGTAAGAATACAGGTTATTTGATGGAAGTGGGGTAAAAGCTATCAATTGCTAAGGGTAAAAGAAAAAAATAAGACCCTATAAATACCACGAGAATAATGCTTAGTAGGTGAAAACAAACTTTAAACTTTAATTTTAAGTAGATCCTTTCATTGCTAGCTATTGAGGACCTTAGCAAGAAAAATCTGGAAAAACGTAATTAATAAACACAGCCTACTTCCTGAAAGCCTTATGTTGCTTACTAAATGTTACTCTTTGTATATTAAGATAAATGAAGATAAAATTACTATCCTTATCAGTGAAACACAGAATTGGTTTTCCAGTAGTGGTTGAGTCTGTTCGATTGTTGGTACACTCTCATTTCTTACGAGTGATGACTTAATTGTTATGTCATCATTGGGAAATTTGGAAAGTTTTCTTTAGTAGGGCTAAATCACCTACCTGCAATTCAACACTGAAGTTTGGGCCTCATCGGCATCACATTTTAATCAACTGAGCTGAAAACAGTGGGCTCACTTATGATACTGAGAGTGTTGCTTATCCTTCCCCATGCCTCGAAAGGAACAAGATGATAGTTTCAAGCTAAGTAAAATATAAAGATGAGCTGAAAATATCTAAAAAAAAACACTAGACAAAAATCTCACCAGCTATCAGTTGCAGAACTCAGGACTCCCATTTCCCAATCCACACCCCTTTAGGTATGCCTGTGGGAGCACAAAATGCTCTTATTTTCATCTATTGTTTTGCACTCATGTAAGTTTACTTATCCATTCCCTTGAACAGCTCTAATAACAGCTATTACTCACATAAATACAAATGCTCTCAAAGTACTAGACACTGTGCTAGATGCTTACATACATTACGTTGAATTCTCTCAAGTAGTGCAGGATACATAATTATCACAAGTAAACTGCATTATCCAGATATACTGAACAGGGAAGCAGTCAAAAGTGACTTGTCCAGGGCTACCAGTAAGAGCAGAGCCAGGACCAAACCCAGGTCTGCTAGGTTGTGAAGCACATGCTCTTTCCACTCCACTACACAGCACTTCTAAAGAATCTTAGAATATTAGATGTAGAAGGAACCCTAAAATAACAGCTGCCTTTTATTCAAAATCTACATTGTGGACGTGGTTCCATAGTATAGCGGTTAGCACATCCGCTTTACACACAGAAGGTCGTGTGTTCGCGCCCCAGAGGAGCCACGGTCCATGGTCTATGGCCATGCCACCCTGAACAAGCCCGATGTCTGATCTCGTAAGCTAAGCAGGGTCGGGCCTGGTTAGTACTTGGATGGGAGACCACCTAGGAAAACCAGGTGCTGTAAGCATAAATAATAATAAATTTTTTTAAAAAAATCTACATGTGCCATGTGTTTTAAATACCTTATCTCATTTTCTCACCACAATCAAGAGAAGTGATGGCATTCCGCTTTAAGGATAAGGAAATATGATCAGAGAAGTGACCTGTCCAAGGCTTCAGGCTGGTAAATGCCCAGTCTTAAACTGAGGTCTATTTAACTCCAGGTTGATGTTCATGACCTCAAAGAAGTCAAAATGACCCATTAAGTACTCAACAATTCAACAGCATGCCATTTTTAGAGGAAACTGCAATGGGCTGAGTTAGACTACGAGAAACTTTCAATGCCACTACACTCGCAGAATTTCAGAACTGGAAAATATTAGAATTAGTGATATACTCAAGTGCCATTATTTTGCAGATGAGAAAACCAAAGCCCAGAGAAATTGCAAATCGCCCTTGAAAAAAAATCTGAAGCAACAGAGAACATTGCAAGGACATTCCAGGTGAAGGGCACATACTGAAGAAAAGCAAAGTACAGAGGTCAAAATGAGCATGCTGTGTGTGGGAATTTTAACAATATCGATCACACACTATGAGAAAGAAAAAAATAAAGAATACTTCCATTATGTTGAGTGGCCAAAGGACATACCTTCTTTGGTTTAAAAAAAAAAAAAAAGAGTTTTTAAAAAATAGTTTTATAACAAATCTTTCCATTTTAATCTAATATCTAACCCTAGTATCCTATTTAACCTTATCTAATATTTCATATGCATCTCTGTGCTGTGGCTAAAGTCTCTTTTAATTTTGTTTGCTGTCATCACTGTTTCTGTATTAGAGTATGAGAACATGGATTTATACATTTTTCTAGGCAATGACTTCTTGCCCAAAACTTACTTCGCTTTCTCATTTTTCTTTTTCACCCTCTAGTTTGAAACATGCAAAGCCTAACGGCAAGATTAAACAAATCTCTGCAAAAAAAACTCAAGCGTTTATGGTTATTTTTATTTTACTCCAAAGAGTACCAACTAAACCACAACAACGCAAAAAATGCAGCCTCAGACATTTTATTACATACTGTGCTACAACCACTAATTAATATAAAGAAATGCTGGTCACAGACCAAAAATGAAGTTCAACAGTCTGAGTTTCTACAAAGAAAACTTTAATAAATTCTTCTCAAGGTGACAGTTTCAGAGTAAAAAGTTTTAAAACACTTAAATATTTAAGAAGTTTTATTTCCTAGCAACAAATGCTAAAAATTATTTACATATATAATTTACTTATGCTGGTTGTATAATAACAGATAAAGAAAATATAAACTATAAAACTTTCTAAAGTCAAAATGCATTATTTACTAGATTCAGGCATACTTCCAAAAATGTGAAGTTCCAAATTCAGGTGCTGCAGAGTTTGTTAATGAAGTCAGTGCTGGGATACTGACCGCCTAGAGAAAAATCAAGTTTTCAGTTTATGTATCAAGTACATGCAGGTGGCATTTAAAAATTCTCTACAATGTCTTGGTTGGAACTGACTGCATTATTTCCAGTGGTCTGCAAAAATGCAACCCTATTTGAGGCCCTCGCAGGCTGGCAGACATAAGTCCTGAAGCAACTGGCCTAGTCCAAAACTTAGGCACAGAGAGCCACAAAGGAGGTGCCTGGGAAAGAATAGATATCAAGTGAAAGTGAGCAGGGAGAAGCAAGCAGTCACCTGAGGCAGGCCACAAAAGTCAGTAATTCAGGCTGTGTGTATTGGAGGAATGGATGGTATGAGAAGAGTACTAAATGACAGAGAGCTGATAAAGTGTTCCTTAAAATGCCAAATCACCCCAAGAGAGGTGATGTGAGCAGTGCAAAAGCAGGGTTTTGGGTCTTGAACCTAGGAGGAGTAAGACAGGCCCCATTTCACAGATAGGCACAATGAGGCAGGGGTTTCAAATAAAGTCCCATAACTAGTGAGTAATATAGCCGAGACTAGACTGTAAGCCTTTGGAGGGTCTAAATCAACCTGGCAACCCCCACGCGCCAAGCAGTGCTCAACACTTGGCACTCAAGCAGGAAATATCTTTGAATGAACGTCCGAAGTCTTGAAACTTCAAGCTTCTTTGCAGAAAACTCGGCTTCGGGCCGGAAAACACTGGGGGCCAGGATGGGGAAAATCAGGCTGAGCAGGTCCCAGGAAGGTCATAAGTTTGGGGTCCGAGTCCGAGCGCTGGCCCTCCGCCCGCCCACTGTCACTCACCCGGATGCCCTTCACCACGGTGATGTTCTCATTCTCGTCCGCCTCGAAGGTGACCCGGCGTGTGCTGGCGGTCCCGCCCATGGCTTCTTCTGTCCCCGCAGAGACCTAGCGTGGACCCACGATCACTTCAGGCCCCACGCGCATAGACGCGCGTGGACGCGCCCGCACGCTTCCCTCGCACAGGGAGTGCAAGGCCACGACCCCAAGAAGCAAGGAGAAGGCTTCGGTCCGGAGCTCCCACCTCCTCCGGTCACGCTCCACAAGAAGGTGCCTGGGGTTGGTGAGAGATACGAACAGCCCGCCTCTACTCCTTAGGGGCGCCTGGATTGGTTGGCCGGGACCCGGATGCTATGGCAACAAGTGGTATTTGACAAGGTTTCCGGAGCCCCTAGGTATAGTGGGAATTGTAGTCTGAATCGCGCGCCAAGGGTGCTGGGACTTTCTCGCTTTTAATCTGTGAACGCGAGGGGAGAGTGGAATTCTGGGAGTTGTGGTCTTGACTGCAGGAAAGACTAACAGGGCAGCTTGCTGGGGAGTTCATTTTTCTTACAAGACATGCTTTGAAGATTGTATTCTAGAAATTTAGGCTAATGAGTTGAAAGAGCCTCTCTCCTAAAGGAACTCAGTTTAATGAGAAGATGCACTTTCCTATAAAATAAAAAAAAACTTTCTATTTGGCCTTTGGCTTTATCCCATGAACTATGTATGTACTGTTTAATTTATTTTTGCAAAGTAAGATTTCTAAATATTATGGTTTTCAAATCTGCATATAAGAAAACAAGTAGAAAATAAAGTATTTGCACCAAGCATGCCCAATACTTTTTTGTGTCTCCTTCCACTTCACGCATGGAAGCTAATTAGGCCAGTAATACCGATAAGACAAAAAAGTTAAGTGATTGCCAAAGATGGCATAAATTAATGGAGGAATTAAAACTACATCAAAGTTGAGAAGATGTATTTTGGAAAGTTTCTATTTCACCTCTACAAGATTAGTAGATAACTTTTAAGTTATCTACAGGCACAGTTAAAAACAATTTTCTTTTTTTTTTTTTTTTTTTTTTGCTAATTTTTCTGACATGTAAGTTTAGCCATATGACCTTAGTCTTACAGAGGCATGTATATTTTCTTTAGAAATTAGGCTAATGGTGCTACTATCTTCAGTACCTTTTAACATTAAAAAGGAGCCAGGCACAATACAGCATGGCATCCTGTTACTCCAAAAGTATCTACAAAACTGCAGTAACATTTTTGAGCTCCAATTATGTGCTGATTTATTACTATATGAATCTTTCGGGCAGAGGCCATGAGTTTTTTTGTCTCTGTATCCCAGGTCAGAGTACTGAATTTATTACATGTCATTTTATTCTTTTCAACATATATGTATCTAACCTTCCTTCTCTAGGGAACTAAAGATCCCAGGAAGCATGTCTTGTTTCTTTGGGACTGCTCCTCCCCAAGCACACCCTCCTCACTTATTACCACAATATTATAGCAGGTATTGGAGGTTCTACATAAAACAGATGCTCAATAAATTCTTACCAAAAAAAACAATTTAAAAAAGTTACTTGGAGAGAGTACAGAGACAAAGGAACCAAAAGTTGTCTTGACTATATTTATCTACTTAGAATATTAAATGAGTTTATTCACCCAAATAAATATGATGAAGGCTAATCATGAAAAAGTACTTTGGTACCTTCACTTTTTATGATACAGAAACATGTAAGTGGTCTCATCAAGTAATCTAAAAATACTTTAGATATGCAATACAGTATTTTTAGCTATAGTGGGTCTTGAACATCCTCATCACAAGAAAAAGAAGTTTGAAACTATGTATATAGACAGATGTTAGCTATACTTATTGTGGTGATCATTTCACAATATATACAAATGTGCAATCATTATGTTGTACATCTAAAACTAACAGAGTGTTATATGTTGGTTGTTGGTTACAGGACACAAGATCAACATGTAAGAATTAATTGTATTTCTACGAGCTAGCAATTAACATACTAAAATGAAATTAGGAAAACAATTTCATTTATAATAGTGTAAAAGCAAGTTGAATGTTCATTAACTGATAACTGAGTAAACAAGATGTAGTATATCCAGACAATGGAGTATTATTCAGCAATAAAAAGGAATAAAGTACTCACAGGTGCTACAATATGGATGAACCTCGAGAACATTATGCCAAGAGAAAGAAGTCAGACACAGAAGACTACATGTTGTATGATTCCATTTAAATAAAATGTTCAGAATAGGCAGATCTAATCATAGAAAATGAAAGTAGATTAGGTTTTCCAAGGGCAGGGAGAGGGTAAGGTGGGGAATTTTTCTAGTTGGTACAAGGTTTATTTTTCAGGGATTGATAAAAATATTCTGAAATTAGATTATGGTGATGATGGTTGTACAACTCAGTAAATATACTAACACTCATTGAATTGTACACTTAAAATGAATAAACTGTATGTTATATAAATTACATATCGATAAAGCTTTTAATGAATGTATAGCTATCCAAACATGATAAATTTTATTTATCATTTAATAAAGTCAATAATAGGGTTTTTTTAGGGACAAAAAAGAAAAGAAAATGTGAGAAGCTTCAAGATAGTGAAAAACAAGCCAATGAAGTAAAAAGAAACTAGAATAAAACAGACCTTCAAAAATTTGCATAGTCCTACAAGTAACAGAGCACTGGAGTGAAGACCCACAACTCCAGAAGCTTCTAGAATTGCCTAGAATTCAGAAAGGCCTTCCAACTGTAGTTTTTGTAATGGCCTGCTCTATTGAGTTGCCTTGTCTTCCTGAAGTTCAGCTGTTCTATATTTCCTAGGTTCTGGGGCACTCAGCAAGCTTACCAGAGAATCTTCCTAATCAGGTGAGGCCAAAGCAAATATCTACAACGATAATACAACACGATATTTCCTTCCAGCCAAGAAACCAGCACTGTAAGTGAAACGAATGGATGTCAACAGTTCACTTTGATGCAGAGCAGAGAACTGAGCAGTCGTTTGATTCTTTACAAATCTTAGCTTGGCCATCAAGCAATATTATCCTCCAACTCCTTCACCCTGAGCGATTTCTTGTTTTCCCACCATGTTAAACCATTGGAATTAATGCTGTAAACAAACAAGGAAATACTTTTGCTGTCAAATCTCAATCATCAATAATGGCTGCCTCCCCTGAAAAAAACCCACTTGGACTTCCAAATCACTCTAACAAACAATTCCAGAAGTCTCAAGGTAGGAAGAGGGTTTTCACTATATTTCTGATTTTTCATTTCCAACTTTAAAAGAAAAGTTGCAGAAGGCAAAATCCTGGTGATGCCTCTTCTATCACTTTTCTCTGTACATCATTTGACTGTCCCTGATATACTAATTAAGAGTGGAGGAAGTGATGGGTGAAAAGGAGGGATAAAAACAGAAAGAACATGACCTGGCATGATGAGGAATCAGGGAGAGAGACCTGTTCCTGGTCCCCAGACAGAAAGGCTAATCAATGTGTTGATCATCATAGCTCTCTCCCCAGCTTGTCTCAGAAACATTTCAACTGCACCGTGGAGTGGTCAGATTCCATGACCTGTGCTGAAATATAATCTAAATATAATGATCATGTTATGTGAGTTAAAATTGGAACACATGCTCTGACTATAATTTATGTACTTTAGAGACAATTATATTGGTCCTTGAAATCAAGATCATCCTAGAAAATCTAGGACATATAGCTGCCATACTTATAAAAAACCAATTAAAATCACTGAAAAGTGCTTCTTATGTGGTGCAGACAATCAATACTAAGTCATTCTGAATATATAGACTAAAACTTATTCGACAAGCCATAACGGGACATTGGCCTTAAAGCTTTCTCCATCAATTAAGAATTATATAAAAACAACGAAGCTCTTAAACAGTAGTTCTGTGTGTGTGTGTGTGTGTGTGTGTGTGTGTACATGTGCAAATGTGCTTATTTGACATATTTTGAATACAAGAATATTGGGCAGCATATTTGAAGACATTAAAAACCCCAGAATGGCATAAATAAATCAGCAATAATTATAAGGCATTCATGAATACCATATAACGATGTGTCTCTGTGTCTTTGAAAGTATCTATAGTAGTAGCACACCAATCACATGGTCTCCCTTTAGCATCCCATCACTGTTCAAGCAAAACTGATCACTGCACTGTCCATGAACCTAGTAAAATCATTAATCAGGGTTCTCCCATATTTCAGGAGCCTCCACCTATGACTTCCACTTAATAGTACCCTTTCTTATCTTCATTTCTTGTTCACAATAAATTGTGTATGCTGTGCCACATCATGTCATGGGATGGGCTCTGGTGACCATTCTACTTCACAGACATCACCTAACACCATATAGCTGAAAAGAATTTTACATATGGGTTATAACTTGGCAATGCGCCAAGATTTTCTGGTACCTGTGGCATAACCCTTATTCTAAAGTAAAGTCTCAACAAATTTATAGCCGGTTTCTAAAAGGCCATTCTCTGCCATTTCCTAGACATTCTTCTGTTATATTTTTTGCATTTTTATGGGTTTTTTCCCCCCCCCTGACACCTCATTTCTTTTCTCCATACTCTATCTCCGTCAGAATATAGTGGCTAAAATCCTGAGTGTTGGTATCAGGGCAGGGAAGGAGGGATGCCAGTGAGTTGGGAATAGTCTGCCGGAGGACAAGAGGTCAACCCAGCCCAGCTCCTGGAACCTTTGATTTTCTTCATGTTAGATTTGGAGTGATCACCTCTGACAACCAGAGCCCAAGTCAGAAGAGGCTCATTCCTCATCTCCGATCCTTAAACAGGCACAAACATTCCATCTGTCATCTCTCTGGCCTTGATGAATTTTCAAACCATTTTTATTTGAGAGCACAGGGACATTCCCATAACCCTTTAACAATATCTACCTGTCATAGATCTTGAGTGATTTCTCAAATACAGGCTGTTAGCTTCTTTACTTCTAAATAACAAATGCTTGAAATGCATCAAAGTTACATGAGCACTTCTGCTATCATGTTGGACAGGCAGATAAATGCCTGTTTATTGATGCTAATAGTGTAGAAATGTCCCTAAGTATACATTCTACACAACTGGTCCTCCCCTGAGTATGTTGCCCTGTTTGGTTTCACTTTTGCCTCACCTCAGTGAGGCACCCAAGGATGGCACATTGTGGGCATCTCAACTCCAGTGAAACTCTGTTTTACTCACACATTCCAAAGCACAGTGTATCCAAATCCTCAGCCTGGAACAAGAGACTAGACAATGTAATTCTTTTATTCAGAATCACAGGACTTTCAAGTAGAAGTGACTGTAACAATCATCTAATCTCCCTCATTATTTCACGGACAAAGGAGCTGACATCTAGAGAGGCTGAGTGAGTTGCCCAAGACTCACGGTAGAAAGTAGGTTTTCACTATGTTCTCCTTGGGGAGATTCCAGACTTCCAGCCATTCATTCTAGTACTTTGCCACCACCTCATGCTGGTCCCGCATGAGAAACTGCCCTCGCAAGCCCTGCATGCCAGGCTCCAATGCCCAATAGGAGATATTGCAATGACTGCAAACATGACTATTAAGCAGAGATGGGGAGAGATAGTGCACAGAGGTGGCAATGCAGGCATCCAGCACAGAGGTGGCTCAGTCCTGGCATGAGTATACCTTTCCCAAGGGAATATTAGAGGCTTCATCAATGTATTCACTAATCGTGCACTAGCTAATGATCCAGCAATTCTACTGTGACACAACAGAAATGAATGCCTATATCTACTGACAGACACATACAGGAATATTCATTGTAACTTTATTCACAAGAGCCCTAAGTGTCCATCGCTTTTAGAATGTATAAATAAATTGTAGGATATTCATGCAATGAAATGCTATACTACAAAGAAAAAGAATAAAGTACACCCAACAGCATGGCTGAATATCACAGACATGAGGTTAAGCAAAAGAAGCCAGACACGAAAGAATACATGCTGCAAGAGGCCATTTACAAGGTGTTCAGGCATAGGCAAACTAATCTGTGGTGGTAGATATCAGAGTAAATGTGACCTTTATGAGCAGGGTTGAATGGGAGAGGAGACAGTAGAGTCTTCTGCTATGCTGGAAATGTTTCATAGTGTGGTTATTACATGGGTATATATATTTATAAAAATTTACTGAGATGGATGCTTAAGATTTGTGCATTTGACTATATGGATGACATAAGCGATATTTCATTACAAAATAAATATAAAAAGAGAGAAAGATTCGTTTGAAAGATTCGTTTGAAAGCGATACTTCATTACAAAATAAATATAAAAAGAGAGAAAGATTCTTAGGGGTTGAGTGGATCCTTTATAGGAAAGCTGAGATCCACAATACCTAATAATTACCAAGAACATTCTGAATCTATAATAGTCATTCATCTATGAAACTGAGAACATCAAAAGATGGAAAAAAGAGGAAGCAGTGGGACAGATATGTTCAAGGCAGTCCCCAGTTGAGAAATTTAAAGCAGTAATGTGCTGGAACAAGCTCCCACTGACTCATAAGAGCTGTCCCACATTCAGTGACATCTCGACTCTACATTCAGTGACATCACCTGGGTAGCTTGAAATTGACCATGGTGGGAATAGTTTTACCACAATAGAAGGCAAAGAGTACGAATCAAAGCTCTTTTTTTTCCCCCCTCAACCTGGTTGCTAAACAGATGGTGTTGAACAGGATGTAAGGGTGGTCCACATGGGTTGGAGTAGTGCATAGTCAGGCAGGATCTGGTCCCAATCAATCTCTCTCTCCGTGTACCTGTGATTGCCATCTTACTAAATGTTTCCCCATTCCTAAGTAGTCCGGTACATTGTATAACTCCAAACCATTCTGCATGCTGTCACCTCCATCTAGAAAGACTTTCCGTCTGTTTTTCAGATCACGAACTTCCTTGAAGCCCTACCTCAAATGTTACCTCTGCAATAAAGTCTTCTCCAGCTTCCTAAAATTGAAGAATTGCTGAGATGGATAGTTGCTGGTTCTTCCCCAACATTTGCTTCTCTTTTCTGCCTCCACTAAGATTCCAATTTTCTATTCACAAACACACTCTTCTTCTTTCTCAGCCATCAGGTTTGAAAGAGATTGTCCCCATGCTCAACTCCAGTGAAGGATGGGAGTGAGGCTCCTAAGTGGCAGAAGCTTGTCAGCAGATCTCCTGGTGCTTCTGGGAGAGAAAAAATGTCTTCTGCGGAAGCTACTGGAATAGACTCCCACCACATGGGATGAAGGATGTAGTCTGGGGTGTCTCCTTTTGATTCCCAGAGAAATCTTCCTGAAAATGGGGCTAACACAGAGAGAACAGAACCAATAACTGGAGAGAAATTGGGAAAACTGAGCCCTGGTATTATTTTTTGGCTCTGAATCAAGCCTTACCTGAAGGTAGAGGTGTTCCTGAACTTTTAAGTTACATGAGTAAACAAATTTGAGTTCTGTTTTCTACAGATTGCCACATAACTGATCAATCTCTTCATCTTTTGTGTACCAAGTCATATTCATTTCCCAAAGCTTTAGGATAGCACAGAGTGGTCACTGAACAGGGCTGCTGGGTCTTTTCAGTTATGAAGATAGTAACTGGAAACTGATCAGGGACCAGGGGGTCCTCTTAGGGTCCTGACCAGAGACAGAAACTATCTAAAATGGGTTGGATTGAATGCATTGCTTCTTGATGCATTGCTTCTTGATGCCTAGTAATCAGCAGAACGAGTCATTTGCCCCCAAGACCAGGTTGTGAGGAAGGAGTTTCTCAAGGAGGAACGGATGTCCGGTCTAGAGGCTGCTGCTCTAAGCACTGAAACATGCTTTCTTCATATGTTTCTGCCTCTTCCTCCTTATTATCCACTGGAATAATAGGAATTTTTCACCCTATTATTCTGTTTTAGTTAATGTATTTAAAGCACCTGGCACAGACAGCATCTGGTATTCACAGGAGCTCAATCAATTGTGATTTTATGTTTTTCTGGTAGTGTTCATTTTCTTCTGCTTGATTTAAAATATTTTACTAATTTTATTACCAAGTCCTTATATTTTGTGTCTGTATGTTTTAGATATTTAAATTAGATCGATTCTATTTTTAAATTCTTAATTTAAAATTCTTATTTTTATTCTTTTAAATATTTTTTTAATTTTTGAGTTACAGTTGGCATACCATATTATTTTAGTTTCATGTGTACATGTAGTGATTAGACATTTATACAACTTATAAAATGATCACTCTGACAATCTAGTACCCATCTGACATCATAAAGTTATTACAACATTTCTGACTATATTCCTTATGCTATACTTTTACATCCCCATGACTATTTTTGCAATTATCAATTTGTACTTCTTAATCTCTCTCCTTTTCTATTTTTACCCACCTCCCTAACCCACTCTCATCTGGCAACCATCAAAATATTCTCTGTATCTAGGTTTGTTTCTGTTTTGTTTGTTTGTTCATTTTATTCTCTAGATTCCACATGTAGGTGAAATCATATGACATTTGTCTTTCTCTGTCTGACTTACTCCACTCAGCACAATACCTTCTAGGTCCATCCATCCATGTCGTTGCAGATGGCAAGATTTCATTTTTTTTACGGCTAAGTAATATTTCATTGTATATATGTACCACTTCTTCTTTATCCATTTATCCATTGATGGATACCCAGGTTGCCTCCATATCTTGGCTACTGTAAATAATGCTGCAATGAACATATAGATGCACATGTCTCTTCAAAGTAGAGTTTCGGGTTTCTTCGGATAAATTCCCAGAACTGAGATTATTAGGTCCTTCTTTGTCTCTTATTATAGCCTTTGTTTTAAAGTCTGTTTTGTCTGGTATAAGTATTGCTACCCCAACTTTTGTTTTGCTTTGTTTTCATTTTCATGGAATGTCTTTTTTCATTTCTTTACTTTTAGTCTCTGTGTGTCTTTCATCTAAAATGAGTAAACTTCTTATTTTTAAACTATCTTATTTTCCTTAATCTTTCTTGAGTAAATTTTGTCTATTAAAATTAACATGTGTTCATTGTAGTAAATGTAAATAAACGAAGGATTGAAAATTAAAATCACTCATAAATACCCACTACCCATAAATAACTACTGCTAATACATTAAGAATATACACTCATTTTTTTCTCCAAAATTAATAAGATTACATAGTACATACTGTTCTTTAGCCCACTTGAGATTTTGTTTAATGTATCATGACTCTCTTTTCCATGTCATTTTCTCTTACAACGATATTTTTAATGATTGGATAGTATTCCTTCATATAATAATCTTAATTAATTTGTCAAATTGCCTACTTTTGGGCAGTTAGGGGTTTTTTGCCCTAATTTTTAAAACTCCATTAACAATGCTTTGATGAAGATTCTTGTAGGTAATTCATTGTGCATATTTTTTATTATCTCTCTCGGACAAAGTCCTAGCAATGAAATTATTGGCAAAAGAGTGTCTATTAAAAGACAAATATTATATGATTCCACTTGTATGAGGTGCCTAGAGTAGTCAAATTCATAAAAAGTGAAAGTAAAATAGTGGTTACTGGGGGTGTGGGGGAGAGGAAAATGGGGAGTTATGTTTAATGGGTACAAAGTTTCAGTTTTCCAAAACGAAAAGAGTTCTGGAGATGGATGGTGGTGATAATTGCACCGTGATATAAATGTACTTAATGTATAACTGAACTGTGTACTTAAAAATAGTTGTGATGGTAAAGTTTATGTTCTATGTATTTAACCACAATGAAAAAATTAAGAAAAAATGTATGTATATTTTCAAGGTTCTCATGTATTTTGCCATCCCTGTATGCTGAGAAAATGTAGTTAATTCTACCTGTAGGATGTGAAATGGTAGTTTCCTGTATCCTCGACTGTACAAAACATCAATTTTTCAAATCATTACCAGCTTGATAAAAATCAATAGCTCATAGTTTTAATTTGCATTTACTTTACTACTAGTGAAGTTGAACATTTTTGCACATACATATTATTTACATGAATTCACGTTCCTTGTCCATTTTTCTATTGATATACTCATCATTTCTAAAATATTATTTTAATGTATTGTAGCTTATAACTTAATACTTTTATCTCTACTTTTTAATTATAAATCTTTAAAGAGTAATTCTAACTCTACTTTATAACATTAATTGTAATTTTGTCTTATACTATAATGATTTTATACTTTAAATCATTTTATATCAATTTTTAATTGCTAATCTTTCAAATATGTTCTCAATTTTTTACAATTGCTGTTATCTAATTTGAGTCTTTCTGAATGTTTTCTTCCAACCATTTTATCTTCTTATATAATCCTTCGTTTTACCCTATCCTTCTATTTCTTTTGAAAATCATCTTCTCTTCTTTCAATTATCTTTTTAATTATTACAAGACTAATAGGAGAAGAAGCGGGAATAGCAATAGTTCTGGGTGGGGACAATTCATGATGTTCGAGGGGGTTTCAAAGTCTCCTTTTGCTATCCACCTTGAGGTTACTCTTCTAATTGACATTTTTTTCCTTCGAAGGCTGGTTCCTCACTCCTTGGGATCCACAGACGAATTCTTCTGACCGCAGTGACAGCCTGGGTATGCTTCTGCAGGAACGCTATAACCTCTGGCCACTATGGGTTAATATGTAGGATTCCTGACACATGTAGCCACTAGATTTGGGGCAAGCTGTGCCAACCATGTCGCATGAGGAAGATGGGGAAGGAAGGCAGGAAATCACACCTGAGGAAGACCCCTCCACAGACTGCCTTTCTCCCCATGATGATCAGAAATAGGAGGGTGCTGCGCCTCTGTAACAGCACCTACTCTTCTTCCTTATACCCTGAAGGTGGGGATTATGTCTTACTCAACTTTCTATTCGGGAGTCCCTAGTCTTTGATGTATGTTTGTTAAATGATTAATTCATGCGAACCAAATACATTCTCTTTTATGAAGGGCTGGCATAATGCAGTGGAGGCAGAAATCTTAAGTTCTAGCCTCACCTTTGTGATTAGTGAGACCTAAGGTGGGACGTTGGAGATAACATTTAATTTCTCTAATTCTTGGTTTCTCATCTCTTTAAAGGAATAATACCTACCTGATCGACCTTATAAGGGTAATATAAAATAGACTTAAAGATTGTTACAAAGATTTCAGGACAATTTTTTAAATTATTTAAATCTAAAAGTAGTTTGGAAAAGTTTAATAGACTAAAAAATGACGAAGCTATGAGTCTACTTGTCCTCATTCCTTGCTTTTGCCCAGTAAGACACATGCTCGGTCACTCGTCAGTTCTTCCTTTCCTTGTACTCCATCCCCACTCCTGGGCAGGTGGGGCTACCCAGTGGAGGCAGAGGCATAAGAATGGGTGCATCTGTGCTGGGAGGGCCTGGGTTGACTCCAACAGAGACCACCAGAAGATGGAGAGGGGGAGAAGGGAAGAGAGGAGGACAGCCCTCATGGCCATGAGACTGAGTTATGATACATACACGCATACATATGTATGTATATATGTATATTGTGGAGAGGGTACCAGGGGATAGCCACATAGCATGGGGGGGGTATTAAGAACTGGAGAATGGGGTGACAAGGAAGATCGGGAAATTCAGCAAATGTTTCTGCGGACTACGAAGTAGCTCCCCTTTATTGTCTTTCAGTAGATGCCAGTTGTATCAGTCAGGGTTCTCCAGAGAAACAGAAATAGTAAAAGGATAGATAGAGAGAAAGATGATAGATAGATAGATAGATAGATAGATAGATAGATAGATAGATAGACAGACAGACAGACAGACAGACAGATATTTCAAGGAACTGGATTATGTGGGGACTGGCAAGTCTGAAATCTGCAGGGCAGTTCAGCAAGCTAGAAACTGTGAGGCAGAAACTGATGCACTAGGCTTGAGGCAGAAATAATTATTTAGGAAACCTCAGTTTTACAATTAATGCCTGCAACTGATCGGGTGAGGCCCACTCATGTTATCTATAATAATTTCCTTTACTTAAAGTCAACTGATTGTAGATGTTACCCACATGTACAAAATACCTCCACAGGGACACCTCGATTAGTGTGTGACTGAATAACTGGGTACTGTAGCCTAGACAAGCTGACACAGAAAATTGACCATCACACCAGCGAAGTTGGATCTGCTTTACATTTTTGTCCCTGGACTGTTTCTTTGAGACCCTGAACAGAGACTGAACCACACAGTGCAATGAGATTTATTCCTGCTAATGAGGATAAAGTCTTGCACATACAAGCATATGGACCAGTGACACTCCATGAATTAAGCAGGTGCTGTGCAAAGCATTTTTGCCAATTAAAATTGTGGAGTGAGGGGAGAAAGAAAAAGTAATTGGACAGGTGGGCATTCTGGCTCTGCCCTTAGAGCATTCTGGGAGGGCCTTCTCTCTGAGGGTGGGCAAGCTGAATGTGTCCATCCAGGATGAAGAGCTGGCCCAAGGAAAGGATGGTGTTGTGAGAGCGAGCACCTCAGGTGAATATTTTCATCCACAGTAACTTACTTAGTGCCTGTATCTGCAGAGTCCAAAGGTGCTATTCAGTTGAAAATAGAAATGCCTCCTAAGAAGAAAGAGGTGGTTAGGAGGGACACTGGGAAGCAAACTTATTCAAGCAATGGACAAAAAAGGAAACTGCAAAAGATGTCATGTGCAGCCTCGTGATCTGAGGCAGAACCTTCCTACATGCATCAGGTCCGTTCTCTAGGGCTGCTCAGAGCCCTGTGCTCCCCAAGGCCCCCTTCACCAGGCAGCTTGACAAGAGCAAAGAGAGGCAGCAGCTTCCCATGCCCTAACCTCATTCTCACCCTGAGTCCCGAGAACCATTTCCTCCCACTCAAGCTTTGCATCATCGATCGCCAATGGACTGTTGAAGCCCTCTGACTTTCCAGAGAGAAAGACTTCCCGGATGGAGAAGCAATCCTCTGGATCCCCCTTCCCACGTTCCATTCTGTCAACTGAATCTGAGCACAGAAAACACAAGCCTTGCCAGCCCACAAATCACTTCTAATGATCCCTGAGAGAAACTATCGGGGAACTTCAGGCAGTGACCTGGAAGTCTGGAGGTACAGCTACAAAAACACAAGGTGAGGCAGGCGACATGTGAAGGCTCATTCCACTCGGGGAGCATCTCTGTTTCCTTCTTTCACAGATCATTGTGTTTGCCTCTTTGTCTACTGTGAAGTCGACATGTGTCTTATGTAAACACATTCGGAATTTATAGTTAATCTCGAGCTGTGATGAACCTTGTCAGTCTCGTATTGGTACCATGTTCATGACTCTGCTGCCTGTGTGTTCTGAGAGAGGGATTCAGTTAGGAATAAAATCCCTATAAGAAATGCCAGCCTTCCCCTCTCAGACTATTAAATGGTTAATATAGTTGTGAACAGCAGAAGGAAGAAATCTTCCCTCCTTCACTTCATTTCTTCTGCTCTGCCTTCTTCTGCCTTTCAGAGCTAGGGTGGGGTGCTGATACCCAGGTCTCATCCTCTGGCATCCACAGTCCCTGTCCCCTCTCAGCCGAAGTGATGGGCTCCAGTACCAGAGCCCATTTGACTGGGGGAGGAGGTGTATCAATTGCCTCAGCCCTGATTTTAGATTATAACTATGGCAGATTGAATTTTCCAAAAATGGTTGGAGTAATATATTTCTGATGTTTCATCACACGTGCTTTTTTCCCAGAGCTTTGCCACTCTCTGTTTAGAATTAGGGTCTCTTTTCCCTTCCTTTGAGCCTGGTTGAGACTTTAGTGACCTCAGTGAACAGAATGCGGCCAAAGAAATACTATACAACATCCGAGGTTTGGCCATCGAAAGCAATACAGCTTTTGCTTGGCTCTCTCTATCTCAAGATGCCATTCTAGCCACCATGTGTTCCAGGTGACATTTCCAGTTCAGGTCCCCACCTCCAGTTGGCATCACTGCCAGACATGTGAGTGAGTGGGACTTGAGGTGACCCTAGCTTATGCTGACTGGCATGCTGATGAGCTCCCCTCGATGAGCCCAACCCAAATCACAAACCTGTGAGCAAAATGAATACTGTCTTGTTTCAACCCATTAAGCTATAAGGTAATATTGCAACAGCCATAGTAACTGAAACAATTATTCTTCCAGATCCAGAATCCAGGAGCTTGCAATAACTACTAGACTCCAAGTTTAATGAATCTGTCTCCTCCAGACCAATCCCAAGCCTTGGTTTCCTAAGGATGCCCACTGTGACTGTAAATGCCTCCCCGGATGGCTTAGTGGAGAATGCTGGGCTGATGAACCCTCTCATCCTCCTTACTCTACTCTTCCCTCCCACAGGAATGAAGTTTGGTCCTGCCTCTGCCTGGTGCCCAGGAAGTGAGCTTCCCTGTGTTACTGTGCCCCATCTTTGCTCAGAGAGAGAGACTAGCCTGACCACTGACTACCCCTGGCAAGGCTGGCTTGCTCGGAAGCCCTCGTGACAACTATTGCCTGAGCCAGGACAGGGCCTGTCATGCCCAAGAATGTTTCTTGCCAGGTGGTGACACCTCAGGAATGGGCTTTGCAGATGGGCCAGCTTCCCATGTCACGGGGACATTCTATTACCAGATTCCCAGGGACTCCCCCTATCCAGTCCCAGATTGTCTCAAGTAGATACCCCTTCAGTAACCACTAGAATATTACTAGAAGGTGATTTAGGGTAAATATGGGTAAACAGGTTGGTATTAAACTAGGAGTTCTGAGCAAAACAAAAGTTCTTAGAAGGGCAGAAGTTTGAAATTATTATCTAATCTTTCAATTCTGAAGTACAATCTGGAGGTCTCTCTATATTTAACAAAATGAATAAAAATATATTCTCTTAACTGCTGGTAGCAAATTTATTTCCAGGGAAAAAAAACACTTTTGTTGGAAAAATTCCATCACTTGATGTAGGCAATTTCCACAGGCAACGAACATTGGCTAATGTCAAAGTTTCAGAGAAGGCTGAAAACATATTTTGTGTAAGACAAAGACAGATATTTTTGCTCTCAAATGGAGAAGGGAGAAAAAAGGGAAAGGGGGTGAGACATGGGTTGGGGTCTGGGCGGAGGAAGAGGATAGTCAGAGCTATAGGAAAACCACTCATCCCACCATGTTACCCTCCCCGGAGAACTTCACGGCCTCAGAAAACCTACTAAACACATGGCGTAAGTGCAAGTGCTTTGGAAAATAGTGGACGCTGGGGTCTGTGTCCAGGCTGACGTGAGGCAGGTAGAGCCAACGTGGGAATACCAGAGCTGGAGGCGGAGGTCAGTGTACGCCTTGAGAAAATAGCAGTAAGAGGCTGGGAACCACCTGAGACCCTGGAGCTGGGAATCAGAGCAATCCCACTTCAGCTGTGCAGGCTCCAGCTGAACTCTGGGTTATAAGGATTCCAGGCACCACAGGGCATCTTCTATTTTCATGCTTCCCCCCACCACGCAATGAAAAAGCAATATGTGGTCACTGTAAAAAATTTAGACAGTTCAAAAAATATAAAGACGAGGTCATATTTTGGTGTACATCTTAAGACATATATAAAACATACTTTTCTTTAAAAAAAAAATAGGATCAAAATAAATATATCCTCTCGTCACCTCCTTCCCCAACTTGTAATGGGAATAACAATATAGTATCTTTCCATGTATTTGTTCCTCTTTACCAGGAATAGTCAAAACACTATCATGGTTTGTGAAGAATTCTAAAAAAGATCCACCTAATTTTTTGAAAAGAGTTATTTTTGGATAATGATATAAATGTTTCCATGTGTCATATATTAAGCATTTGGTCACTGACAACCCAGCAAACTCTCTAGAAAGTTGTCTGGAATTTGCACCAAGAGTGATTCATTTTCATAAACAAAATTTCAAATGTTGTTTATCTCTGTCATCAGCAGTATAAAAAGAATTGGAAAATATCAGTGCTTTCCTCAACTGAAAAAGCCTGTAAAAAGCACTGACAGGAATAAAGTGATTGGTATGTATACTGTAAGTGTATAGAAAAACAGAAATCAATGTCTAGGACAACCAACTTATTAATTTGGTTATTTTTGAGCAGGAGAATGGGATGTGAGGTGATGAAGTTCCTATACATACTTTACAACTATCTGAAAAGAATACTTCATAATTTCTAAGTCTAAAACCAACCAACCAAGCAGTAAATAAGTAAAAGACTCGCTTTTTGTCTTCGATGGAAAGTGATGAAGGGGCATGTCCTACCATGTCCCTGGCCTGTTTCTGGATGTTGGGGAAAGGGACAGTGACTAAAACTTCCCCTGGGCTTCCTCCTCCTCCCCATACAGAGGAAGGTGGGGACACTCGCGGCCCATGGGATCTTAGCATTGCTGATGAGTATCAAATCTAAGCAGCACCAGGCAGCCTCCTAAGATTTCTAAGAGACTGTGATCTCCAAATGATATTTCTTTCATTTGAACATGGGGATGAAGCTTTTTGTTTTTATGACAAAACTTTCAATCTATACCATCATCAGTAGGTATGCACCCTCAGTTATTTATCCAAAAATGAGGATAATTTTCCATAGAATTACTGTTCGGTACTCTCTAGGCTTCTCTGAGAGCCACAGACTTGATTTTGGAAGACAGCTGGCCATGGCTAGGAGTAACTGGTGACCTTGGAAAAGAATAGAGTTTGAACTCGTGGTTCGAACCCAGAAAGAACAGAAGTTGGTCATTTTAAAGTGGGTACTGTTAACTTTGTGGACAAAATGTGGCACCAGAATATAATGCATCATAATTACAAATTTAATTTGATAAATAAAGGCGAGTTACTATATTCCTTATTTATTTATTCCTATTAACATGCACTGGGCTCCCTCTTATGCCAGAATGTTTTCTCCTTAATAAAATGGATTGAGCACAGTATGTAAGAGAGGCTTATAAGCATGAGAGCGTTGCCTTTGAGCTTGGACGTGCCTTGCCTCTCCATATGTAACTGAACTCATTGCTACCGAGAGTGAAAATTCTATCATGAGTAGAAATCAAATTCCCAAAGTGGGGTGGAAGTGACAGAATCAGAAATTAAGAAACTCTCTTTTCATGCTTGCTTGAATTTATCCAAGGAGAATTCAGACCACAAAAGCGTGCTGAAGCTGAGTTAGAAATTATAAACCCCCAAGAACCCCTCATGAACCGGTAGCATTTTCACTGTAAATGTCTCTTTGACTTAGCACTACTCTGAGATGAAGCTATTCCGTAGTAGCTTTAACACGGTTATATACAAACTCTTGTGATGCTGGCTTGCAGAAAGTTTGAATACGCAAGCGAGGCTTTAAATAAACTTTTCAAAGAAATACATTTTCAAGTCCCCTTAATTCTTTTATTTCTTTTATCCTTTGAAACTCAGGGAGGGGTTTCCTGATCTAATAGGACACACTCTTCAAAAAATATTAATCTCATGTTAAGCATTTCTTGCCCTCTTTCTACGAAGTGATCGTGTTATGAAGAACAACACTGCAATTGCAGGGCTAATTTCTTTGTCCTTACAAAGGACTAGCTCTCCAAAGCAGGTACTGTTTTGTGCCAGAGATAGAGTTCTACCTCTAGTGGCTTTCTGTTTGGGGTGGCACTTCTAAGCATTAATGTGCACCTTAAACTGAACACTTAAACATGTAAATTCCTGGCCCTGTTTACAGAAATCGTTTGGGGGTGGGATTTGGGGTGGGGCCCCCAGACATCTACAATTTTTTAAAACATCCCAGGTGCTTCTGATGCAGGTGATCCAAGACCCACACTGCCACTCCAGTGGTTAAGATCCCCTTGGTGGCCTCCTGCCTCCCTAGACTAGAAACTGTAACCACGTAGCATTTGACATTTCCCTGCCTGTCATTTTGCTTTTCAATATTGATTGTTTCCCCAGCGTACATAATGACTCCATTAAGACTCAATTTTTACTTTCTTCTGGTCCCACAAGGTCAAGACTTGAGATAGAGATAAGTTTGGAGGTATAAGATTTTAGACCGGTTGATGTTTAAATCATAATCTAATTGTGATACAAGGTATGATGTCTCTTTGCTAAAAACAGCTTAGGGATCCTGAGCAGAGAAAATTTTCATGTGAATAGGAAAAACAATCCACTGTGGAAGAAGTGAATTATGTGTTTTGTTTTGTTTTGTTCTGAAATGTCATCCTGTATTTCATTAAAGCATAGTTTTAATGCTGAAGGGGGAAAAAAGGTATAAGGTCTGTTTATCTAAAACTGCAATTGCTAAAATCATCGCGATAGGACATTTCATTCATCCAGTCCCCAGGCTCCTCTCCACTCACGTGAATAACCAGGTTGGCAGAGTACACAGTTTGACTGGGAAGATCATAATGTCCTGATTCAAGACCTCATAGCTACAAAAATTATTGTCTTACCACTAGGTCAAAAATTTTTTTACTTCTATTTTGACCTTCTATTCTGCTCTACTGAGACTCTCTCAGGATAAAGCAAAATTGAGATGAACTAAGTAGAGTCACAAATATTACTTCACATAGGGTCCCTGGGCTTCTTAAAGATGGCAGTAAGGTTAGGAAAGTTGATATCGCCCCTGAGCTGCAGTGCGTAAAGGGATGACATCTACTCCCTTCTGACAATTAAGAGTCTAAACACAAGGTGAATGAGAAGAATTAGGAAAATTAGGATGGCCATGGACAGCTGTTGGTTTTTGTGCCCCACTAATAACCCTTTCTCTTTCTGGTAATGAAATTCCTTTTTTCTACGGCAAACATTTTACATGTGGTTGTGACAGAGTTTTCCCTGCCCCTCACCACAATCAGAGTACTTTGCCCCTTTCTGCCTCCCCATCCCAGGCCTGGAGTCGTTGGTTCAGGGAGAGGCTTACGGCCCAAAGAATCATGCTAATTGTGGTATCTCTTTGTCTTGTAATTTCCTTGCCTGGTCCCTCAGGGGCCATTTTAATTCTATGTGAACTCTTTCTCATGGAAACTACTGATTGTCTCACTGTTAGACACTTGCTCTAAACTAAGTAGGTAGAGTCTTTACCCATGATTTTCAGATACAACTAAGACAAGGAATAATTCCTGGAATTTAGAGTGATGGGAGATGTAGGAGGCAACACTAAGGTATTTCTGGCAGCCACATTATCCACAACATGGAGGAAACGAGACTATAGTAGGAAAGGTGACACTGAGAGCTCACCTGGTACTTTTCTGTCAGAACTGAAAGAGACCTTCTCCTTTCAATGGGATTGTTAAACCAGTAGGAAGAGATTCTTGGGCTGTGGGATGTCATCATTATCATCACAATAAAAGAGCCTATCTGAGGAAGAGAGAGAGAGAGATGGATAGGGTCCTACTGCATTATTTGAGCCCTGGATGCAGCCAAGTCAGATTTTTAAGTGAATCGATAAAACCCTTCCCCTCCCTTGTTTACTCTTAGGTTAGCTGGGGGTGGCTTTCTGCCACTTGCAAGCCAAAGAGCCCTGACTACTATAGAGTGTACATTTATCCTTGAGATTTATGGCATGATGCCCCACTCGGAGCCCCTTTCCAGCTAGTGCATCTATCTCCCAGTTTCCGTAAGTGTTATGCTAATGACTTATACCTATGCCCTTGACAAAATGTGCTCCAAGGTCCAAAAATGGTGGACAATGATTGAAGCAACGATTGATGTCAAGACTACCGATGGTAATACGTGCTTTGTCTGTTCTGCATTGGTTTAACTAAAATATGCAACAATCAGATTCGGAAGGCCTCTTATGCTCAGCATCAACAGGTCTAGCAAATCTGGAAGCAGATGATGGAAATCATGACCCTAAAAGTGCAGATAAATAGCTTCAAAGAAGTAGTCAATAAATCGACTTAAGATAGCATTGGAAAAGACATAGAAAAAGTTGCCAATCTATTTATCCACTCCATAACGTCTTTGTTAGAAAAGGCAAAATGCTAAAGAAGCCCAAGTTTGAACTGGGAAAACTCATGGAGCTTCACGGTGAAGGTAGCAGTTCTAAAAATCTACTGGGGATGAGACAGGTGCTCAAGCTGATTGAGCTGATGGATATGAGAGCCCCATTCCAAGAATCTGTTTAAAATTCAGTCTTTTCATGATGACAGATAAAACCTGTTCAAGATGTTTAAAAAAGCAAAGCAAGCACTTGGTCTGTTTTATTTACTGTTACAAGCGTAGAAGCTGGCACATAGTAGGTCTCCAATGACGAACTGTTGAACGAATATGCAAATATTGTTTATTATTGAACTTAGTGGTTGACCATGACGCAATTTGGTTTTTGGGTAGCCCATCTGCTTAGTTTTCTCTGAACCTCTCATTAGTATTTTCCAAATGCTCCAAATGCCCCAAATGCTTCACTGTCGCATATCCATTTATCATATTCTCATACACTTAAACATGCCAGTTTCGTTTTCTCTCTGGAGATTACCTCCAGAAGCCTTATGTCTTTCTCCTCCAATCTTTTTGTATTTCATCCTGAGAATTCCCTTTACTGCTCCTTTGTGTTAGTCCTGCTTTTTCCTTGATTCCATGCTTCCCCTTTTGGGGGTTGCTCCTTTGTTCTCATGGAGCATATCCTCCATTATCTTCCTGAGAAAGGTCTTCTTCTTCCTTTCCCTAAATACAGTCACATTCTGAGACATCGAGGGTTAGGGCTTCAACATATGAACCTGGGGGGACACAATTCAGCCCATCACCAGGACCAATGCTGACAGAGCCTCCAGCATCTGATAGGGGGGCCGTGGAGAACACGTACCCTCCCTCAGTTTCTGTGGGCAAGGGAAGCTCCAGGGTCTGCACAAATGGTGAAGTGCTTTGGCTCACAAGCCTGCACGGAGAGCAGAAGCAGATACTGACAAGCCCTGGGAATGTCTAGCACAACCACCGACATCTCCAGTGCAGTGGCCTCACATTCGACAAGTCCGAAGCTGAGCAAGCCTTCTCCCACCCCTCCCCGCCCGCACATTGGAGCTCGAGTTGTGTATGTTTTCTCTCAGAGACTCATACCATCATCTACCCATCCACTTGCCCGAGCCTGAAACCTGGTGGCCATCCTCTCCATTTCTTTCTAAATATAATTGGTCATAAAGTCTTTTTTGATCCCATTACCTTAAAATATTTTGATTTGGTTTTCCCTCTTCACCGCTAATATCCCCTTAATTTCCACCTGCCTTGCTTCTCTCCTGGAGCATTAAAAGGGGCTTCTTTTGAGCAGAGAGTAGAGTGGTGGTTACCAGGGCCTGGGGGTGGGGGAAATGAGGACATGTTGGTCAAAGGGTACAGACTCCGACTATAAGATAAACAAATGCTGCAGATCTAATTCACAGCATGGCAGTTATAGTTAATAATACTGCATTATATACTTGAAAGTTGCTAAGAGAGTAGTTCTTAAATGTTCTCACCACAAAAAAAAGTGGTAATTAAGTGACGCGATAAAGATGTTAATTAAACTATAGTGGTAATCATTGTGCAATATATAGGTGCATAAAATCGACATGTTGTCCACCTTAAACTTACTCAATGTTATATGTCAATTATAGTTCAATAAAGCTGAGAAAAAAGAGGCTTCTTTTTACCCCTCCAGGTTTCAGGCTTCTGCCCACTCTCTACACAGCTGCCAGAAGTTACCCTCTAAAATTCAGATAGTAAAATGTCACTGCAGTGCCTTCAATACTCCACTTCCTTCAGGCTACAGTTCAAGCTCTTTGGGGTTGTAGATATGTTAGATACTGCTGCCTCTACTCTGAACCCTTCGGAAGCTCCCTGTTTTGCAGAGCTGGTAGCCACATCTCTCCCTCCAGGATCCCACAGGAATGGACACAGTCTGCCCTGTACACACACTCCTCTCTGCCCTCACATACTCATCCATCCCTACTCACCTGGTCCACCCATGAGAACCTTTTCACCCTCCCTCCAGTACCGCAGGCCTCGCTATCACAGGACCTTGTGTTAGCCAGAAACTCTACCTAGAAAACTCTTTCCCCAGCTATTTAATGATTAACTCCCCGATTTCCTTCAAATCTTGGCTCAAAAATCACCTTCTCAGCTCTCCTCACCCCATTCGCTCCTCATTCCTGATCCTATCTACCTGGCTTTTATTTTATCTTCCTCATACTTACCGCCTTCTGACAAACAATTTGTCTATTTCTTTTTACTTGTTATTATTTACTTCCACTTCCTCCCTGCTAGAAAATAAGCTTCAAGAAGGTAGAGTATGTTTGTCCATTTTATTCACCGATGTATCCCAAGCACATAAGAGAACGTAGTGCATAATAGGTGCTAAATGAATACGTGACTGCTTGAAAGAATGAATCTTATATTATCTTACATAGAATATTGTAATTGTGTATTGACATATTTGCTGTCCCACTAAAATGTGGATTTATTTCTGTAACCCCAGTATAATGCCTGACACATATATTTGGTGAATATAAAAAAATAGGGTAAACCCATCACTCTATCAATAAGGACACTGAGGCCTTCAGAGATGGCTGCATGTCACGCAGTGAGTAAACGATGGGGGTCCAAGCTTGAATTCAGGTCTTCTGCGTCTCTGGGCTGAATTCTCTCCACTATACAGCCCGACTCTACCAAAAATATTTTAAAGTACATCTTGTCTTCCAACTATGTTGTAAATTTTTTGAGATGAGGTAAGGTACCACGCTGCTTTGAAACTCCAGTGGTGTCTGATGTAGTGCTAGGTAGACATAATACTTATCCAATAAATATTTGTGGTTTGAGTGCTCAATAAAAATATTATTATTGTTAGCGTTGTTTCCACTTTTAATGACAGAAATGATAATAACCTCCAAGCAGTCTGCTTTAAATAGGTTCAAGACACTGAAAAACAATTTTAACAGTGTCTTCCATCAGCTTGCTCCCTGGAGAGATGAAATGAGTTCATAATGAGATTCCTGCAATGAGTCAAAAAGCGGAGGGAATGAGTATAGGGTTTTGCTACAGTAGACACAGATGTTTCACTGGTGTTTGTGAGCCCTTTTTTTCTCTGCTACTCAGAGCTAGCACCAGGCCACAAGGGAAGGCCGGTGCTACGTGTCCCCATTGCTGAGCACACACTCTCTTTTCTGGGCATCACCCCTACAGATCTAGTTTAGCTGTGATGGAGGGCTGGTAGAGAACTGATTGTCTGCTCAGGATAAATGGAGTGTGTGTTATTGGCTTATGGAAAGCATAGACGCCTCTGAATCCCACACAAAATAACAAATTGATTAATTGCCAGAAACTACAACAGATTATTTTCTCAGTCAGAGATTGGTGCAAAGACTCTTAGTTTAAGCTTCTGGTTTTGCTTGATTTTAAAGTACGGGTTCATACCATCTGGTGTTTTTAAGCTTCGGTGATGAAAGTGTTCGTTCAGTAGAATCCGGGCCAGTGGTGGCCAAACAAATAATCGAATGGGTAAGAGCAGGGTTTCATCATTTGCCTTTATGCAACTATCATATCATTAGGAAAAGGAATAGAAAAAATAAGAAAAATTAGCTTGGATTGGAAGGGCTCTTGCTATACTATTCCCCATTCTTGATATGCTGTTCTGCTGCTCTCCCATCTAGGGTCAATCTGGGGAAGATGTCCCAACAATAAACGTTCAGAATGTGGTCCCATGTATTCTCACTCCTGAGAGAGACTGTTCAAGATCTTCTTCACCCTAAATGACTCTCCGAGACGAAGAAATGAATGCCCTTATTCCTGGTACTCTGTGACTTGGCGGTATCTTTTCTGACTGTGTCTAATGTCTCCAGGCCCTGAGCTGCTTTACCTCTGGCCAGGGTGACCGAGGATGACTGTGTGGGCAGCATCCGCTCTCACTTTCCCTCCTCGAGGTCACCTCAGCACTTCATTGCATCCTCTCCATGCCCCAAATAGCATAACAAAGAAACGAACCCATCTAAAATACCCCAAACTTCAAAAACACTGGAAAGTTGCATACATTTTGACAGATTTTGCGATCAGGCGGAAGAGAAAGCTATACTACTGTTCAGTCAGCAAAATTTTATAACGATGCCCTCTAATTCCTAATAATCAACCTGCCCTTCCCGCCACTGAGCCGGCTCTCCAGCTGTTGGCATTCAGAATTGCCCTCTCCAGAGCTCCATTTTCCTACGGAACGATTTAGAGCTTCCCTGGCTTCAATTTGCATCCTCACAAAGAATTTCCTTGGCATCCATCTTTTTTAGAAGAGAGAGAGATTGAAAATGACATTTTTTCCTTTGTCACATTATGTAAAGAGGGTAGTTTCACGGGTATAAAGTGCTGAGGTATGGGGTATTAGGCACCGAATGCTATGTGAGTTCCGTTCCGGTCAGGTCTTCTGAGTCCAGTGGGGAGATATGGTCTGGGAGTTCAGATATGTGGAGGAAGTCTCTTCACCCTTTTCTTCATAGAAAGTGAAATTCGTAACACCTTCCCTACCTCATCTCGCAAGGTGGGATTAAAGCTGAGAAAGCATTAGAGAGAATAATTAACAGACCCTGTGAATTTGCATCATCTGGTTGAGATTCTGTGCAATTCCTCTCCCAGATTTACAACTTCTGGTGGTTTCTATCTGTATCCAGATACAACCTCCAAACATCTGAGTCTCTGGAATTATTGGCATATCCACGTCAGTCTAGAGCAGTACTTGTCTTATTAACCCTTTGTTCCTGCTTTTTTTTTATTGAGAAAGAAAACATTGTGCTGAAACTAAAAATCATCCATTTTCTATTATTTTTGGTATTATTTCTCTTTACTGAGAGTGCATCTCCAAAGGTTTCTAAGGAAAATGCAGGGAGTAAGGGTCACGACGGTAAATTGAATTACATTCTAGTGGAATGAGGACGACTCTCAGATAAAAAAAAAAAAAAAATTGTAATAATGTATGCTATATCTTTTATTTTTAGCAAAAGTGCTTCTTAAAGGAGATTTCACCAAAGGATTTTTCTATTAACTTGACACTCAATTTAGCCAAACAGTCACGAATAAATAGGCAAAGCAGAGAGGGAAATTGAAAGTCCAATTAGATTTGGAAGATCTTGTTTTTCTTCCTTTTCTCTGCTCTGATTCATGGTGGTGATGGTGGGAAAGAGATAATCTGCTGTCTGGGCATTTGTTGCTACTAAGAGATTGAAAAACTAGGGTAAGTGGAATTTTCTTTGATGCCAAATTCTTTCGTAAAGCCTTTCAAAGGAAATGGGTCTACCTCATTTTATTTTCAGGAAACTCATCTCAAAAAATTCGGCTCTTAACACGGCCTTAACACTGTCCCTAAGTCTCCTGGGATTCGGTCTGTGTTCTGACTTTCTGAAATCTCTTTCTAGCCCGTCACTTTCATGCTTGATGGACCTGTTGATTCCATAACATGCCAGCACACGAATCCATCTGTCATGATGGCATGGTGCCCTTGCTGCAGGATGACATGCCAATATTCACCAGCCCCAGTGCCAGCCAAAGTGGCATTAGCAACAATGCCCTGTGTGACACAGTAAACTATACCATTCAGCAAGAAGGCCTTCCCAGGGAAGACACAAACTGCCAAATGAGGAACATGTTTCTCATTATGGCAAGTCGCACATGGCCCATTTCAGTGTAGACCCTGTCCTGTGGGTAATATTAACTCTGTCTGCAGAGAGTCATTGTGATAGAGAGCAACTCCTCCATACTGACAGACACACCCCGGAAAGGAGAACTTGAGGTCATCAGAACACCCATAGGGTAACAAACTCTCACAATGTGTCAGGGGCTGGGGGATTTCCTGGGATGTAGGACTTTCAGGGCAAAAAACTAGAAAGTCTCAAGTAAACTGGGGTGAGCTGGTCCCTACCAGCATCTCCATCACTAGCCCCACTGGGTAAATTCCCCCTGTCCTGTGTCTCCATCCAATCTTGTTTCCATTTTCACTTTTATGGCAGGCATCCTCTGAGATGGCCCCAATGACCCCCACCTCCTGGTTTTCACTCTTTTGTTAATGACCTCCAGCTGGGTGTGGACTGGGTTTATTTACTCACTTCTAATGAGAATAGGGCAGAAATGAAAGGGCGTCAGCGCTGAGATTATTTTAGAAAAACAACTGTGGCTTCCGTCTTGGGTGTTTCCTAAGTTTCTTCCTCCTTCCTCTCTCCTCCTTCTCCCTCTCCTTCTCCTACTGAGGATAATTAGCTGCCATATTTCAATCAGCACTATAAAAGGTTGTCCTATAGGTATCGAAGAATTGATGTCTTTGCCACCTCCAAGATGTCTCTGACCTGAGACCTGCCAACAGCCACCTGAGTGAACCTCAACACAGATTTTCCCTTTGTCCATCCTTGAGCTAACTGCAGCCCCTTCGGACACCTTGACTGTAGCTTCGTGAGAGGCCCCGAGCCAGGCACCAAGCTAAGTCCTGCTGGTATTCCTAACATATAGACACTGAGAAAACAAATGTTTGTAGTTTTAAGCTAATAAGTTTTGGGGATATCTAGTTACATGGAAATAGATAATACAACTTTAAATTATGAGGAGGCAGACTCAGTCCAGAAACACACCAGTCTCAGAATATCACAATATTTAGAATTTACAGGGACCAGAGAGCTCAACTGTTCTGACCAATGTATTAGGAAGGTGAGGACCCTGAGGTTGAAGGAGGCCAAGGGAATTGTGATGGAGCGAGTCAGTGACAGCTAGAGTTAAGGCCCAGGGTGGATCTTCAGGCTCTTGCTCTGATGCTTCTATTTATTGCTGCTGCCCAGCTTGGCAAAGCCCAGCACCCAGAATCCTGCTACCTCTGATCTGGTTCACAAAAGGAGACTGCCTGAATGGAGCAGCATCTTCCTGATCAGTCTCTTCCCTACTGGAAGCCTTTCTAACACCTATTAGCTGGCTGGACAGTTTTTTCAAAAGCTTTTTTAGGTGAAGTGGGTTTGAGTCCCATCTCCCGTTTGGTTCCTTTTTAAACTGTATGGCTTCTCTGAGATCTTTCAGGGAGAGAATTTATCTCCAGCTTTGTCACAGAGTTGATCAGCTTAATAAAATCTTTTGTACATGGTCTAGAAACATTGAAGATTTTCCCTGGCTCTGACAATCAAGAAACCTCTTATCCTCTTTAAATCAGATTTCTACAGCGTGAATAAACGATCATTTCAATTTAATTCAACAAGTAGTCCTAGATCACCTATGCCAGCATTTGTTCTAGAAGATCTGGAATGAAAGAAGGCAGAAACGGAAAAAGTATAGGACGTGAGTATTATCCTCAAGAAGTATTTCTACATGGAAATATAATCGTAATTATAGTCATGATAACATTTAGCACCATGGACTCATTTATTTTTATCTATAATTTATCATATCTGTTATTTAAAAACACTTGAAAAAATGATGAAATGTTAACAGTTGTTAATTCTTGCTGGCGAGCCCATGGTTCTTATTTTCTTTTTAAAAAATACACACTGTATATTTTTCATAATATGTACATTACAGTGTATATTAAAACACATTATATTTTTACGATACACATATTAAAATGTATGTAAGATATACATTATATTTTCTGCATGCATTCTCTCCATATTAAAAGTGTGTGTGTGTTCTGTGCCGCTGAGTCAGCTCTGACTCCTGGTGACCCTACGAATGAGTGATGTCCACCATGTGCCGTCCTCAGCAGCCCTGCTCAGCTCCTGCAGACTCACGCCCAGGGTTCTTCCATGGAGTCATCCACCTCGGATTTGGTCCTCTTCTTTTCCTGCTGTCTTCTATTTTCCCCAGCACCGGTGTCCTTTCCAGAGAACACTGCCTTCTCATGATGTGCCGGAAGTTGGACAGCTTCAGTGTTGTTAGTTTTGCCTCCAGCGATGTTTCAGGCTTAATTTGCTCCAGGACCTACTTGTTTGTCTTTCTAGTGGTCCAGGGTATTCATAGAGCTCTCCTCCAACACTGTATTCCTATCAGCCTTCTTCATTGTCTAACTTCTGCATCGTACAGAGTAATTGGGAATACGAGGGTGTGGATGATCTTAGCCTTGATCTCTAACATTTAACGAGTATTCGCCATGTCTGAGGCACTCTAACAAGCACTTTAGATGTATTTCTCACTAAATCCTCCCACGAATCTTCTAAGTACTCTTTTTTCTTTGTTCCAGTTCAGCAAAGTCGAGTTACTTACTCAAAGTCACCTAGCTAATAAATGGAATTAAAATCTATTTTTATCTTATTCAAAAACCAGTGATCTCAACCACCAATCTTAAATTCTTACCAATGAGAAGTAACAGAAAGAATGTCTAGGTGGGAAAATAAGAGATACATGTATAAAATAAGTTCAGACAACTTCAGTAAGCTACCACACTAGCTTTAACCAAGGGTTAAATCTGAGTGACTGAGTCAGCAGTCAGAAAAGTGAGAAATCAATACCAGCTAATATAATAAGAGAAGGTTTCATGAAATAGATTCACTCAACTTTTATTTCTTGAGCACCTGCTATGTGCCAGGCACAGGTGCTGGCGGATAAAGTGAAAGTCTTCCAGGGGCACTCACAATCTATGAAGACAGATAGACCATCAATGAGTATACGAATAAGGTAATTTCAAATTATGACAAATGCTATGAAGAAAATTAAAATAGCATGTAAGAGTTAACAGAGGTGGGGGCTCATGGATTGATTGGTTTAGAAGATCCAGTTGATTAAAGTTTGAAATTATTTTCCCATTCTGCCTCATTTCTCTGAGATAGAGAGCTTTGCATGAGAAGGAAACCCCAAATTATAATCAGTGAGGTTTGGAGGGAGGGGACCAACATGTGAGGATTGACTGTGTCAGGTGAAGTATTAGATTATTCTACACATATGATATCATATAGTAATATTTGGATGTGTTAGCAGTGTGTAGGAAGGAAATAATAAGATCATGTGCAAAGTGAGAGCAAGAAAAAGTGTCAAGAAAAAGTGTCCTAAGTGTGGACAACATACCAAACAAGGGAGGACACAGGGGTATACATTAAGAATTAGGGACAGGCTATTTCAGACAGATAAAGAAGAAATGGACTTTTGAAAGCCGGTATGGGGCTTTGAATAAGAAAATAAGATATCGAACAAGAGAATAAAATGATGAAACTGGTATTTTAAGTGGCTTTTCCTGGCTATGGATAACAAAGAGTAGATAGTGGTGGTGAGACAGTAGTGGGGGCAGGAAGGTGACAGTTCAGGTAAGCCATACAGAATCCCTCTCTAAGAAGGCAGGGCCTGGGAATGGAGGGATGTATCTGAGAGACATTGCAAAGAAAGACTCAACTGGCTAGCCCCAAGACCTAGGACCGGGAAGCCTATGGGTGTAAGTTGTGCGAGATCCCAGGCGAAGGTGGCAGCTTTGTTTTTGCCCAACAGTTCTGGAGAATTCAGTTCTTCTGGTCTGTTGATGTTCGAACAAATTGTGAAAATGATCTCTCCAACTTTTTCCTTTTGGACTTGAGATAGAAAGTTTCTCTGAACTACTTACTTGGGTGGGTGGGAGGACTATGAGTAGGAGTTGAGCTTCCGGGGGCAAGAGAGCTGCTGCACAGATGGATATATTACCGAATACAGACTACAATCGACTCCAGCATTTAGAAGATTTAATTCCTCACTAAAATCTGTTCCACCCTTTGAGAAATAACAAAAGAACTTGTGCCATATGTTTCAAATATCACTAATGCTCCAATACTTTTCAAAGATATTTAAACTACTATCCCCTCTCAGTCCTACAATTAACACCCTAATGGCCAACATATATATGTTTTAATTGGATTCCGGGTTTCAAAGAGTACAAATTTGCCGAAGTTGCCACAGAAGAAAACAGGGAAGGGCAAGGAAGTATATGGATTTGGAATAATAGGATATAAAAATGGGACTCTTCCTGTCTCAGAATTTTGGCTCAGGCTTCCCAGATCATGGTTATATGTGCAAACTACCCTTACATTCTAAACTGCAGAGCTAGACTACTAACATAGGACATGCAAAAAGGGGTGATGGACAACATTTTGGCCAGCACTAGCCCATCACCTGCCCCTAGGCCATATTAGAGAAGGCAAATTTACTAAGAGAAATAGAAGCCAAGAGCTGGGATGTTTGCAAAGGGCCATCCATCACTGCACTCCACACCTCACCCCTCTTCCACAGTGTAGTAAATGTGCTTTGTGCTTGCCCCATCCCCTGGCCCTTACCACTTCAGTGGGAACCGACCCAACTACCCACTAGGTGCCCCGCCCCACCCTTCTTTGCCTGAATACTTTCTTTCGCTCTCAAAACACAGACCAGAAGTCCTGGTATTAATGCCTCCTCACTCCTGAACCCAGGTAGCAGCCTTCAAACATTGACTGATAGAAGTTGGTATCTAAGTACCTCAGGTCCCTTGCCCTTTGGGTGAGATATGCTTCTGGAGACTCCAACTTGCAACACTGCTCTATATGATTTCAATACTCTGAAATGTGTGAAGATTTCTCTTTCTTTCTTTCTTTCTTTCTTTCTTTCTTTCTTTCTTTCTTTCTTTCTTTCTTTCTTTCTTTCTTTTTGTCATAGCACATGGTCAAATCTTCTATGGGTCCTTAAAAATCATCATCACATGAAAGATGCTGGATACTGTGCTACTGGGTGCTATGAGGCAAAGTTTAAAGTTGGTTAAATTGTTCAATGCTGTAGTCTTCCATAGTCTTACTGATTTTTGTATCCTTTTTTTTCCATGAATTTTTTGAGAGAGGTGGATGAAATCTTTTGCTAAGATTGTGGATTTATCGATTTGACTTCTTAGTTTTGTCCATTTTTGCTTTATATCATCTTTTTGGTAATAGTAATTATACCATTAAAAAGTGACCGCTAAAGATTTTTTTTCTACTAAAAGTCTATTTCACCCAATGTTAGTATAGCTAAACGTATTTGCCTGGTATAACTTTGTGCATCAAAATAATGAACATGTCCCTCACCCAAAGGTTCCTTGCACCCATTTCTCTTTCCCCTATTTTCCCTGCACCCTTCCCCACCAGTTTCCGGGCAACCACTGATCGCTTTTTATAGAATTTTATAAAAATGGAATAATACATTATATGCTCTTTTTATATGCATTCTTTCACACCATAATTATTTAAAAATTCATCCATGTTGTGTGTATCATTCCTTCTTATTTCTTCAAATATTCTTTCTACTAATCCCCTCTCTCAGGGACTCCACTAGCACATATATCGGACCACCTGAGCTGTCTCATAGCTCGCCGAAGCTCTTTTCATTTCTTAAAATTATTTTTTCTCTGTATTTTATTTTGAATAGTTTTCATTGCTATTTGTCATTAAGTTCACTAATCTTTTCTTCTGCAATGTCTAATCTGGTATTAACCCATCCAGCATGTTGTTCACTTCATACATTGTAATTTTCATATCCGGAAGTTCAATTTATTTTTTTAATATCTTCCATATCTCTATTTGCCTTTTTAAATATACAGAACACAGCTATAATATATGTTTTAATATCTTTGTCTGCTAATTCTAATATCTTCATCAGTTCTTAGTCATTTCAATTCACATATTTTGCTCCTCTTTCTGGGTCATATTTTCCTGCTTCTTTTCATTTCTGGTAATTTTTAATTGGATGTCAATCATTGTGCATTTCACCTTGCTGGATGCTGGATAGTTTTATATTCCTATAAACATGTGTGAGATGTTCTGAGATGTAATTGGATTACTTTGAAACAATTTGATCTTTTCTGTTCTTTTTTTAAGGTTTGTTAGAGCAGCCTTTAGTCTAGGAGTAATTATTCTTCATCATTGAGGCAAGACCCCCCTGGCATCTACACACTTATGCGTGAATCAGGTTTCTAGTGTGAATGGAGGGAACAAGCACAGTTCCCAGCCCTGTGTGAGAGCCTTTTGAATGGTTCTTTCCCAGTTTCAGATAATTTTCTCACATGCACCGATCAAGACGCTGCTGAATACTTGAGAACCCTCTACAGATCTCCTGAGTTCTCTAGCTCTTCAGCTCCTTCCTTCCCAGTATTGTGTCCAGTAAACTTTACTACCTGTGTCTTCTTGAACTTTTAGCTCTGTTTCCTTAATTCAGGGAGTCCACTAACTTCTGCTTGGGTTCTCCCACCCTACCCAGTACCTGGAAAGTTTGAAGACATTAAACTGGGACAATGGCAGTTTCTTTCTTTCCTGTTTCTCAGAGATCACTGCCTTATTTCTTTCCTGTTTTTCAGAGATCACTGTTCTTCTTCGCCAAATTCTAGTGTCTTGAAAACCAGTGTTTCAAATATTATGTCTGTTTCTATTGTTTGTTTCTGGTGGGAGAGTAAATTTGATCCCTGTTATTTGATCGTGGCTGGAAGCAGAAGTTCCATTTTATTTCTTATTTTTCTATAGCCTCATATTTTAGATGTGTTTTTTTTATAAATAACATATAATTATATCTTTTAAGTCTAGCCTAAAAATCTTTGTGTTTTAGCTAAAGCATTAGTTCATTTTTATTAAGCAGTTACTGATTTATTTACATTTATATCTACCATCTTATCTTTATATTATTCCTCTCTATTCTATATTTGCTTTTTCTTACTTCTCTTTTTTGATTTCTTTTAAATTGTTTTCTTTTTGTTTTTCTCATTTTTTCCCCTCTGGACTAGTTTAAAAGTTGCTAGGACATTACACTTCGTGCAAGTAAGTTTTGTGAACCTACTAATATAGTCAGTAAGATTCAGAATAAGGATAACTCAGAATCCAGGTGACATAATGAAATCACAACAGGCTTCTGAAAAGAGAATATAAGGAATGAGGAATATCCAGCATGGCTACTGAGTAAAAAATTAATTAATAATGGGAAAGAAAATAGCTAAATAATAATAATAATAATAATAACTTGTTTTATCAGGGAAGATTCTGGTGGAAGAGGTAAAACGGCAATTGCTACTGTAGTTTTAATTACGCCTGCATGCTTTATGGGGTCAAGCAAGCGAATGAATTCTTTAAGAAGATCCCAGAGACGATGGGAGGTAGCAGTATAAAAATCTAATCTTTTCCGGACCTTGCCCTTTCCCTAAATAAAAGGCCTATTCCTCAGGGAAATAATAATAATAATTACATCAATGACAGAGTAGCTTAAGTATGTAATGTGCAATGCAACTTTATTACATGGTTTTCTCATTTAATCCTCCCAATAATCCTTTGACATAGATTTGATTCTATAGGACACTGCCTGTATAACACTTAAAACCCTCTGAGCCTCACTTATCTGTTAATCTAGCCAATGTTATAGTGACCAGTCCTGCACAGACTCCAGCCGGCTTCAGACAGAAGCAACCTGGTGATATCTGCCCTAGTCCCATGCTTCCTGAAGCTTCTCTGCTCATGCTCAGCATGGGTTGCTATGAGAAAGTCTCTTTGGGATGGGTCTACTCAGAAGTTGGAAGAGTTCTCTCATTATTTCTCTGACCTCTAGAATAAAAGCCACTGTGCTAGGAAGGACAGTGTGGAAGCTCTTGTCACTGTTCCCATCCCCCATTTTTCTGGCCAACATGGTAAAATCTCAGAAGGAATTGTAGAGATTAATGCTACCATCAGAGGCTTAAAATATTCAGGGGCAGTGGTTCTCATGTTTCCATTCAATCCACCTATCTGGATGCTGAAAAACAAAAACAAAAAATCCAAGGTAGATAGATCATGGTGGATGACACTCATAAACCTTAATCAGGTGGCAGCCTCAATTAGCAACTGCCAGGCCAGCTGTCCTACCTTTACTAAAGCAGATCAACACAGCCTGTAGCTCTTGGCTTGTGGCTATTGATCTGGCAAATGTCTTCTTCCCCTTCCAGATAAGAATGGGGGGGATCAGAATCAGTTTGATTTTACAAGAGTGGCAGAAAGGCATTCACTGTCTCGCCTTAAGGCTATGTTAACTTTCCTGTTCTCTGCCCCCCAGAGTCTATAGGGACTTGATTGTTTTGACAGTCCACCAGATCATTAATGACATCCGGTGGAATGGAATCCGGTGAAATGGGAGGGTGGGTCCTGGATGCCCTTGTAAGTAAGCCAGTTTGTGGAGAAAAATTCTATGAAGACTCAGGTTGCAAGCACTACTAGTACAATTATTTACTAATAATTTAAAATATTTTAATTAAAATAATTTTAAACATTTACCATAGAAAATTTCAAACATTTACAAAATTAGGCAGAATAATATATTAAATCACCATGTATCTCTCAACTAGCTGCAACAGTTATCAACTCATATCTAATTTTGTTTCATCTATAATTTCATTTCCTCCCTTCCATATTATTTTGAAGCAAATCCCAAACATCATATCCTTTCACTCACAAATATTCCATATATATCTCTAAAAAGGATGTCCTTTTAACATAATTACGATATGATTTTTGCATCTAAAAATGCTTAAGAATTCCTTAATATCATCAAATATTCAGCCATTTTTCAAATTTCCAGTTATTTCATAAATGCCACAAATTTTTTAAAGCTGGTTTTTTGAATAAAGGTATAAATAAAATCCACACATTGCAATTAGTTGATGTGTTTTTAAGTCTCTTCTAATTTATCAGTTCCCCTTCCATCTAATTGGTTTTGTTCTTTTCAATTTATTTGTTTAAAAAAAAACTGGGTCATTTTTCTAGCAGGTTGGATTTTCCTAAAAGCATCCCTGTGATGTCTTTTGGCATGTTCCTCTGATTCCTGTAAATATGTAGTTGGTGAGGAAATTTTTAGAAGTCCATATAGGCTGAAACATACTGGGATATCCACTCTAAAGTAGAGGACAAATTTTTGTACCTTGACCCTCTTATCATTTAAAGAGGAAGCAGAATGTTTGATGAGACTTTTTGGATTTTGAAAGAAGCATGCAGTACACTTGAAAACACTGTTCTGACCAGTTTATCAGGTGACCATAAAGGCTTCTATTTTCAAGTGGGATCCAGAACACAAAAAGATATCAGCAACAGATCCAGGCTGTGGGGCAAACCTCCCTGTCGCCTGAGCCACATGACCCAGCAGATCAAATAGTGCTACAGAGATCCCTGGCAGGTAAGAATGCCATGCACAGTTTCTGGCAAGCCCTGACATGAGAATTATAGCAAGTTTCTGTAGTAAGATCCTACCCTCTGAATCATAGAAGTACTTTCCTTCTTAGAAATAGTTCCTGGTTTGCTCTTGGGCCCTAGTAGAAATCTAATACCTAGGACGCCAAATGGCTATGAAACACAGCTGACCATTCTGAGCTTACTGTTCCTGAACCACCAAGTCATAAAGTTGGGCACAGCAGCAGTGCACTATGCATAACAAACAGTACATTTGAGACTCTGTCAAAACAGGTCCAGAATGCATACACAAATTTATGATTAGTTGGCCCAGTCCCCAAGTCACCTAATCCTGTTGCACCGTCCATCCCTCCACTTACACCAATGACTTCATGGAGCTGGAGGACAGCCAACTAATAGAGGAAGAAAAAATTTGTGTCTTGTTCATGGATGGGTTGGCATTACATGTTGGTGCTGGCCAAAGATTTCATAAGCCTGGTGGTAAAGGGAAACTTTTCTACTAGACAGAGCAGTGAAAAGTAATACATTTAATTGTTCCATTCCTATAGATGGAGAAGTAGCCTGGGGTCTGGCTAAACACAGATTTCTGGGCACTGGTGAATGCTTTAGCTGACTGGTCAGGGACTTGAAAGAATAAGACTAGAAGACAGAGACAGCGAAGTCTACCAAAAGACGTGTAGATGAGTGGAATGAGCAGAAATCATGTAGGTCTTTATGTCTCACGCTGATGCACAACACAGAATACCCCTTGCAGGGGAGGCTATAAAAAGCCAGGTAGATTGACAGAATGGCTCATCCTATGGATGTCAGCCAGCCTCTTTCCTAAGCCACTCCAGTATTAGACAATGGATCTAAAAAGAGAGTGACCATGGTGGCAGGAATGGAGAGATTATGCAGGGGTCCAACAGCATGGGTCCCCTCTCACATTGAATGTTCAATCTGCAGTGACCTTGACCCCTAAATATGGCATCATTCCTCAAGGATACTACCCGGACACTTGGTGGCAGGTTGATTATATCAGACCCTTCTATCCCAGAGGGAGCATAAGTTTGCCCTTAACAGAATTATACTTACGCCAGATGTGTGTCTGCTTTTCCAGCCCACAGTGTTTCTACCAGAGCCACTATCATTGATGTACAGAATGCCTGTGTGTGGTGTACAGCACAAGCACAACATTGCCTTGGAAGAAAGGGTCCATTTTTAGGGCAAATAGGTACAACAAAGAACACATGACCACAGGGTCCTCTGGCCTGACCATGAATCCCATTATTCAGAAGCTACCAGCCTAATAGAATACTTTATTAAGAACTGTTATCCCCAATAAGTCTCCATCTCAGGAATAATGTGATGCTGGGTTGTGACATTTTGCTCCAGGATACAGTATATGCATTGAGAAGATATGTGGTGCTATCTCCCCAACAGCTAGAATGCATGGAGAGGGGAGGGATTGTGCCGGGGGGACTTAGTCACTGAACTTGAAGCTTCCACTACCACCTGATCATTTGGGATCCTCATGCTGAGGCACGAGGACCCTATGAAAGGAACTATTATACTGGCAAGGGTAGTTGACTCTGATTACACAAGGAGCTACTGTCACACAACACAAGGCAGTAAGAATATGTCTGGAACCCGGGGAGCTCAGTGGGGGAATCTCTTCGTGAGAGGTGAATGGGAACTGCAGTAATCACTGCCTGGCAGAGCAAGGCAAACAAAACTTAGACTGTTTAGAGATGATTGTCTGAATCACCTCCACGAGAGAAGCAAAGGGGGCAGGAACCAATAGATAAATGTTTCCCATCACTCTCCACTCCCTAGACAACTCACTGCCTCGCACTTTATACGGCTTCTCAGGTAGTCTCCCAGAATCGAATAGCTAGTTTCTTAGAGCTGAAGCCTGCTCACACATACATCTCTATATGGGCTCTTCCTCCTGTCCTACCTCACGTACACTGTCCTTCGCTCCTGTTCTCTGCGACGACACTCCTCAATAAACTACTTGTCCATAGGCCTCTGCTTTAGACTCTGATTTCTGGGAACCTAGGCTAGGACAGATACTACTGTTATTTCTACTTTATGGTTGCCAATTAATTACTTGTCCATAGTTACGTGGCTGTAGAATAGTGCAACTAGGATTCAGTCCCATTCCGTCTGACACCAAAGGCTATGCTCTAAACCAGTGCTGTCCAATGGATGGATAGTGCTGTGATGACGGGAATGTTCTCTATCTTCACTGTCCAATGTGGCAGCCACTAGCAACATGTGACTACTGAGACTTGAAATGCTAGTGCCACTAAGGAACTGAATTTTAAATTTTATTTAATTTTAATTAATTTTAAATTAAATAGCCACATGCAGCTAGTGACTGTCATGTTGGACAGTTCCTGATTATCCAAACCAAACAGTTCAAAACCACTTCTCTCAATTGCCTTCTAGGAACGATTTAGGATAAGTGATGAAGCACCACTGATTACATATTCATTAAACAATCTGCAAGCATAGTAGCTAAAACCAATAAAGGTGCATTTGATTATTCTTGCTGAGATCTAATTGAAAAAAAAATAAAAACCCAAAAACCCTCATGTCAGAGACTAGAAATTTATTCGACAAGTTAAGCACCAATCAGGAGCCAGGTACTGTGCTAAGCAGTGGAGAGACAATGGTAAATGGGACAGATGTGATCCTTGCTGTTCTCTTGGATAAAATCAAGGCCAGCTATTACAGGAATATTATCTCCCTTTGTCTTCTTTTATCACCAAACAATTCATCTGTATAGGAGATCATTTTTTTCACCTACTTCCTTGACCTTCGGTAATTTCATTGTTGAGTTATCTTACCAACCCAAGGACTTCTGAAGCACAGGTAGAGAAGAGAGCATGAGCCCTACAGTCAAATATCTCTGGATCTGCAGCAAGTTCTACTTTTAAAGTCCTGCCCTATCTTATGTAGTTACTTACCTCTCTGAGACTTAGATTTTCTCATCTGCGAAATGAGGTCGTGAAGATTAAATGAAGTCATGTATATCCTGGCACCAGAAAGTCCCACAAAAATGTTACCTCTCTTTCCTTCATTCTGACCTTTAGATATTTCCTGCTCTAGTTCTCCTTAAGTATTTATAAAAACTTTCCACAAAACAGTCAACTACATGAAAGCCCACTCTGGGAGGCCGCTGATAATGATAGGTTAGCTACAAGATAATATGTAGGAAAAATTCACAAAAGGAGATAAAGTTAGAGTCCTGGTAACCATACAGCTTTTTCAAAAGGAAGAGTAAGTTACAGGCTCATAATCACATAGTCCTGCCACATTCACCACGGAAACAGGTTCGGGTTACTAACCAGAGGCATGCAAACACCAGGTAATAAAAAATAGATGACACTAGAGCTACGCTCCTTGGATTACTACAGGAAATTTGAGCCTGCTCAATCTACGCACCTAGCATTACTAACAGATGCTTTTTGAATACCCATCGTGCTGGCCCTGGGGGTAGGATGATCGACACAACCAGGCCTGTGTCCTCCAGGCTGAGGTGGTGGAGTACGATGTACAACAAATATCATAGGTAATATGTGACAAGTATCAAGCTATTAGTACAGCTGCCTTGTCCTGGGCGGCCTAATGGGCCTGGACAGTGGGCCAGAAGTCGTGATGTGAAAGGGTACCAGCCAGGCTTAGAAAACAAGGCCGACTGGTCAGGTCATAGTCTACATCGGGAGTTAGGCTGGGGGCCTGAAGGATATTAATAGAAAAGCTCCAGGTTCTTGTTTGAAGCAAGGTGGGATTTAGTTTCCACTCGACTAAACTCAGTTCTTGGTAGCTCTCGAAGTTGAAACTGGAGGCTGGGACAAGTGTATGCCACTGGCTCTGGCCTCAGCATCTGGGTAGGGAATTCTGGTAGCAGTGTCCTGAGCTACTCAGCAGTATCCTCAGGCCAGTTTCCCTGTGGCAATGCCTGAGTGCTCCTTGGCCCAGGAACCCTGGCTATGGTTTTATGCGGTAGCTCAACGTCTCTGAGGGGACTGGGTTTTACCGGTGGAGTTAAAGCCTCTTTCTTGGTTCATTCTCAGCAGCTCAACTTAGGCCTTTAGGCTTTCTCTAGTGAGAATCCTTATTCCTTGGGGCATGGTCTTTTCATGAGATTGGGGTCAGAGACCCCTCTGGTAGCATCTTTGAGTGTTCACTGAAGGAAGAGAGCCCTGAGGACCGAGGGGATCAGGAAAGGCCTCCCAGAGGTGTAGGATCTGCATAGGCGACCACATTGTGACCTGTGTGAATGGAGCCCCTGCAGCTGTGCACTGTACAACCTGCACATGTTGTACATGGATAGGCAAAGAAGGGGATTAAGCATTCCAGGCATTAAAGACAATGTGAAAGATCCAGAAACTCTAATATGATTCACATTCATTCATTACCATTTTAATCCAAAGTATACTCTATAACACACAAGCATTTTCACCTCATTATTACTTCAACTCTCTGTATCTCTGAAGGATTGCTCTGTGGCAAGTATTATTACCCTCAGAGCATCCTCAGTAGAATACATTGAAAGTAGCAACCTGGATTCTGAGAATGAATTATTGGCAGAGATGGGCAGGGAGAGCTTCTCATCCTTAGGTTCTAGCTCCTCTCTAGTTCTGCCTTAAGTTCTTTCACTTACAGTTTTTCAAATCAACCCAATTTTTCAAGGATGATGGAAGAAAAGTGAGCTGGCCGTGAGTTCACTCCACTAAACAAGGGCCAAAGCTGGGAGTAAAAATTTAAAAATCCTTTATCCTTGCACAGTGACAAACTGAAGTTGCTATAAATGCCAAGAGAAAACAATACAGAGAAAATGGATAGTGCTACTGGAACATGTTCATAAATTTATGCAGTAAATGTGCTGTGTGTTTTCCAATTGGCAAACGTCTGACAAAATTAAGGTACTGAAAAATCTAAGTTAATGTAACATTTCTCCACTATACAATTTAGATTTATTGCCTGAATTTTTATAGGTCTTAAAATGGCTTTTTCTTGACATTAAATATTTAGCAGTTAACAGTCACTTTAATCTTGAATTGTTTCATATCGCATAATATGAAAGGAGTTGGGAGAAAACAAGGAGGTGTGATATGGCTACATCCTGGGTTTGGGAACAAGTTTGGGGTCGGGATGCCAGATTGGAAAACACCAGTGTTTCAGAAATCTCTTGTACTTGAAATAATGAAATGATGTCTTTCAAGGCTTTCAAGGAAGGTACTGTGGGAGCGGAAGCGATGGCAAGTCTCTCTCCCTCATTACTATCCGTTCCTGGTAGGATGGGAATAGACATTGGTCATTGCTTACTGTGTATGGGAGAAATTAAGTCACCAACAGCAGCTTTCACATGGTTGGCAAATAATCACTGGTGCTAGATAAGCACATGGGAGGTTGATTAGAGTGTGCTCTCCATCTTTGTGTATGTTCAAAATGTCCATAATAGAAAGGAAAAAGAACCAAGAAAGAAACATGAAACAAAAAAAGTAAAACAGTACATTTCACTCCAATGACAGGGTATGAATGTGAGCCTTTCTCTCTCTCTCTCTCTCTCTCAGGTTGATCCTCCCTTCACCTGCACAGTTTCCTGTGCTCTTCTTCCAAGCCGTTCTGAGTCATATTCCAGTACTGTCATTGCAAACATAAGATTGAGTTTCTTTTAAGATTTCAGTTAGGGAGAAGCCAGAGAAATAATAACCATCACAATAAAAAAGAACAATATTTGCCATGTTTTGAGCTTTTACTAAACACTAAGCCTATGCTTTAATATACCATCTTATTTAAATACTCTGATAATCCTCTGAGGGAGCATATTAATACTGTGTTTCAGATAGAGAAACTGAGGCTTAGAGGGCTGAATAACGTGTTTAAAGTCACGAGAAGGCAGAGCTGGCACTAGAATCTGGGTCTGATGTTCCCAAAGCACCAGCTTAAATCCTGTGTTGAAGCTGATCTAAACTATAATCTAGAGAAAGGGCTCGAAGGTGCCCCTTCACGCTGATCATCAGGGGTCAACTCTATTTCACACTTGAGTTTGAATCCCATCCAGTGTCCAAATTTCAGGCTGCCATCGTCCCTAATATAGACACAGGAATTCACGATGAGAGAACAGGGGAGGGGGCATGTTACAGGTGACATCAAGGATGATGCCTTTTTTTGTAAAGGATTAATCTGGACAGTGTCATAACAATGAGTTTGTCCTGAAGACATGCTGGGTTCCCAGCGGCAAGTCAAGATGGAAGGGAAGAAACCAGAATTAGTAGGGCTTGGGTTGAGGTATTAATTTTGCTGTGTGGGTGGTCCTCAAGGGAGGGTAGCCAGTGGTCTTTGTCCCAGTGAGAAAGATAAGGAGGGAGGGTAGGAGGAAAGAAGGCAGACAGGCAGGCAATTCCTAAGTCCAAAGGGCTATAGCAAATTTGGGCTTAGTCTGAGATGGCATAAATATGTGGAGGTCCAGCCCACTGGATGAGGCATGTCAGCAGAAGTTCCTATGATGCTGAGATGCTTAACAGTGGAAAAATGGCATTATAAAAGTTCAAGAAGTCCATCCTTGTTAGAACCCAACACTAGGTAGGAGATTTTCACAAGTGCCAGAGGATGTCAAGGCCCCAGTCAAAAGAATCCAAGGTCCAGAGAAGGACACTTGCCCCAGCAGAAACTCGAGAGTTCACATCAAATAGTCAAGGTCATGTGGGCTTGAGACTGGTCCCTGATTATCTGTTCAACTCTACCCTGCACCTGCACCCTCCAACACTGTGGTTGACATAATGATTCCAGGAAATACTACTGTAAAGTCCAACGTGATTTCTGGAAGGGAAAGGTCAATATATTTATTAGCCTTTTTATATCTGCATTTTCTAATACAATGCCTAGTCCAGAGTGGGTCTACAAAAATGTCGGTTGAAAGAATGAATGGGAAAATGCTATACAGGGATATGATATAGAAACATACTTTTTGAAGTCAAAATAATTCAAGCAGATCAGGCCTATTATATGGTAAGGCTCAGTTCTAAAAATGTTCTCAACTCTATATTCAATAAGTGAACAACTCTAGTTATTCACATATTGAAAGGTCATCACTAAAAACAGCGAGTGTCCTGACTTGATTTAATCTGGACCTTCTTCAAGCACAAGCATCCTACTTGTGCTCTGTGAGACTGGAGCCTCACTCCAGTTCTCAGGTCTCCTCATAAAGACCAAGCTTCAAGTGCTGGTCTATAGAGCTGGAAAGGGATTTCACAACCTGGTAAGACTTTCTCCCTGTGGATCTGATTCTCATTTTTAGGGTCACCCCACCCCATTTCATGAGCAGCTGTTACATTGCCACTGGAATCCGGGCTCCAGACACTGAGTAGAAGGCCCTCAGAGCAGCTGGCTCAAGAACCTCAAATTGCCCTGACTCTGATAGAGTCATTAGGGGAACAGTGCCCCAGCATGGCTTGATTCTCATAACATAATTGAAATCTTGCCGCATTGGCCCTTTGTTGCTTACTGCACTCAGAGTAGCTTTGAGTTAAACCAATCTGTATTCTGCAAGCACAGGTTCCTTAGAGACAACGCAGAAAACATCTTATTCTGAATCAAGTCCTTCACTTGTAGAATCAACAATTAGAATCTGTGTCTGGGCTCCCTGTGGCTAGTGGCTATAAAACTCCTGTTTTGCATCTTCCAGAGCCTGTGGAATAAGTGTAACGGGCTTCCTGTCACAGGGGCTGGACGCACTGTGGACTCTGGGGCTGCTGGGTTCCTCTTCCTCATCTAAATTCTAACCTTCCGCAGGAATTATCAGTGTTTGTCTTAAGATCTCTGTGATGGATGCTTTGATATATAACCCAGATGCCCCAGTGAATGTGTTTTCCTAGTTAAGTATTCCTTACTGCCGTATTACTGTCTAGTCAGCCCAGGACCAGTTAGTAAACCTAAACAGAAGGAGGAAATGCAGAGTTCTATCTCTAGATAGTGACTCTTCTATTGACTTTGATAAGACCACAAGAAGAGCCATTTGACTTTCCTCAGTCTTAGGGCCTTTGTCTATTATGGAGAAATAGGGATATCGAGCTGACTTGTGTGATTGGGGGGAAACATATTTGTTAGATGATCAAATTCTCAAGAAAAGGGAGCATGAAAGAAATGAAAAACAATGGACATGAGACATGTTGCTTACCGCAAACTCCAAATACAGCAATGGTGGAGGAAACGTTTAAATGACAGATGTATAACTGTGGGTTTAACTCTTGCCTTTGATCTGTGCTTCTCTATAAGAATAGTGAGCATTTCTGCTTTTCGATGTTTAAAACAAGAAGGAACCTTGAGAGACTGACTTCAGAGAGAGTGTTTTAATTTTTTTTTTTTAAATTCTTCCTCTAAATGGCAGAATCTCAGAACTACTGCTTTTAACTACCTTGGAGAAGGAAATGCTATTAAAGGCAAAGGATAGGCTGGCAAAGGAAGGGCAGAAAGAGACCCCAGGGAACCAGACTATTTCAAGCCAAAGCTGGCCCAGAAAGTAAATGTTTCTGGATTCCTTCTACAGCTCCACCGTCAAGGAACACTAGGTATGCATTTTCCAAATCTGTAAAAAGGAATTGGCTTTACTTGGTGCCTCTCTCAGTTGTTGTGAAAATGAATAGATTTAAGCAGAGTAGATCTTTTCATAACATATTCACCTAGACTGAACCACAAAGTGATGAGCGGTGAATTCCAGATGTTGATGATCCCCTGTTGCTATCATTTCTCTCTGCGTCTGCCTCTTCTTTGACAGCTCAGGGTATGGATGGCATCCTGAAATGGCTCGCTGCTCTCTGTCTCTCCCCGCTCCTTTCCTCCCTCTCCCTTTCTCTGTTTATTTCTCCCTTTGATGAAAACTGTCGTCTATCAGGGTAAGATACTTTGCATATATTTAAAAGCAACCGGATTTTTTTTTTCAACCCCAGATATTGCACAAGTAGCAAATACAATCAAAGATCAACTGCTTGGAAATACAAAAAGTGTCTTTTCAATGATTCAGGGAAAACAAGACACTTATAATGTGAAGATGTTTACCATCTGTCCCCAAACATCGTTCTTTTTCAGGAAGCAGAATGGGCTGGGCTTCAGGAAGGTCCCACAACTTCATCATTATATATATAATTTCAAAGAAAAATCTGGGTCAAAGATTTATCTGCTTTTGTGAGAGTCAGGAACCTTCCTATAGTTTTTCATGGATGTTTGCAGTTTCTTAGCGTTTGGAAGTTGGACTGATCAACAACGAGGTAGAGAAATGCCAACATATTGAATGGGTAACAAGACATATTCTGGGCCCAAGCAAACCCATCTCCTCCACAGAGGCAAACTTCCTCTGCAGAGAAGTGCTAATGTACACCAATTGGTCTCATGGCAAGCCGATGATGAGTGACTAAAGCTCTCTGAAAAGTTTTCTGGGTTATATAAAAGTGAGAAGGGGCTTCTGACAGAAATAATAATGCCATGATTGTAGGGCACTCCGTTCTTTCGTGAGGCTTGAACGCACATTTAATCCTCATTACAAATGCATGAGTTAGAAAAGGGCAGTTTTTCTTAGTCTTAAAAGATAAATAGCTCGCCAGGGTCAGTCAGGGACTGCGACAGTTAATTTTGTATGGCAACTGAACTGGGTTTACAGGGTGCCCAGATACTTGGTTAAACATTATTTCTGAGTGTGTCCGCGAAGGTATTTGCAGATGAAGTTAGCATTTGGATGATGGACTCCATAAAGCGGTTTGTCCTCCCAAATGTGGGCAGACATCACCCCATCCACTGAGGGCCAGAATAGAAGAAAAAGGCAAAGGAAGGAAGAAATTGGCCCGTTCTGCCTGATTGTTGAGCTGGGGCCCTCAGTACTCCTGGTTCTCAGGCTTCCGGACCCAGAATGGACTTTATGCCATTTGTCCCCAGGTCTTCAGACTCAGATTGAATTATACCGGTAGCTTTTTTGGGTCTTCAGCTTACAGACGGCAAATTGCAGAGCTTCTCAGCTTCCATAATTTGATGAACTATTCGTGTGTGTGTGAGTCTGTCCCCTATTGGTTCTGTTCCTCTAGAGAACCCTAGCATAGGAAATCAGACCTTTCTGCTCCCAGAACTCAATTCTTTCTAGCACATAAGACACATGCTCCCTCATGGGTTGCAAGGCCAGCCAGTGGATCTGAGTAGCTAGCTTCAGGAGCTATCAGTCCAACAGAATGTATATCATAGCCTCGGGTCAACACTTAATTCTACTCCTACTTATCTGTGTGGACCTCTCTGCAGAAGATGTTCGTGGTACCACATCTCCTTGACCCACCTGACTTCAGCACAGAAGGGGTGGACAATTCCACGCATGTGGCAGCATCCTACTTCCAGCGTGGGGTCTCTACCTTGCTGACCCAGGACTTTCTCTCAAGCTTCAGAAAGTGCCCAGCCCCCATCTGCAGGTCCAACTTTGAAGTGCAGAGGAAGTGGTGTGAGATTAACCAATAAAGGATCAGAGAGTAAATAACCCAACCTGCCTGTCCCATGGTGGGTGGGGCAGTTTTGAGGCTTCTACACTGTTCCTCAGAGGTTGCCAGGAGGACTGAGCCCGAGCTGCCCACAGCAGTAACCGGTCATCAACACACCTTTACTGCCTTTTATCCCTTCCCTGTTTCACTCTCTTCATCCTCTCAGTCCTGTTTCTTGATATCACCTCCCAAATAAACTCCCTATACTGACGTTTTTGTCTCAGGCTCTGTTTCAAAGAAACCCATACCCAAGTCAGTCCCCTTCCCTAATCCACTCCCCCTGCATCTCTCTCTAGGTTGATGCCTTCTCACTGTCTTATTAATCATCACCAACCAGCTCCACCTCCTCTTTTAAACATTCCCTCCTTGATAAGTCAGCTCTCTTCCTAACAGCAGTAACGCTTGCTAACGACTGAGTCCATATCTTTGCTGTCCCAGAGTCCTAAAGGCAAAGAGCCACGGCTGCACTTACGCCCTCTGCCGCTGATCACATTATGTGGTAGCTTCCTCTTGTCTGCGTCACCAGATCAGGGTCAGCAAACTTTCTTTAAAGGGCCAGACAATAAATATTTATAAGGCTTTGCGGGCCGTGAGATCTCTGTCCTTAACGACTTGACTCTGCTATTGTCGTGAGAAAGCAACCACAGACAACTTATAAAGGTCTGAGCAGGGCTGTATTCTGCTAAAACTTTACAAATGCACACTAAAATTTGCATTTTATATCGTTTTCACAGGTTAGGAAATATTCTCCCCCACCCTCTCCCACAACCATTAAAAAAAAAAATTAAAAACCATTCTTAGCCCTTGGGCTGTACATAAACGACCAGGCACAGAGTTGGCTGACTCTGCCTTAGACCCTAAGCAACTTGAGAGAAGGCATGACTTATTCAGGAGGCCTCTGCTCTGTTTTACACAGTTCCTGGTACAAGGAATGTGCCCAGCACTTACTAGGTATTTAAAAAAAATGGAGTAAATGCCAGTCCCTCCAGGGCTTCCTAAAAAACATCCACTGCTCCCCATCTCCCCATGAAGTCTCCCACAAGGGAGTTGCACCGCTCCCCAATTTAATGCCCCTCAGGCTGTAAGGATGCTTTCCTCAGCACCAAAGGCTCTCTGAGAAGCACTGACATCACATGGGTTTGTGTTCATTGCCTGCAACGTAAAAGCTCCTTTTCCAGTCTTGTTTCCAAAACTTTCCAGGAAACATTTTGGCACAGTCAGCGAGTGACTTTCCATGTAGAAAACAGGAACGTAGGTGACAGGTAGTTCTGCTGCTCTCGCCAGAGGAGGAAAATGGAAAATTCCAACCACATCGAAAGCTTTGTTATTGCAATGATACACATACCAGGGGAAAATAACAATCGCAAACGCATCAAGCAACATTACCAGCCTGGTATTCTATAAGCCCCAAGTACATGGCCTAGATCAGGGCTTCCCAACCCCTGGGCCACTGACCCGTACTGGTCCATGGCCTGTTAGGAACGGGCTGCATAGCAGGAGGTGAGCAGCAGGTGAGCCAGTGAGCAAAGCTTCATCTGTATCTGCAGCCGCTCCCCAGCACTAGCATCACCGCCTCAGCTCCACCTCAGATCATCGGGCATTAGGTTCTCATAGGAGCACTGGTCCCTGGTGCCAAAAAGGTTGGGGACCGCTGCCTTAGATGACTTCCCCATTGGTTTCATCCTCAGTTAGGTTAACCATCTGCAGACTCAGCTGAAAGTCTTTATCACCTCTTGATTCTGCTGCTAGAACAAGTGCCCACCATCGATAAGATCAGCTGATTTAACATATTGAACTTTAATATGATTTTTCCAAGAAAATTTATCATCCTCGATTACCCTCTGGCTTGTTGAAACAGTCCCCACAGGAGATAAAGAGAGGAAGTCCTGAAACCACGTGGCCTTTGAGTTCAGCACTACTCTGATTCTTGGAGGTTGTGTGGGCACATGCCACATCCAAGAGCTTTCGGAGAAATGTGGGGAAGGTGGGAAGAGACTGTCTACCTAAAGACACCAAAGCTCCTGTGATCTTCAGGCGGGGACCCCAGGCTGACCCCCACCAAAGATATAATGTGGGAAACAGCTCAGACCTCTGATCATCCCACCCAAGTCTTCCTCTCCTTGATGCGTTGCCATATAATCTTATTCCCAAAAACAGGTCCTCCGGTTTTGGCCACCCACTCATCTATCAGAAGCTGCTTTCAGAAAGACTATCGACGAACTTCATACTGAAATGCTGGGCTCCCTAGAATAATTTAGAACTAATTTTTGTTGTTGTCTGTCTCTTTCCACTGGAATATAAGCACCACAAGATCAGTGCGAAGCTATTTCCTTGACTTAAGAGATGCTCGGTAGACCTTTCTTGAAAGAACTGATGAATGAGTGGTATGTAGTTGGGTGCACAAATGCTGTTTTATTGACCACCAGAAAAGAGAGTGGGAGTGAGAGAGAACAGATATAACTGCTGCTTTAGAAAAGGCCTCAGACTCCTAGACCTACATATAATCAAATGTTTCTATTCGTACAGTTTTTATGTTTGTAACACATTTAATATATTTGTAGTACTTAGAACAGTGCCTAAGTCATGGAAAACAGTATGGGGGTTTCTTCAGCAAGCAAACAAGCATGAATAAAATAAATAAAAAGCTGGCATACCTTCCCTTATTGCTGAGACAAATTAGAGAAGACAGCCTCTCCTCACATCCACCTCTATCACCCTCCTTTTCACCTTCTACCCCCATCTCCCTCCTCCCTCTCATTCACACCAAATTACTTTTTTTGTTTGTTTCAATTTAAGGCTATTGCTGCTGTTGATTCTTACCAGGTTTTATTGGTCTGGGAATGTAGGGGTGGGAATACTCCTATGACTATACTCTTATGACCTGGTGGGTAACTTTGGGATTGACTTCCTTTCCTAAGATGATAATTGTCGTTGATGATGATGAAGATGTAAAGATGATGATCATAAAGAAGATGAAGACAGTGACTGCAAGGCAATCTGCTTGCCATGGGCTATTCACTCTACCAAGAAGCTCTTTCTTCATTAACAACTCTATTTAACCCTAGGAAATAGTTCCCATTTTTATCTCCCTGTTTTACAGACTTAAAGAGATTAGCTAACTTTCCCAAGGACAACCTGCTGGCAACTGGCAGGGCAGGGATTCAAACCCAGGTCTGTCTTTATTCGTACATATTCTGCATGAGACATTTTACTAAAAGTCATCCTTACATTACCTCTAAGTCTTGCCACAACACTGCCATGGAGATTTACTGTCCCCTCCCCCCCGCCTTTTTATAGTGGTAACAAATGAGGCTCAGAGGAGCTAAGCGACTTCTGCAAGGTCACTGCTAAAAGCGAAGCCAGTATTTGAACTGAGAATTCTCATGTTCTTTCCACATGCTGTTTTGTTGTCCCAGCGTTGTGGGTCATTTGCATTTTCTCCTTTAAATTTTAACACTATTTTTCAAATTTTTGATAATAAGCATATATTACTTTTCTTTTGTCGTGTTATAGTTTTTTAATTACAATAGTAATACATGCTTATGGTAAAAAATTTAACACTGTAGAAGCTATACTACTTTTATAATGAGGAGAAAAGATTATAAAAGTGATGTTGTTGCATATTTCTTTAGATTCACTAATGATTTTTGTTGTTGTTGTTGTTGTTGTTGTTGTTGTATCATTAGCAATTCTTACAGGGTAAAATGAGGTAGGCCTGTGGCAATAACTCCATTCTTCAAACGAAGGCCCCAGGAAGTAGTGAAAGTGGAATTCACTATTAGTTTATGTTGGGAGATTCAGTACAACTCTCATGCCCCCCTTCCACCTGGTCTGCAGACAGTGGCACAGAGAGGGTACGTTTCTTGTTTTCTGAGAGAATCAATGCAAGTTATAGGCTGGTGGGGGTACAGGTTGTCAGGGTGGGTAGAGCACATGAGTGGGTATTGGTGGCAATCAGGGCCCTAACAGCCTGAATATCAGGAGGATCAGGGCAGGGTATAGCTGGCCCATTCAATTGGGAAAATTGAAACAAGTTTAACGAAGGAGTTACTTACAAGAGTGTGGGTGGGGTTAAAGGAAACCAATTTGCAATGGTAAAATACCCGGATAACAACAGCAATAGTTACCAGCCTGGGCCTGAAGGTGCAAGAGGAGGTAGTTAGGGAAACTCCAAGACAGAGCTGTCGGGAGGCACACTCACAGAGAGCTCTGGCCTCAGACTGTGCGACAGAGTCACCGCCAGCCCACAGCTGAGCAGTAGGGACAGCAGGGGAGTAAATACTCCAAATTCTCTCTCCTTCCTAATCTCTCATCAGCGCCTCCTATCTGCAGAACCTAACAGAAGTCGGAGGGTGAGGGAGCCCTGTGGGCGCAATTCGTGGTGGCCATAACTTCTAGTGGCACAGAGAACAGGTAGTGACTATGGAAGGGCCAACAGTACAGCCAGCATTGCCCCCACCATCTCCGCCCAAGGTAAAGTCGGGCAAAGCAGATGGACTGTACGGTTCCCAGAATATGGAGGCACAAGAGAAAGGAACCAGGACGATAGCCCTGATGGCCGCAGAGCCACTCCCCGCTTTTAGAATAGATTATATTTTAGAACAGTTTTGAAGTTATAGAAAAATCGGAAAGATAATACAGAGAGTTCCCATATACCTCACATCCAGTTTCTCCCATTAACATCTTCAACAAGTATGGTTCATCTGTGACTATTAATGAACCAATGTTGATCTATTACTATTAACTAAAATCCATGATTTTTTTTCAGATTTCCTTAGCTTTTCTCTCATGTCCTTTTTCTACTCCAGAATCCCATCCAGAATACCACATGATATTCAACCACCCAGATTCGTAAGGCTCATTTTGGCAAAGACAGTTTTTCAGGCTTTCTTTGTTTTTGATGTCCTTGACAGTTTTGAGGAGTCCTGGTCAGGAATTTTGTAGGATGCCTCTCTATTGGAATTTTTCTGTGTTTTTCTCATCATAAGACTGGGGCTATCATGGAGAAAAAAACCATAGAGGTAAAGTACCATTTTTATCACAGCATATCAAGAAGATATACTAGTAACATGATTTATGACTGTTGATGTTGACCTTGATCACCTGGCTGGGGTAGTGTTTGTTAGCTTTCTGCACTATAAAGTTATTTCCCCTCTCTAAACTTTGTGGTTTAGTGTTTTTATGAAGTTTCCATTACATAGACATGATTGAGTAAATCATTGGCCATTGGTGATTGACTCAACCTCCAACCCCTCTTCCCTTTCTGGAGGTGTTTGGGTAGGATTCGAAGTTCTAATCACATGGTTGGTTCTTCTAGCAACCAGCCCCATCCCTGGAATGTAGCCTCATTAGCATAAACTCAGACTTGGGTGAAAGGGGCTTATTATGAATAATAAAAGATGTCCCTCTCACCCTATCACTCAGGAAATTCCAAGAGTTTTAGGAGTTCTATGTCAGGAACCAAAGAGAAAGACCAAATATATGTATATTTTTTATATTGCACTTGCCTTACTTTTAGAATCTACCATTTCTTCAAGGAGCCCTGGTTCCTTTTATTGGAGAATAATATTGGAAACTAAAATCTGGGTGCTAAGTGTGCTGTTGCTACTGGGGCATTGTTCATTTAGGCCCTTCCAGCTAAAAGAAAAAAAAAATACATATATATATGTATATATGTATATACATATATATATGCATTTTTATATATATATGTATTTTTTTTTTCTATCTGTATCTGTATTAAGCTAAACATGAGCTGATACTGATGTCTCCAAATCAAATTTATTACCACATGATAATAAATCATTCTAGGCTCCTTCCTTTGCTGATCTGTAAATTTCTACTCCAGCAGTGAGAAACCTGGCTTCTATCATTAGCCAGTCATTTATTTCATTGTTCCCTTCCAGTATGCATGCATAGCAGTATCAGAACTGTTTATCTATACTCCTGTGGCTGATGACTTTACCAACTAGAATGCAGTACTTATGTGCAATGTCTTTCATCTTTAGTCTTATAGACTCCGTTAATTTCCAAAGTTACTTAGGTCAGCACCTTTTCTCCCTGCCTCCTTCAATGAGATCATTTTATACTTTTAGATTCTCTTATCATAGTCTGCATTTTTCCTGGGATCCCTCAATCCCCTAAATAATTTTTAAATTATATACATTAAAGTTTACTTTTTGTGTAGTGAAGTTCTGTGGCTTTCGACAAATACATAATGTCACATATCTATTACAGTATCATACAGAATAAGTTTATTGCCTTAAAAGCAACCTCTGTGTTTCACCTGTTCATCCCACCCTCTCTCCCCTGAACCCTTGGAAACCACTGATTATTTTTACTGGCTGTATAGTTTTACCTTTTCCAGAATGTCATGTAATTGAAATCATATAATATATTGCCTTTTAGACTGGCTTCTTTCACTTAGGAGCTTAAAGGTTGCTTCATGTATTTTGATAGCTCAATAGCTCATTTCTATTACTGAATAACATTCCATAGTATGGACCCACCACAGTTTGTCTATTTACCTTTTGAAGAACATCTTGATTCCTTTCAGTTTTTGACAACTATGAATAAAGCTGCTATAAACATTTTTGTGTAGGTTTGTATGTAAATATATCTTTTCAGATCAACTGGGTAAATACCCAGGAGCATGAATCCTGGGTGGTGTAGAGGGACTATGTTTAGCTTTGCAAAGACCTGCCAAAATGTCTTCCAGAGAGACTGTGCCATTTTTGCATTCCCACCAGGAATAAATGAGAATTCCTGTTGCTCTAAGCCTTCCCTTTTAATTCAAATCATGTCACTCACAACGTGAAGAAAATCTCCTAGCCTATCTCCACTGCTCCAGAAGTCAGGGTTTCCACAAGACAGAGGTGGTGACTGAGGTGTAAGCCCTTAGAATCCACCATTTCTATGGCTCTAGGGGCTACTAGTTCCCAAGGGGAACCTGAAGAAGAAATATTTTTGCAGTAGATGAGGACGTAATGATTCTCTGAATGAAACAAGGGCAAGTGTGTAGAGGACGCCCAGGAGACTAGGAAATCCCATTACACAGCCAAATGGTGCTTCTGTCATATCAAAAAAGGAGCTATACTCACCAGACGCTCAAGATGTACATATCTTACGTGGTTCCAAGGTTTCCTCATGTATACTGCAGTCAGGACAAGTTTACCAGCAGGAGCCTTCAAAGTGAAAAGATGTGACATAGCAGCAAAGTTAAGAACTTGCCAGCTTTTTCATTTGCCAACATTTGACCACAAAAATGCATTAAGCTTGTACTATGGGCCAGTCACTGTGGCAGGTGCTAGCATCCCAGAACTCCCAGTGCAACAAAGGAGACCAAAATGTCCACAAATCATCACAATTGAAAGCAATACACACAATAACAAAGGGACACGCATTGATTTGGGAGCTGATGATACAAAACTGATAAGTAAACAGGAACGAGTTAAGTGGCAATTTCAACAACAGCTTCTGTATCCAGGGAGCCAAGCCAGTCAACCTGAGGGGCCATAATTACTTTTTCAGGCTTATGCTAAATTACTGCAACTAGCTTTTTGTAGATGTTTTTGAGAGAGAGGATGAATTCCCGTGTGTCTTTTTGCGGTTATTGTGAAGAAAAAGATGGCAGGAGGTAAAGGAAGAAAGCCCAGCTCTGGAGCAGGCCTGAGCTGAGAGAGGCAGAGAGACGTTTATTATGAGAGCAGCTGCACCACATGCTCACCAGTTTCCAAAGCTTCCCCATCATTTGGAGAGAAGACAGTGCACATTTTAAGGACACAGCGGAATGCAAGCGATTGATGGGTCAACATGGCTGGCTGGGCTGATTTTATAATTACAAAGCAGATCTTTTAGACAGAATGGTTACCCCAACTGAGTAATTAAGAGGATCATTAAGGAATGTTGCTGGGCTGTGCATTACCCGGGGGCTAGAGCTACCGCATGGTTACAACAGAAAAATACAGTCAGGCTACAGCATAAGGTCATTGCTAATTAATCGAAACAAATATTTACAATAAAAATTCCTGTATGTGATGTATTTGCAACAGTTTGCTGAGAGAATCATAATAGAGGGGTCTGATCAGGGATGAAAATAAAAGAAAAACAGGTGTTAGGCTCCAGGTTAGAGGAAAACCAATGGGCCAATTGAAATTGGATGGCCCTTGATGTAGTAGAATCCAAGTCCGTAGCACTGGTTAGGGCCTTATTTTGTCCAGCATATTCACCCTAGAGCGGACATGGATAAAATGGAGAAGCTCCAGAAACGAATAAGAGTGATCTGAGTTGGAAAAGAGCACCTATGGGGAAGATGAGAGAAAAGAGATGATTTCCTTCAAGCTATAAACCTGCATAATACATTAAAATAAACTTTTAGAACCATGAGAAGTTTTAAAAAATATTTTCTTCAAGGATAGAAATTTACCATCTCCATCTATCCTGAGCCCAAAGAAGTACACCTCAACTACAAAATGAGAAATTTGAACTAAGCACAAATCTGTTTTAGATCCTAAAACAGGAGGCTACACAGATACTTCATGTAATTCCTCTGAAGCCCTTAGAATTGAAGAGAAGTCACAAATCTCAACACAGGCCTCCTCCATGCTCTACACAAAATTTCATTTTTATTTTTATTTTTGTGGACATCTTCTTTGCTGGAAATTATTAACCAGCCTTTGCTAGATGAAAACAGTACTTTGGAAAAAATATAGACCGAATCAATAACAAAGGACCTGATCTCATGCAACTAAATTGGGGTCAGTCTGTGAATTATAACTGAAGCCACTTGAGGCTTAGGTGCAGAATACATATCCTTTGGAGGTTGCTTCTAATCTTAAGAGTATAGAAATTAATGATTATTTGCCTTATATTTTCATTGCCCACTACTAAAGGACCACATGCAATATAATTACTCCAGGCTCTTTTCATTCTGAAATGACCTTAACTGTTCCCTGTGCTTCATAGTATCTCACTGGGTGAGTGTGGAAGTTCTCTGAGTGGTTTGCACATGAATCACTCTCAGGGTCTAATTAGGAACTACCTTGTTGGAATGGCCTCTTCTCTCTGGAAAGGCAGGAGGCTCACCACTGGTGACAGGCAGAGGAGAGCAAGAGCCTCAGTTCTCCGAAAGTTGTGTTCCTCCAGCTACAATATGAAAAACTGCAGGATAAATCTAATGCCTTCGTGGTTTGTCAATTTTATTCAATCTTCAGCATTTAAAATCAAATTTTAACATTACAGCAAATGCATATGCCTTATATCGTAGAATGAAAATTTTACATGAGCTTTTAAAAGAAAATGAGAGTCTTCAAAGAAATTTCTTCCCTAATAAAGTTCTGGAAGAGGCTTCAGAACCCCAAGGATATGCATTTATTCTCTTCCATCTAAATATAGTTTAGATGGTCATCCGTAGAACTTTCCGGGATCATGGAAATGTTTTATATAGACACATGTGCTATTGAGCACTTGAAATGTGCTAGTGAGACTGAGGAACTGAATTTTTAATTATATTCCATTTTAGTTCGTTTAATTAATTTAAATATATAAAGAACTCAGACAACTCAACAACAACAACAACAACAACAACAAACAATCTAAATAAAAAGAGGGCAGAAGACCTGAATAGATATTTCTCCAAAGAGGAAATACAGATGGCCAATAGACATATGAAAAGATGCGCAAGGTCACTAATCATCAAAGAAATGCAAATTAAGACCACGAGATATCACCTCACATCTGTCAGAATGGCTACCACCAATAAATCAAAAAGCATCAAGTGTTGGTGAGGATATGGAGAAAAGGGAACCCTCATACACTGTTGGCGGGATTGCAAATTGGCATAGCCACTATGGAAAATAGTCTGGAAGTTCCTCAAAAAATTAAAAATGGATCTACCTTTTGAACCAGCAATTGCACCTCTGGGTATTTATCCAAAGAAAACCCAAACACTAATTTGTAAAGATCTATGCACCCCTATGTTCACAGCAGTGCTATTTACAATAGCCAAGATATGGAAGCAACCTAAATGCCCATCAACAGACTATTGGGTAAAGAAGTTATGGTTCATATATACAATAGAATATTACTCAGTTATAAAAAAAATAAAATCTTAGCATTCGCAATAACATGGATGGACCTAAAGGTTATTATGCTGAGCAAAATAAGTCATACAGAAGAAGATAAATACCATATGATTTCACTTAATGCAGAATTTAAGAAACACGAAGAACAAACTAAACAAAAACAGATTCGTAAATACAGAGGACAATCTGGTGACTGCCAGAGGGGAGGGGTGTGGGGGAATCAGTATGGGAGAAATTGGTGAAGGGTTAAAGAAGTACAAATTAGTAGTTGATAGATAGTCATGGGGATGGGGAGCACGGCATAGGAAATGTAGTCAGCAGTAATCTAATGGCTATGTGTAGAGCCAGATGGGTGACAGAGTAATCAGGGGGATCATTTCATAAACTATATAAATGTCTAACCAATGTACTATATACTTGAAACTAATAATAAAATAAAATAAAATGCTTCAAAAAGAAGAATTCATGCATAGGAGAAAAATGATGATAGAGGCATAGATGAGTTCATCTCTGGCGACAAATCAAAGTAGTGATGGTAATAAGACGTAGCAGCTAGGAAAAATTGCCTGGAATCTAAATGAACAAGCCATATAACTAGGGAGAAGTCCAAGAAGTCACCCTGCAACAGCAGAAAGTAGGACGGGGCGAGGATGAGGGGCTGCCCGGTCCCCAGCCGCTGAGTGAGATGGAGGCTGCAGCGGCAGCAGCAGCAGAAGCTTCTTAAAGGGGCCACGTCTGCGAGCAGATTTTCGAGGTGATGGACCTGCTCGCTCTGAGCACCAGTGCCTATTCCACTGCGTGCAGGGGGCACCAAGAACTTACAGGGAGACATTGTCGGAGTGAGGGCTGAGGTGACACTCACTCAGTACAGAAGTGCCAGCAGCATCCATTGTTCCCTGCTGAGCCCTCCTCCCGTCCCAGTGAGGACACAGCGCCCCCATGACCCTGACATCATCAGACTGGATAACAGAGGTGTCTCTACCTAGAGGATTCCCTGAAATCCCGCCTCCCCCAACTCGCGGCTCCACCCAAGCCACATCCAGGTGTAGCCTCAGTGAGTCAGGTGCTCCTTGCTGAGCAGCGCCTAGATTCACACGGGAAGCAACTGGCCTCAGTTTATGGTGTGGCCTTTTGAGGCAACTATAAGCACAGCATTTGTGGATTGTTTGCTGATTCTTAACAGGTGGCCCCGGAAGGGCAGAGGTTTGGGCTAAGTTTGGGCTGCAGCTGAACCCCTCTAAGGACTGTGCCGCTGGACACCTACTTCACAAATCCACACTAATAAGACCAGAAGACTTAGGAGCTTTGCTTAGTGCATAGAAACAGACATGGAAAGGCAGCCAAAATGGGAAGACAAAGAAGCAAAAACCATATGAGAGAAGAGAACAGAGATCCAGATATAATGGAGTCAAGTAATCTAACAGATGCAGAGTTCAAAACACTGGTTATAAAGATGCTCAATGAACTTTTGGGAAATGTAGATAAATTCAGTGAGAACTTCAACGAAGAGATAAAAAACATAAAAATGGAAATGGAAATTATAAAAGGGAACTAGTCTCAAATGAAGAACACATTATCTGAGATGAGAAGTATATTAAATGGAATAAACAAAGTGAATAAAGAAAAGGATCAAATGCCCTATCTAGAGGACAGGAAAGCCAAGGGCTCTCAATCAGAATGGCAAGAAAAAAAAAATGCCAAGACTATAAAAATAATTTAAGGAGAATATGGGACACTATTAAGGCTCCAAATAATCATCTGATCGGCGTAACTGAAGAAAATCAAGATATTGAACAGCTGTTTGAAGAAATAATGATGAAAAACTTCCCTAACCTGGTGAAAGAAATGGACATAAAACCACAGGAAGCTCAGAGAATTCCAAAAATCAGGAGTCCAAAGAGGCCCACACCAAGACACAGCATAATAAAAATGCCAAAGTTTAAATACAAAGAAAGAATATTAAAAGCAGCAAGAGAAACACTGATAGTTACTTATAAGGGAACACCCATAAGACTGGCAGCTGATTTCTCAAAAGGAACTATGCAGGACAGAAGGGCTTGGCAAAAAATATTTGACAGAGTAAAGACCCAGGATCTACAACCAAGAATAATTTATCCAGCAAAGCTATCATTTAGAGTTGAAGGACAGATAAAGAGCTTCCCAGACAAAAATAAGCTAAAGGAATTTATCACCAAGAAGCCAATATTACAGGAAATGTTGGAGGAACTTCTTTAAGAAGAAAAAACATATATCAAAAACAAGAATAAAGAATGGTAACAACTGCATTCCTATCAATAAGTACCTTAAATGGAAAAGAATTAAATGCTCTAACCAAAATATAGAGTGGCTGAAAGGATAAGAAAACAACACTTCTACATATGAAAAGAAAGGGAATGGAAAAACTTATTGCTTTGATGGCCCTAGAAGGTATTTAAGTCAGACAGAGAAAAATAAACACTATTATTATTTCACTTATATGTGGAATCTAAGGAATAAAAATAACAAACAAATCAAAAACAGACTCACAAATATAGTGGACAATTTGGTGTCAGACAGAGGGGAGCGGGGTTTGGGAGGCTGGGAGAATGGGGTGAAGGGCTAAAGAAGTACAGAGTAGTAGCTGATGGGTGGTCACAGGGATGGGGAGCACGGCAGAGGGAATGTAGTTAGCATTAATACATTGGCTAGGTGGAGGGTCAGGGGAGGGAGGATGCAATTGGGGGGTCATTTTATGATCTATATAGGTGTCTAACCAATGTACTGTATACTTAAAACTAAATTTAACAAATTCCTGCCTTTGGGGAAAAAAAAGAATTCATGCAGAGAAAAAAAAATGTTTTCATATAAAATAAAAATTATGTTCACATTGAAAAATAATAAAAAATGAACAAATAAATATAAATAGCTACATATAGCTAGTGGCTACTGCATTGGACAGGTTCAATAGAAAAGTTTATGTTTTACTGCAACTTCTGAGAAAAATCTTTGGATTAGGGAAGACTTAGGAAATGGAACAGAGTATGAAACTTTTTCTTTTTGTCAATCATTCCTCACTTCTGCTCCCAGCCCGAGCATATGAAAAGACCAGCTTCCGGGGAAAGCCGAGAATGGTTTTGGGAAAGGAAGTGTGAGGAAATCCGGGAACCTATTCTGGGTGTCTTGTGATCCTCCCAAGATCTTAGGAATCCTGGAAGTAGTCATTTTTAAGTTCATCTTATAGAAGTGGAAACTGAGACTTCGGGAGTGGAGATATCTACTGCTTTAGTGACTCAGTGAAGGAAGTGGAAGCAGCACTCACAGCCTCCAGTCACTGTTGGCTGTAATAATGAACTTGGGTCCTCCTCAGGGGTAGGTGATGGATTGTTCTTCACTGGCATACAAGATTATTAAGATTTCAAAGCCAGACAATATTCTTAAAAATTGATCATATGTATCACATGATTTACAAATACCCCTCTGATTTGTGCTAGCAACTTATCCAAAGTAAATCATAGGGAAATATTCATGTTATATTAAGTGGAAGAAAGGGCACAAAATTATATGTTATATTTACATATATTATTATACATGTTATAGATTATATAATTATAATATATAATATTATAATAATCATTACATACAACATATTACATATAATATGTACTTTAATATACAAATCTTGAGTTTATTTAATATGTGCATATATCTATAACAAAAATTAGAAGAAAATATACCAAAACATTAACAGTGATTATTTCTGAGTGGTAGGATTATGAGTGATTTTAATTTTCTACTTTCTATCTTTATACTTTTTCTATTTTGTAATTTTCAAATTTTTTTAACAGATATTATTTTTATACTTGGGAAAGTAAATTATTTATAGACACCAATATCTCATTTATTAATCATGATTTAGTATCTTGTATTCAGTGAAGGCCCACATCGTCATCACTGCTATGGGCACATACTGGTGTGCTTTGGTCCTGCCCTTAGAAAGTGGGTGTCCTGGAACAGCTTGCAATTTTAAACACCCCTTCGCTTTCCATGTCCATTTTCTCTCAAGTTGATCCTGCATGGAGAAAGGTATGTTCAAGAAGCAAAGCCAGTGGGCAAGAAACAAGGGTGGCCTGACAGAAGAAGTATTGTGGGAAGAGACTGGTTAGAGATCCTTTCGAATGACAAAGAACTGGGATTGTACTGGATAGCAAACAGTTATTGTCAGGATGTACAGTCTTTTAGGCACCTGGTAGAAAAAGAAGTGTGTTTTTCTAATTTACAGAAAGGCAACTTCTAGGCTAATAGTAGCTTTGTATAGACAACTTGGGTATCAGTGATTTGATCATATTCAGAGTGAAATGCAAATCTGGCAAACAGATGAGGGGCTATATGGGAAGTTGCTCTCAAAGAGCCTTTAAACATTGAGGCAAATGGTCAGGATCTCAAACACATCTAATTTCTAAGCACAGACATGCAATTCCAGGCTCATCTCTTCCCTGAGGTGGCTTTCAGTTGAAGCTGATAGGCTTCGTTTTTTTTAAAGCAATTGCTTGCAGAGTTGGGTAAATGCAACTTAGAACTGAGCAGTGGTTTCTAAGTTGTTAAGCCCATTACCTAAGCAAGATGGCTTCCCCACCCCCACCTCCTGTCCCCCGTCCACTGACAGAGGATCAGTTGAAAGCAGGGCTTTCTGTTGTGATGTGCTACTCCCACTGAGAACACACTGCTTTGCAGGCAGGCTGTGTAACTTTGCATTATATATCACCAAGCTTGCCACATCCTGTTATGTTGCATCCCATCAGCCTAAGCCATGATGGAGGCAAACACAACCTGGAGTGACATGTAGCACTTTGTAATGCGTTGTAGCATTTAAATCTACATCAGCCAAGTTGCACCTATTGACTTGGACACAAGATGCTCATTATTCAGAGGATGTGATCTAATGTGCTGAAAGTGCTAGCTGAGGGTATAAAATGCATCAAGGGAGAGCATCTGTGTCACACTCCATCTAAGAGCCAAAGTTCATTCACTATATTGAATTATCAGTTCTCCACTGGAAAACTCCACAACCAGGGGTCATTATGAGAGAGAATCTGACAAACAAAATATTCCAAACTTTTGGTAACAGAATGATATGTCCAATCTACTGTGGGACAGGTCATGTTCTGTGAGGAGATCCTCAAGTATCGATACTGACGAATCAACAGGTGCAATGGATGCTGATGGATCAACAGCAAGTGACTTATGAAGCATATGACCGGCTTACCAATGTCACCTCAAATCAGAATAATGCTAAGTGATTTTCCTGGAGTTTAAACTTAAGATCTTGTTATCATAAACTTTATAACCAATTGATTAAATAGATAAAACTTTTCAGGAAAACTATGATGATGAATGAATGAATGACCTGGGTCTCTAAAGCCAACTTTTTAATATAAATAAAGATTTGACACTAGAATTCTATAGTCTTCTCTTCTTCCAGTTGCTGCTTGAATGAGTGGGACTGGTAGTCATGGGAAACCTTATACTTCCCAAACCTAACTCAAAGACGAGTAAGGAAACTTGGGAACACTCAGCCCTCAAAAACTGTGAAGCATTGGAGTGTGGCTCAAGCTTTCAGTTTCACAGCAGGCTGGGAATCCTCATAGGTTCTTCTTAAGAAAAGAGGATTCATTGCAATTTCAGGGGAACTTCAAGAGCTCCCAACCTGTCTTTGGATTACAGATGCTTCCTATTATATTCCTTTTTTAAAATTTTGTGCTTGGGTTCTGTTGGCCCAATTAGAGGAGGAAGCATCTGGAAAGAGGAGTCAAGGTCATATTTCTCAGGAGACTTTTTTATATTATTATTAAATACAGTTGGCACCCTCCAATGGATAAGCCATCTATCCAATGACTTGTTGATAAGTTGCAGGCCCAGTGCTGTGATGTCAGGTAATCCTTTAGCTTTCAAATGTCCATTAGCCTTCTCTAATGTGACTAAATTCTTACCTTCTTGCCTCTGTCGAGACTATATGATTGACTATAATAGAGACCCACTTACACTAATGCAATCAAAAACGTGCAGCTAGACCTTGCCAGCATCGGAAACTGGAAAGTCTCCTGAGTCAAAGCAGAGCCTTTTCCACTTCACGTGGTCCCTTTTTCACTCTGGAGCCACATGACCTCTAACCTTCATTTACACTCCCTGAACGTCTCTCTGTCTCTATCTCCGTCTCTGTCTCTGTCTCTGTCTGACTTTCTCTCTTTCTCATTATCTCTATCTCTATCTTTTTCAGTCTATCTGTCTCTCTTAATCAGTTTTCTCTGCCACTCTATGTGCACATGGAAATATGGCTGCCATGGCCTATTTTAATTCTCCTTAGTTCAAGTGACAGTCTGGAAAAAAAAAAATACTAGTATATTGTAGCTTCGATAAAAATTCCCAGAAGACTTTGGCTCATATTTGGTCTACTCCAGTTCAATCAATATTTTCCACTGATTGTCCACCTAGGCCATTTGGTATGGATGGGAAGGCAGGGCCATGCAGTACACACAGAGCCACATCATCATGTGTTCTTGTGACTATGAAAAGCTGTCAGAAGGGGGACCTGTGAACTGGGCATGCACTCCAAAAGGCAGCCTTGTCACTTGTTTTCTCTTCACTCTAATTGTATCCCGCAGCCAAAGGTGCACACGGATCATGGTATAATGAAAGAGAATAGGTGTGGGAGTCAGACAGGCTCGGCTTAGTAATCACTAGCCATTTGACCTTGGCTAAGGAGCAAAATCTTGATTTCTCTGTAAGGACAGAGGAAATAGCATCTATTCCAAGAGGTGTTTTTTGAGGAATAGAGACTTATTTTGGAGCAAATCACCTGAACCCAGAATCTTCTTCACTTCCCATTTACTCTACACTCACTTATTGCTAGCTTTTTCTTCTACCCTTCCTTTGAAATTGTTTTTATTAAGGTCAGCTATGACTTTTCTGCTGTTAATATGTGTCCTAATCTTCCTCTTTTTCTTCTTAGAATTGACCACTCTCTCCTTCTTGAAAATGCTCTTTTTATGGCTTCTGTGACAATATATTCTGTTTTTACAAATCCAAGTTGCTTTCTTAAAAATTGTTTTAATACGTAAATGAACAAAAAGAAATCATGATGTTTTGTATCATCACAAAAAGTTAACTACTGCTAACATGTTTGATTCTCTTTTCTTTTTCATTCATTTCTTTATGAAAATCACTCCACCATTTTGTAAAAAAAAAAATTTACTTGCTCATGATATAAATTTAATTAATATAAAAATGTCAAAAAATTAAGAAATTTAGAAATAGCTCAAATCTCTCTCTCTTGAAATTCTATTCTTTCTTTAGGATAACACAACCAACACTCTTTGTTATCCAAAGCATCTTTTTAAAATGCAAATATGGAACAAGAACAATAGTTGGAAATACATTCTTAAAAAATGAGCTCATACTATAGATGCCATTTGAAATTAAAAGAATTAAACTTAATTTTACTTTATTTTAATAGATGTGAAACAGAAGAATTGTTGAACTCCAAATAAATCTTTCTTTCACTGCAATAGAGATGAATTTTTATAAGATTTCTTTAAAGCTAAAAAGAGAATATGAAAAATATTAGGAGGTGAGAGTCATTACACATTTTTATTTTAGATGTCATCATTCTTACAATTCCTCCCAACACCCTTCACCCACCCCTTCATCGGTGTTAGCTGTATTATCATTGTTTTCCTAGTGTCCATTTTTATAGCTTTTACTTTTGTTTCTGTACATAATTCCCACAGCTGCTTGGGATCTGGTTTTTGTTTTATATTTGGCACTATATTCAAATATACTTAATGCTCACTACCAGGCCTTTTATCATGGAATGTCTATTTTTGAGTTTTTTATTTTGATTTATCTCAATGTGGAATTTTGTTATCTATAGTTTTTTCCATAAATGCTCATGGGTCTGTATTCTCGGAGTTATTTACTTGGAGCCTTCTCAGATAATGTTATATTCACAGGTCATACCCTGTTTCCCTGAGAACTCTGATTATGTTCCTCCTTTACTTTCTTCTAGCATAATGCTCTTTGGTAAAAGTCTGGGGCCAGCCTTATTTATTGTTCCTTACTGGGTGAATGAGAAAATGTCTCTTCACCTGTGTTCATATAATTTTACTAGGTAAGATTAGCATAACTAGACTATATCTTGATGTTCCATTGTCTGAGCAATTAAGGTAATGTATTATTATGTTACATATAATATATATATATTATATGTAATCTATAATATGAAGTGCCCAATATAGAATGTAATTCAGGGGCTGACCAAGTATGGCCCACAGACCAAACTGGCTCCAAACTTATTTTTTGTAAATGGTTTTACTGGAACACATCATGACTATTTACTGATGTATTATTGTCTATGGCTGCTTGCCTACTACAATAGCAGAGCTGAGTAATTGTGACAGAAACCATATAGTTAGCTAATCTAAAACATTTACTATCTGACTCTTTACGGAAAATGTTTTCCAACCCCTGACCTTGATATAATCTTTTCCCCAACACACATTTACTTTTTCTCTTATAAAAATCAGAAAATGTAGCCATTGAAAGAAACTTTACATTTTACTTTCTAATCTAAGACCTTGTTTTCTTTAAGGAAAATTTTCATAAAATCTGGACATGTACCACACCAGGCTTTTCTTAATCACCTCCAAAGAAGAGACGTTCACATGCATTCCATAATTTCCAAATTATATGGTGTTATCTTTCAAGGATTAGCTCTCATCTATGTCCAGGGACCCATCTACAATTGAGGTAGAAGGATGCTTCAATTTAAAACTATCTACATTCAGAAACTTGCCCTACTGCCTTCATATGGTCAGATGGTAATAGGGCCTTGCACGATTATAAATAACTGATCGATATCAACCACAGCATGAGGTTTGATGAGAATGGGGAAAAAAGTGAAACTGCTTCTGATTTGAGTAAAGCCAAGGAAAATTAAGTAAATCTATTAAAGGGAATTTTGAAATGGTTCAAATTTTAAAAGAGTTTTACTGTAATGACTTTGAAATGCACTTGAGCAGGATTCATCTGGTCTTTCTTCTTGAGGGACAGGTAGCTTTTTCCATAGGAAATACCTGGAGAGATCATTTCTGGCTCTGTGGACTACCATCTACATTCACTGTCTCTCATTTTTGTGGAGAGTGATGAGAGTAGTGAGATAAGAGGAAGGATTAATAGTCTGCTTCCTGGTGACCGAGAATGTTGAGAATAGATATTTAGCAGAGGGTGAGATAAGGAATCTCCATGCTTTTTGTGTGTTTGTACATGGAAGATATTAATATATCAGCCTTTTAGATATCCAATTGCTTTAGGTCAATAAAAATTAGAGGCAGAAATTTTATTTAACTGTGTTATCTACTCTTTGCAACTTGAAGCAAAGGTAGGCTAGTTAACTCAAAATATATCTGGGGTGGCTACATATTTATAACTTATGTCAAAGGTTGAAATATAGCTTGTTCTATTTTCTCCTTCATGGACAACAGAGTAGGCATCCATAAACCTGAGAAATATTATGAGCATAAACCTAAGAGTCAACCGACCTAGCATGTGTGGCCTTAGACAAGTTTCTTAATCTTCTCTGTCTCAGTTTCTTGATCTTTAAGATGGAGAAACAATTATAAGAGTTGATCTAGTTGAGCACTGACTAGGTATGATGCCAAGCAATTTCCATGGCTTATCCCATCTTACATGAGGAAACTTGGCGGGTAGAGAAGTTCAAGCCATTAGTAAGTGGTGAAGCTGGGGTTTGAACTTGGCAGTCTGGCTCTAAAGAGTATTCTGCCTCCTATTAATAATGATATTGTTAAAAATATAATAGAGAAAAAATCCAGTAAATTTCTTATCATGTGCTTTATATATGGTAAGCATGAAACAAATGGTAGTGATCGAAAATAATGATCATAGTTGTGATGGAAAGAACAATACAAAATCAAAGTGATTTAGAAAAGGTGTGATATAATCCCTGGAAGGGCTGATAGCCCCAGCCAAATGGTTCTCCTTACTGGAGAGAGGGTTTTTCTTGTACTTGTTCCCACTTGGGACAAAAATTGTCTCTTCCTGCCACAGTGCTGATAGAGTTCAAACTTGCTGTGGCCATTATCAAGGTTCTAGATTTTGGTCTTTGACTATGGCGCATGTGCTCAGCCTTTATCTTCTGCCAGAGTCTTAAAATCAAGGATAATCTTTGAATATTTATGTGAGGTGCCAGGTAGAAAGAAATGATTACTTTTAGCTGTGGAAAGCTTGGGAATGGGACCCACATAGGCTAATGGCATATGTGGGAAAAGATGGGCATATGCCTCCTCTAAGAGTCTAGTCATGGGCTTCTGCCTCTTCCATAGTAGGCTGGTGGTAGAAAGGAAGCTTGGGAGATAAATTAGAATCTGTGAGCTGAAAAGGGAATTCAGGGAAGGCAGGTAATAAGAAGAGATGAAATCTAGGTAAGAACAATGGAAGGTATTGGCAGGAACTGTGAATTACAGGGAGATGGAAGTTGGCATGGGGTCACATGGTGAAAGAGATAAGCAGTACTTCTAAAGAGTGGGCAAAGGCCAAAATGACTGAAAGCAGAGACTTGAAAAGTTATTTGTACATCCAATTTCATAGCAGCATTATTCACAATAGCCAACTTAAAATAGAACGTTATGACTATCTAAGATGATTTATGTCAACTTCATAGTAACCACAAAGAAAAACCTTTAGCAGATACACAAAAGACAATAAGAAAGGGATAAAAGTATATAACTACAAAAACCACAATAGCCAAACGTGGAAATAATCCAAATGTCCATTGATGGAGAAATGGATAAACCAAAAATGGCCTATCCATACAATGAAATATTACTCATCCTTAAAATAGAATAAAATTCTGATATATGCTACATCATGGATGAATCTTTAATATTCTAGGTAAAAGAAGCTAGACACAAAAGAATAGATATTGTATGATTCCACTTATACAGGATATCTAGAGTAGTCAAATTCATAGACAAAAGTAGGTTGGTAGTTGTCAGAAGTGAGGGCAGCAAGAAATGGAGAATTATTGTTTAATGGGTACAGAATTTCAGTCTGTAAAGATGAAAAAGTTCTGGAGTTGGATGGTGGTGATGGTTGCAAAACAATGTGAGTGTACTTAATGTCACTGAACTGTACACTTAAAAAAATGGTTAAAATAGTAAGTTATGTGTTATATATTTTTTACCATAATAAAAATAAAGGAAATCTCATAATTAAAAAAAGAGGCAAATATGAATGATATGACTTATAATAGTCACCTTCTAATGCACATCTATTACATAGATCTATGTTCATATCTAGTGGCGGTGGCAGCTGGGGTGAAGAGGAAACTGACTAAATATGTATAACTTTCATTTCTGCCAATCTGAACCCACTGATCAGAAATGAGGCCTATAATTTATTCTTAGGAGCTGCCACAAAATTTGGGCAGTCCTGCCTCTTGCCAATCACTCTGCAGAGAATTCCATGGTGCCCAAGGGAGACCACATGTAGGGTGTTATCACCAGGATTTCTGATGGCTGAAGTTGGCAAGATTAGATCAGCAGGAAAGTAGGTCAATGGAGAAGCCATTTGCGGGCTTGTGGTGACTTCATTCTGGGAATAGAAGGGCAGACTGTGCTTCTGACTGTGATTCAGGGCCCAAGTGCCTTCACATACACAGGGGATAGAGATGGTTAATATCACGAGGTTGCACAGAGCCCCCAGAAGCCAAACAGCAAGACTCTCAGTGGATCTGGCAGGCTCTACAGTGCTGGCAAATGGGGGCATTACGGGACTCTAGTCTCCCTACAATTAAACAGATAATTAAGAAATGAGAACATATTTTTCCAGTGTAAATTGATAGATGTTGGCCGGTAATGTTAGCATCAGGAATAAATTGAGCAGAAATCTGCAAAGGATGTTATTGCTATTATACAAATAAAGATCTGTCTCTGCAACCAATCAATTCAGCAGATATATACCAACAATCAAATTGTTAAAAATGACTTCTATAAATTACCCAGTGTTCCGTCTAATGGCACCAGAAGCAGCTGTGATACAATTTAGGGCTAATATAACCATACGTTGAGAGTGCTTTTTCATTCTGATGGTTTTTGTTCCCTCCTAAGCAGCATAGTAGAGCCCACAGCTTTGCCTAATGCACCCATGTGAAAACGAAGTGTATTTCACTTCATGGGTTAGCAAAGTCATTTTGAAAAAAACACTCAGGAATATATGCACTTAATATGGGAAGAATAATTCAATTTTCTTTCTATTATTTTAGCTACAAGGTTGCAGTATCCTTAATTCTTCATTAAACCCTCCGGATTGCAAGGAAGTTGCTGTTCTTTATGAGCTACCATACCTCTTTCAAATGAATGTGGAAAAGACCCACAAAGGGATGTTATAATCATGTATTTTTCAGTCTTTCTTAACAACCATTTCAATGAAATCAGAATGATTTAGTACCTTTTCTTGATACCTACAGCACCTGAAGACTAGGTCTGTCCAAACTTCAGTTGTCTGTTAATGCCTAACCACCAAGTCACAGGATCTGTTGGTGGCCTTGTTTCCCCCTTTGCATATTCATGCCAGCTGACAAAGCAGTTAAATACTGGCTGCACTGACAGCAATTTTCCCAGTAGGGAGCCCAGACTACATAGGAGTCCACCTTTACTATCAAACTTAGTTCTTACACTGAAGTTTGTCTAGGAAGCTTAGACAGTGCCCAAGCTGAGGCATGGCTTACTTAAGACACAATTAACAGTGAGAGCAAAACATCTCTGGTCTCCTACTGAGTGTTAAGTTCTCTTCTCTGAAAATGGGACACCAGGAGACATGTCAACACAAATAAACATGGTTCCTGCCCTTGAATAACTTACACGAGAGTGAGGAAATGGCTAAACAATTGAATGGTTTGGGAATAACTAAGGTGATATCAACTAGGGGGAGTCCTGTGACATAGATCTGCTTTAGGAAAGTTCCTATTTCTTCCCGAGATGGAGGTAGACAAGTTCTCCACAGGCGTTTGTGGAGGATAAAAAGGGAGCCACCTCCTTGTCTTGAGTTCAATGATCTGAAAATCTAGTTAGTTGATGAAGAAACTTGAAGTGATAGTTCATATAATAAGGCAAGAGAAATAGAGAAGTAGAGGCAGGGGGAGGAGGGAGTGGTTGAGGAGAGCTGGGGTCAGGAACAAGTCTGGAGAGGCATCACTGAGATATATTAAGTTCCGCATAGAAATAATATGCCCAATAATCAATGGAAGTCTGAGTCTAGAACTCAGGGGAAAAGTCAAGAATAAAGATATAGATTTAGAAATCCCGTTTTTGTGGAATACTGCTCAGGTATATTGTTGAATGTCCTAGAACTTCTGTTTTTCACCCTCAAAAATATTTCATTTCTTTCCTGACAAGTATGTATCCTAAAGCTCTCAATGAGAACTCTCATCTTTTAGTATAATTTTTTAATATAATAATTTTAATAACTTTTCATTGGTCCTCATATTGGCTTTTTTTTTTTTTAGTGCACCTCCAGATTCTCTATTCTTCTCCATCCTGCTTTGTGACCCAAGAGCAAGGAGGCTGACCCCTGTAGACCGCACCATCTTGTTCTCTGGCCGCTAAATGTTTTGGCCAATGGGAGACCCAGATGAAAGATAACAGTCAAGAGGAGAATGAGGTCAAGATGTCTATTTCCCATGGTTCCCCCTCTTTGCTTGGTCACCTCTCTGTATAACTACTTGCTTTCGGTTCCAGTAACAACTCCTCCTTCCTGCCAGACTGGCCTAGAGGTGTTGACAGCCTCCTTATGTTAGCCTGTGGTATATAACATCGTCCTTTATTAGAGTCCCCAAATTCTGACTATACTTTTGTAAATAGTGTGTTTATTAAGCTTCATAAACTTTGATAAAGTTTATGGAACTTCATAAGCTTTATGGAACTTTATCAAAGTTTATGAAATTTTATTAAATTCACCTCAATTACCTAGTTTGAATGCACTGTCTTTTTGCTGACATAATAAGAGTCCTCTGAAAATATTGACTGATTGGTTGATTGATATTATTTAATCTTGGCTCTAGTATACTTTCCTTTAAAAAATTTGACAACATAGTACTGGCCTTTGGGATGATTGCTTTTTCTGAAAGAAAATGCTTATGGTATTTTCTCCAATCTAAATATTCATCAATAGGAATACAGTTCAATAAATTATAGCCCATCTCTATATACGATACGGGAAAAAAAAGAATGAGATAATCTTACAGGTGTGGACATGGACATATCTCCAAGGCATGGTAAGTGAAAAAAATCAAGCCGTGGAAAATAGGTTCAGTATAACCTCATTTATGAAAATTATATTAAAGAAGATAAAATGAAACATTTCTGATGAACTCTTGGTCCTTCACACTCTAGTACTAAATTTTTCTTTTGGCTCATCTCCTACTATATTTCTGACTCAACCTTACACTTCAGCTACATTATACAGTAGCTAAATTAGAGCAGACATTTAATGTTTGGCGGGTGAATGAATTACAATTTTTAAACATGTCCTGGACTTCCCATCCCCACCATCTTTATTTAGGTATAATTGACAAATAAGAATTGTATATATTTAAGGTGTATGACTTGATGTTTTGACACACATATACATTGTGAAATAATTGCTACAATCAAGCTAATTAACATATCCATCAGCTCATATTTACCTTTTTTTCTTTTCTTTCCTTTTTATTTGTGTGTATGTGTGTATAGTAAAAACACTTAAGACCTATTCTCCTAGCAAATTGCAAGTACAGATACATTGTTATTAACTCTGTTTATCCTGCACTTTCAAGACTCCATTGCCTATTGTAATTATATTATATTGTGTAAATATATTGTAAATATATATTATTGTAAATATATTGTAATTACATTCTCTAACATAAACTTTATTTTATTGTTTTTTATTTTTAATTACGTTTATTGGGGTAACATTGGTAAATACAATTATATAATTTTCAGGTGTTCATTATCATTTGACATTTGTATATTCTGTTGTGTGATTACCAAAGTCCAGTTTCCTTCAGCTACCATATATTTGATCCCCTTTACCCACTTCACCCTCCCCCAAACCCTATATTTGACCCCCTTTACCTCATCTACCTCCCCTCTCCTCCCTCACCCCACTCATAACCACTAGTCTACGGTCCTCTGGTAACCACTAGCCTATAGTCCATGTCCATGAGTCTCTGTTTGTTTGTCCTGTTCATTTGTTGCTGTTAGGTTTATATCCTACATATAAGTGATATCATATGATTTTCAACTTTTTCTTTCTGGCTTATTTCACTTAGCATGATTATCTCAAGGTCCATCCATGTTGTCGCAAATGGCAGTATTTCATCTCCTCTTATGGCTGAGTAATATTCCATTGTATATATGTACCACTGCTTCTTTAGTCAATCATATATCGTAGGACACTTTGGTTGCTTCCATGTCCTGGCCACCGTGAATAATGTTGTTATGAACATCGGTGTGAAAGTATCTTTTTGGATATGGGTTTTCAAGTCTTTGGGGTAAATATCCAGTAGAGGAATTGCTGGATCATATCGTAGATCAATTCTTAGTTTTTTGAGGAACCTCCATACTGTTTTCCATAGTGGCTGTACCAGTTTGCAGTCCCATCAGCAGTGTATGAGGGTTCCTTTTTCTCTGCATCCTCTCCAACATTTGTTATTACTTGTCCTGTTGATTATAGCTATTCTAACAGGTGCGAGATGGTATCTCATTGTGGTTTTGATTTGCATTTCCCTAATAGCTAGCGATGTTGAGCATCTTTTCTTATATTTGTTGGCCATTTGTATGTCCTCTAGGGAGAAGTGTCTGTTCAGGTCCTCTGCCCATTTTTTGATTGGATCATTCATGTGTTTTTTTGTTGTTTGAGTTGCATGAGTTCTTTATATATTTTGGATATTAGGCCATTATCGGAGGTGTTGCTTGCAAATATAGTTTCCCATTCAGATGGTTCTCTCTTTACCTTGTTGACAATTTCTTTTGCTGAGCACAAGCTTTTTAGTTTGATCTAGTCTCATTCATTTATTTTGGCTTCTACTTCCCTTGCTTTTGAGGTCAAATTTGTAAAATCCTCTTTAAGTCCAAGGTCCTTAAGTTTAGTTCCTATGTTTTCTTCTATTCATTTTATTGTTTCAGGTCTTATATTTAGGTTCTTAATCTATTTTGAGTTAATTTTGGTGTGTGGTGATAGACAACAGTCTAGTTTCATTTTTTTGCAGGTGGTTTTCCAGTTTTCCCAACATCATTCATTGAAGAGGATTTCCTTTCTCCACTGTGTCTAACATAGACTTTAAATGCCCCCTTACCTGTGACATCTCCCCAAACACCTCAAGCTAGAATTTTGTGTCCCTCCTCTGCCGTTCTATAGCAATTTATAACTGTATCTGAGCACTTAGGACACTTTACTCTGTATTCAGATCCAACTTCCCCACAAGATTTTAAGAACCTTGAGAGAACTTTTTGGCAATTTTGTATTCCTAATACAGAGCATAGCATCTCACATGTAGTAGGCACTCCATAACTAACTGGTGTATTGTCTTGAATTGAACCTAATTGATTGTTAGAGTCAGGCAAACCAGGTCTTGCTGCCTATTGTAAATCATTAATTGAATGTCTCTTAAATAAACTATATTGATTAATTTAATTATGAAATTGAATGTCATCATATTTTAAATAATTTACTCCAAAACTTCAGGTAATTTAAATCTAAGGCGTAAAGCAGATGGTGAGAGTAAGAATATAAGTAGGAAAAAAGAAGAGAAGGGACTCAAGCAAAGATCTGGCCTGGCCAATGCAGGAATGAACAAGAGAGGAGAAGGTGGCACATACTTGAGCAACCTTCTCTCCCTTCTCTCCAGGGGGACAAGCATATTTTCCTGTCTACTTTAGCAGCAGTTACCCCCTGTGGATTTCCCAATGAATCAGAAGCCTCCTCTGCACAGACCCATAATCCACAGCTTATAAGTAATTCTCAAGTCTCATTTATTAAAAACTCATTTATTTTCAACAACACCAGATTTATGATTAATTCCCAGCACCATGGGTTACTTAATGCAGTGGGTTTCACTGTCATTTCTGATTTCCCAAAGTGCTTGATTGATAGAAGATATTGTAAGCTTTGTCTGTCAGCATATTTTTCCCTCGTCGAGTGACAAAAGAAAAAAGAAAAGAAAAAAAATTTATTGATGAAATTGCTAGGTGTCTCTTAAATAAGATAGAAATATGGTATGGCATTGGAGGCCTATGAACGTTTGGCACTCCCTAGGGAAACTAAAAGTCATGCTTCAAAATGTCACTGAAATGTAAGAGATGCCCTGTCTGTTCTCCACCTCAAAAAGTCTGGCAGAGTACATGGTTGTGTTTTCTCATCTAATGTCAAGGAAAAAAGAGGTTCATTACCATTTTGCCATTTTATGAGGGTGATGAAATGCAGTGAAGTAGATTCAGAAACGTAAGTCATCTTTAAATGAAACCAGCCTTATCGTTTGTTTGTTTGTTTTTTAATTTTTCAGAACATTAAAGACCAATTTCAATTTTCGAGAGTAATCCTTAGAAGACAAGATATAGTCATTAATGCTCAAAAGGAAAAAAAAAGTTTTCATGTAGCTGATCTACACTAAGTAGAAACCCTTCTGTACTCATTCGCTTATCCTCTCCCTTGGACTGAGATTACTTCCTCAACCTGGCCACAGAAACAAGCTAGGAATCGGGAATTAGGTATACAAGTCATGTCAAAAGGGGAAGGAAACAGGTCTTTGACAGGTTAGCAGAGCTCTTTCACAGTTCGGTGTACTCCGTTTGCTAAAATGTGGCAAATCTCCCCTACAGACGTTCCATTTAATGTTGTTGGTACTTTATCTCTGTATTTCTAGATACCCGAGAACCCTCGAAGGAAGAATTGGCCACCAATGGAAAATCCAATTCCCTCTCATTGCTCAAATGTGAGGATAAACAATCAGATGTTCCTCTTCTAAACCGCTCCTTCCACAACCCTCAGTGACGACAACCCAGAGACTCGAATTGGTTTCTGGGGCCAGTGTTTCCCTTCAGCGTGGTGTCTAACAGCGGGGCTATTGTGCCGTTTATGAAAATGTTCTTTGTCAAGAGTTTATATACCACCTTGAACAGCTTAGAGGATGCATACTGTGTAAACCTAGGAGCTAAGGAGTCAGGAGCTTGAAAAGAAAGCATAATGCAGGATAAGTCTCCGACCCCTTTCCATCACCTCTCCTTGTTTCTCTGGAGGAATTTCTAAAGGGCCAAACTGGGATCCAGAGTTCTTAAGATTCTGCTTCCCTGGGTTCTTTATAATAGCAAACAAGCCCACTTATGTGCAAGTTCTCAAGTATAAATAATATTCCACTGACACTGACAGCATCGATGTCTATTGATACTCTACTATCAGAAAAGTGAGTGCTTTGCGATATTTTCCAAAGAGGGGGTTATAATAATTTATCTACAAACATCTGTAGGCAAGAACACGTACTTACTGAATGACTAAATTTAGAATGAATGAGGTTTTAGTGCCCTTTACAAAAAATATAGTTTAAAAAATGTCTCCATTTTTCACTAAGATTGACTGAGATTAAAAAGCTAATATGTTAAGATGATGAGGAGGATATGGCGAGTGGACATTTTTATATTGTTGTATATAGATTGTTGCAAACTCTATGGAGGGCAATTTAAGAATATCTAACAAAATGAAAATGTGCTATCAGATTTCTAATTTTAAGATGGCAGAGTAAGGTTTTTTCCTGCTCCCTTTTCTTCTCAGAAATCACCTGAAACCAATAAGGATAATGAAAAACAAAACACAAATTTCATAATCCATGAAATTAAGAAATATTTATAACTTCAAATTATCATATATGAAAACAAATGAAAGAATTAAAATGATATAGCAGAATGGAGGAAGCCAGTGTAATTAGTTAACAATAGGATTTTTAATACCCTAAAGACCACAGAAAGCGAGTGTGTAGAAAGGGGCTAAAAATGGAGCTATTGATTAAAAAGTCTGTATAAGGAGCAAAGAGAACCCCTCAGAGCCTCACACCATTCTGAGCAGCCAGGTGACTATCCCCCACATACTCTGTACCAAGAAGAAATGAAACCAAGGTATATTCAAACTCAGGACACCAGCCCAGTAGAAGGCAGGGAATAAACACTAGGCTAAAGAAGAAAAAAAAGATTTTATGTAAAATGAATCCCCATCCCCCACCTCCTACTCCATGCTCAGCTGCCAGAACACTAGAAACCAGCCAGCCTCATTGCCATGGCCTTCTTTTTACCCCACAATCCTCTACTCAAAGTAAATAAATTATAGAATTCTTCTCTTGGGTAACTGAATGTCCCAGAGAAAATACCCAGAGACACAGGTGATTGTGAATTTCACCAATGAGAATCAAGCAGCGTGCTAGTCCACTAACTTATAATGAAGCCAGCGAGCTCAGCCCTTTAACAGCTCCTTTTAAAATATGAACCAACAACCAGGGATCTCTTGACTTTTGAGGAAGTCCTACAAAATAAAAGACACTAACACACACACACAAACACACACAAACACACACACCCACATGCATACATACACACACACAAACACAGGAGGGCAAAAGGAACTAGGAAGAAATAGAGAAAAAGTAGGTAGCAGAAAATTTATTTTAAAAATTAAATATAATTGATATTCTTAGCAATAATGAGAATAATACATCTTTAGGAAAAGAATGGGAACTATAAAATAATTAGAGAGAAAGAGTTCTTAAAAAATTAAATATTACAAACAAAATTGTGTACGTTTTTTCAATAAAGGAATAAAAGAGTTTTGTTTTTTTTTTTAAAAAAGAAACTCTCAGAGTATAACAAAAAGATATGGAGATAAATCGTGGAAGAAACAATTAGAGAATTAGAGGTTCAAACCAAGAGATCCAACATCTGATTAACGCATATACCACTAAGAGAACAAAGAAGTCAAGGGGAGGGAATTATCAAAGAAATAATACAAGACAATTGTAGGACATGAGTCTCCAGATTGAAAGATCCCCAAAATGTCAATACAAAGAATGAAATAGACTCACCCCGAAGGATGGCATTGTGAAATTTCAGTGCTTCAAGAATAAAGAGCCTAAGCCTTTTAGAGATTTTTTAAGAGTCATATACAAAAGATGAGAAATCAGAATGACATTGGCTTTCTCAACAGCATTATTGCAAATTAGAAGGCAGTGGGAAATGTCTTTATAATACAGGGAAGCTAGGATCTTAGACTAGAGATGAGTCATCAGAAAATAGAAATAAATAAGACTTCTCAAAATTTCATAAAATAGTGTATTACGCTTTGAAAAATCAATTTTACTTACAGGAATTTATTCTATAGTTATACTCACACTGGTGTGCCTTAATACCATTAACAAAAGTGAGCCCTGATTGGTCTAAATAAAATTTTATTAGAACACAACCTCATCCACTTATTTACATATTCTCTACAGCTCCTTTCACTACAATGGCAGAGTTGAATAACCTTGAAAGAGAATTGTGTGGCCTCCAAAGTCTAAAATATTTATTATCTGGTCCTTAACAGAAAAAAGTTGTTGACATCTGATCTAAGCCAGTGGCTCTCAAACCTGAGTGTGTATCAAAATTACCTGGGTCCTATCAAAACACAGATTGTTGTATCTACCTTCAGAGTTTCCAAATTAGTAAGTCTAAATAGGGCCTAAGAATTTGGATTTCTAATTCTTTCTAATGATCCTCAGATTACCCTATGTAGGCAAATACCTGTTCTGTGTCCTGTATGAGCTGGTAATAGAAGGTTCTCAGTCCTAAAGGCCAGGTGTAATCTAAAGTAGGGCATTCGGTACAGCATTGCTCTGTCCACCAGACAATCAACGAGCACTCTGCCAAGCACTAGGGTTGAACTCACAGCTCTCACTTTGTCTTATCATCAGCCACTTAATTTTTCCTTCCAGGTATTTGGAGGGAGAGCCATCGAACCTGGAAAAGAATGATAAGATCTGGGTTCAAGTTTCTATTCTACTATGTCCTTGGGTAAGGCAATTTACCTCTCTGAAGCCCTGGAGATAATAAAATGCTCTCATCTACTTTATGGGGCTGTTGTGAGAATTAAATGAGAAATTCTATACAAACTATTCCATCTATGTTAATATTTCATATACTAAAGTTATATCATTATGTATCATTGTTAGTAACCTATTGTAACATTGCTATTATTGATAATCCTAGCAGCTCTAAGCAGGTGTAGCAATGAGCAAAGAAAAAGGCTTTGCCTAGAAAGAATTAATAAAACATTAATAAAATCCATCTCTGATTAAAAAGAAGTCTTTTCACCCATTATGTAGCTTCAGACATTATTCTGCATTCACAGGTAAATATTTGTCTTCATTCCTGGCAGAAAATAGGAGTATGCAGGACAGGCGAGTGTTGTTAATAAATCCAACTTGCCAGACTGAAAGCTCAAAGCAAACCCTGCCTGTGTCCCTGCCCAGAGAATCTTCTTATATTTGGGTTTCATTCCCATTGAAATCAGCCTCCAATTCCATGCCACCTCCAGGTGCTCCAGCACCTTCTGCTGAATTGCTCCAGGAGGACCCAACACACTAAGAACTGCCCACACAGGAGAGCTCGGAAAACTACTGCCAGCCACCTCCAAGCTATGAAAAGCCATTAGCTGATAATGACCCTTGGCACAGGCCCTAGTCAGACTGGAAGTTAATGCAGAACATGGCAACACAGCATAGCTCATTACTGTCCCCTCCAGCTACCTAGCTCCCCAGAGGCACCTGAGCTGATGTTTGCTGGCTGGCTGATCTTGTGAATGTCTTTTCTCAAACCTCACTGCTGTACTTCTTGAGGAGATTAGCCAGAGGTGGAGGCCTGCCTATCTGCTTCGTGTTTGCTCTCTAGCTATTATTTCAAGGTCCACTTAACTCACTGGCAGCCAAGCCCCAGGTTACCCATCAGGCTGGCACATGCTGCTGGAGTCCTGACTCAAAGCACAGTGCTTACATGTGTTCTCCGTTGCCATACTCCCCAAGGTACAGTTTCACTTATTCCAGGGTTTGTGGCCTCCCAGCAATTCCCTGCTCCCAACACACACACGGAAATCAGGTGACTCTCTCTGAGAGCTCTTGGCCGATGCCAAGCAATTCACATCGCAGCAGTATGTGGTAAGAGGACTCAGAGCCCACTAGGGCTATTTGCTGCCTTGGGAAAACGGGTGTCGTATAGTCCACATCGGGGCGAGGCCTCTTGACCCAGCCTTGTTAGGAAGATGTGTGCCTCCAGAAGTGGGAATGCAGGTGGCTCCACACTACGGAGGGGCTAACAAGATTATTTATGTGTTTGGATTTGGAAACCCAAAGTCTGGAACACTCAGTCAGGCTTCTGATTTAATACCAGCGTATGTTTCTCACTTGGAATGAGGGCGTCAGAGAAATAAGTCTGGTGCCTGCTCTGCCACCAGTTTACTTTAGGATCTCACATAAGTGACATAACCTCTCTGAGCCTAGACTCCTCCTCTAAAAACAATGAAGCAGTTGCATTATGATTTTTAAAGTTTCTTTGAGTTCTAAGGTTTTATAATTCTTTTGAAAACTAGAGATGCCATTCCTACCCTTACCCCCCTCCCACAACACATCCACACATATACTCAGGGAGAATGGAAACAACTTTTTTTACTGTGAATCTAAGCAAAATGTAATAAAGAAGGTAAATTTGCTGCCAAAAATTTGCATAATGTCTTCTCAAGCCAAGCGGAAATGGCTTTTGGATTGTTTGCTCTTTTGAATTATCTGCACCATGAAACTCCTGCATTTGTGCAGATAATTGGGAGGTGACTATATAGAAGGAAGATACACAGTTGTCACATATGGATCACATCACAGTAGCATTTCTCAGAGTCTGGGTTAATGTGATTAACTAAGTTATGGAGCCCAAGGAAAAGTATGAGTCATATCTCTATAGCTTTACATAGAGGAAAATCTCTTTTCGGATGTCTCTAATTGCACTCTCAATCATAAAAGAAATAAAGAGAGTAAAAAATGCATGTGTTCACTAAATTCTTAATCAGTAGACTCTTGTATCCATGAATTTTGGTTTGTGATCACAGTAACTCCAAAGGCAGGTAAGGTGATTTGTCACTTTATTGACGTATGAGTTTGGATCACCTGTGCTGGGCGACAAGTGACAGGAGCAAGGCCTGTAGATGGTGACAGCACCTAGCCCGTCACCAAGCAGCCACTCGGCATCTTATAGGCAGCAACTCACACAAATGCTGTAAAGAAGTGATTTTACTCTGACACTTCCACAAAGCTAAAAAGGCTACAAGCTTGTCTGTGAAGATATGCAAAGAAAACACGTAACTTGGAATGCAACTCGGAAGAAAGCCCAACGCCTGTACAAATGTTCCCATTCACTTGAACTCAGAAATGTGAACAAGTCCTCGTGGTAAAAGTCCTGAGGGCTACCAAGGTAGAAACAAGAAGCTGTCTCAGGAGTTAAAAGGGGTGGTTTTAGGACAAATACAAATTACTACTGAACAAAGCACGTCGTAAAGAAATGAAACATATTGCCCCTGAAGGTAATATGCGATGAAAATAGAAATAGGCTCAAAAATTGCTTTGGATAAAGTCAAGACTTATATATCTACAACAGAATGTTTCCTTCATAATAGGAAATCCAGGTATATTTGACACTTGACAGAGAATAGCTGTGCTTGCCCACAAACCTCCTTTTCCCCACTCTGAGACAACTGCTGCTGTTGCTACTATCCATCATTTATTGAATGCTAGGCAATTACTAAAAACTTTATATGTATTATCTTATTTTATCCTCACAGATACACTGTATTAAGTTTATCATCCCCATTTCAGAAAAGAAACTGAGCATTGTACGAACCTCCCGGGTTGACTGTTCACAGCTCACATAATCTCTCCTCCACATGACCACATCCATATCACATGATCCTGACCCTTTCCCCACACTGCCTGTGATATAGGGACAAATGCCTGACCCAACCTAAACCAGGCCAATTGTGTTCTCTTCCACAGAAATATGAAATGAGGGCACACAGACGTGGAGTGTGTCCACTAATGACAGAAATTTAGTTAAAGAACATATCCTTGAAGAAAGTGGAACTTCTTACATCGCTGATGGGAATGCAAAATGGTACAGCAGCTGTACCATTTTACATTGGGTATAGTTGGGCGGTTCTTCAAAAAGCTAAACATAGGATTACCATATAACCCAGCAATTCTACTTCTAGGTATATACCCAAAAGAACTCAAAACAGGGACTCAGATACTTATATGCTAATGCTCATTGCAGCAATATTTACAAGTCAAAAGGTGGAAACCATCCAAATGTACAACAGATGACTAGATAAACAAAGTGTGCTATATCCATTCAATGGACTATTATTCAACCATATAAAGGAATGAAGTGCTGGCAGGGCAGAGTCTGTACACATGTTACAACATGAATGAACCTTGACAACATTATGCTAAGTGAACTAAGCCAGACACAAAAGGACAAATATTGTATGATTCCACTTACATGAAATACCTAGAAGAGGCAAATTTATAGAGACAAAAGTAGAAAGTTCAAGATTTCTAGGAGCTCAGTTAAGATTTTTGGAAGAGGTGTTCAGTGTTTAAATCAAGAATAAACCCACTTTTACTTTTGCACAAAATTAGCCTTTGTAGTAAGAAATCTGAGTAGTACAGATATTTGTAGAAGAGCAACCCTGTATTTCATTATTTATTCAATTAAAAGAAAGCCCCACAATTCATGATGAAAGCATCCCATCACTCTGGACCACACTGATGTTCAAGCTCTTCTTTGACTTATCAATTTGAGTAAGCCTGACTTATCAAGTCAGACAATTCAGTGATCAGCCATGTTAATCATAAAAATATATCTTAAATTTAAATTTAAATTCTATCTATGAACACACACAGGGCAATACCCTTATATGTGGATCTAGAAAGGAGTAGCAACCATTACACCTGACTTGCAAATGTATCTGCCTTTATGGCAGACACGGTTGACCGATTACAAAAACCCCCTTCCCAAATATTTTCTTCCTTGGCGCTTCCCACTATTGCGGGTGGGGTGGGGGGTTCTCCTGCAAGTAGGAGGGAGTACATGACTCGCTTTTGGCTTTTGAAGTGTAAGTGAAAAACTATTGGGCTAGGGCAAGGGGTGCTTCTGGAAAATAATTTTTGATTTCCTGATAAAGAGGGAGATGACCATGAAGGTAAATCGTGAAGGAGGGTGCTGTGGCAATCATCACACGTGGTGACAAGCTTAAGGATGAAGGCCAACAAGCCGAGGATGTAGGGCAAAACTACCTAAAGACTTGGGCCCTGGAATCAATACTAGAAACCACTCACCTCTAGACTTTTTCCTCTTCTTTAAACACATTTTTATCGAGGTACAATATGCCTACAGAAAAAACACAAACCGTAAGTGTACAGGTCAACAAACAAAATCTCATACACTGTACACACCCAAGAAAGCAGAACCCAGATCAAGAAATGGCATGATTGGCACGCCAGCGCCCTCCCGTTTTCATGAGTTCTTTCAGACTTTACCTTCACAAGGAGAACCCCCTTCCTGCTTCTAACACTACTAAATAATTCGGCCTAATTTTGTACTTTATCTAAATGGAATTGTACAGTGTATATTATTTAGTGTCTGGTCTCGTTTACTCAATATTATGGTTGTAAGGTTTTGCCTTATTGACCTTTGGAGTTATGGTTCTTTTGTTTCCATTACTGTATTGGATCCATATATGTATATATCACAATTTATTTATAGAGTCTACTGTTGAGGAGCACTTGTGTACTATTCGATTTTTGGGTACTATCAATGAACATTCTTAAACAGTCTAATGATAAACACGTGTGCACATTTCTGTTGGATATAAACCTAAGAATGGAATTGCTTGGTCTTAGGAGATGCACTGCTGAACAATTTTTTAAAGCGGTTCTATCAGACATTTTTTTATGTGGAAAAAAATAAAAAAGCTGTCTACGGTTAAGCCACTATAAGCTGGGTTTTCAGTAACCTGCAACTGAATGCATTCCTAATCAACAGAGACTTCTTGGTCTTTTAAAATATTTTTATCAATTAAATTGAGGAGTAATTAAATTGTTTCAAGTCAAACAAATACAGTCGGGGAACTTAGCATGAAAAACTGCATTTTTAGCTTATTTTGAAATATTAAAAGATCTCATAAGATAGAACACATTCCTATATGGAAATAATAGGCCAGATTTGAAAAGAATAATTGCCAGCACTTACACAGTGCTTATTACGTGCCAGAAACCATTCTAAGTGCTCTATCTATATTAATTCATTTAGTACCCCCAACGATCCTACAAGGAAGATACTGGTGATGTTACCATTTTACTGATAGGACACTGAGGTACAGAGAAGTCAGATATTTAGGCCATGATCACAGAGGTAAGAAATGGTAGAATCAGGATTTGAACTCAGACTGTTTGTTTCCAGGATCTGTGCTCTTAACTTCTATACGCCTTCATTAGAAGGGTCTGCACTTTCCCGCTCCCCATCACTTGCTACTGTCTAAGAGCCAGTTCTGGTCTCATGCCAGGCTTCTGTGGACATTTGAATTTGCAACTTTAGCATTACATATTTTGTGAGGGAAAGAAAGCCCAGCCTATAAATTCAGGATGTTCCCTTTAACCCCCCAGGATACTTCCCACACCACCAAATTACTTAACTCTTGGAACTCAAAATAATTCCATATATTTACCCATGTGCAATAATTTTTCAATTCATTATAGTAAATTACCCACCATCCCCCAAATTTCTCTGGATCAAAAAAAAAAAAAACCAAAAAACAAAAAACCTATTCTTTTTGGTCAATAGTTTAACAAATAATTGTGTTATAGTATGTTAACATCAGCACTGTTTGGCAGGCTAAAGCTTCTTTAGGCCTGGAAGCTCAAAGATGCTGACACAATGTGGCAAAGAGGCCTGGAAGCAAGCGGCAAAATGGTGCAGAATGATGTGACACGATTCGGAGGAAAGCAGAAGTAATCAGAAAAGAGAAAATTACCCGAGCAGAGGCAAGTCATCTAGGAGAGCCTTGAAAGCAGGCGGCAAGTGCTGAGGGGAATATTTTCACTCGCTTTGAAAGTTTTGAGAGAAGAGAAAGGAAAACAGGGAATGAGAAACGCGTCGCTTGGGTTGATCAGTAACTGAGAAATTCATCTGCCAACTGGAACTGATGGTAAGGGAAGTGGTTTCTGAGAAGCAAAGGAAAAGACATTCTTAAGTTTTAAGGAACGTAGAGAAAAAGAAGAGGAGAAAGGATACGTAGTGGACATTAACCGTTATTGACTTTCTCACGGACACAACTCCTCTCCCAGGCTGCGTAGTTCTGCAGAATTGACCTCACCCACAGGTCCAGAAATTGATATGTCGCCCAAGCATGGCCAGGTGGCATATTACGTTTTGCTGACTACGTTGAGTATCAGTTCAATGATGGGTATGCAACCCAAGCCAGGCAATGTGATTCAATCCTGTCACTTTCACTGGAATTACAGGGAAAGATAAGCTCTTGCAAATATTTCTAGCTATTAGTAGAAGGATGATAGATGCTTGAAGTGGCTAGAGCCCTCATGGAGAAAAATCTTCTTGAAGATGATGTTATTACAGATGAGAGAAAAGAAAACTGAGTTCTAATGATTTAACATGGTTCAAGCCCCCGGACTCAGCCATACCTGAAGCTCTGGACTTACCCATCACAGAACCTATACACTCCTTTCTGTGCTAAAGTCAATTTGAGTTAGATTTCTGTCACTTGCAACAAGAACAACAACAACAAAATCTTGATTTATTTCTTTACACTCAAATTATACTCCACAACGAATAGACTAAAACATGATAGACAATAAACTGTTAAAAATTAAGAGAGAGGAAGAAAAAGGATAATGGGTCTAAATATACATACCCTAGAATTATCTAGAGAAAGGTGGAGCTGGGAAAGAAAACTGAAGCCCCTGTGGAAAACTTAATGCTGTTTGGAAAGCAGGTTAGGTTGTATGAGCCCCAATGTTCACCCCCTTCCCAGATTTGCACTCAAGAGGGTGGAGTCTGTACAGTGTGGCAGATGTGACTGAGAAAGAGCACCGGACGGAGTACAGGCAGCGGCTCTGAACATAAGACTTCATGCTTTAGATGCAAGAGCGTTGCCTTGCAGAGGAGGGTGATCTATGTTTCTGTTGGTGTCATGCCAGCCATCTCCTGGGTTGGGTGCCCTGGCCCATTCAATCAATGACTTTTCTTGGGATTTCTTTTACTTTTGATTGCCTCTCTAGGCCTTTCTCATTATTTTTTTCTTCCCACCTTCCCCTTCCTTTGGTCCAATTTCCATTTTTTAAATATTTTTCAGTCTTTTCTTCCTCAAGTGAGTTCAAAAGAGGAACTTGAGATTGTCATCATTAATCATTTGGTATTTAATTGGGTTTTGATTAATATCTATGGATTAAGGTCACATCTTTCACATAGAATTTCTGGCAGTGTAATAAAGGTGTATATAATTCTAACCCTGAGCCCTAAACTAAAATACTATGGACTAAGACAAATCACCTGTCAACGTTATGTTAATGTTCAGCTCTCAAATTGTAAAGACAGGTTTCTCATGTATTACAGATAGCTTTAATTTAATCATCAGAAAGGGTCTTCACCAAGCACTGATTTCTACAACTGAATCTTTAAATTAAAACCTCCCTCTTCCTCTCCCCATCCCCTTCTATATATATGTGTGTGTGTATATATGCGTGTGTGTATATACACATACACACATATGTATATATATGCATGTATCTTATATAAATAATATTTTTAAGAGGCCGCGATTATGGGTAGCATTGTTTTCTCATTTTAGTCCAAAAGTTTCAAGAGAATACTTTTCCTAGTTTTCATCTGTATCTGATCTCGATAAGCCTTACTCATTCAAATTCCAGATGAAGCCCAGTATCATAACTACAAGCAATATTGGGGGACCACTCTGACTTTAAAAAATGTTTATAGGATCTCCATTATTATTTGTTATATGTTGGTGTAACTATTAACATGTTAAAATTTTTTGGAAGCAATTAAATACTTTTCCAACATACCTATTTATAGATATATTTTAGTCTCTCTTCATCGACTTCCTCAAAAATCAGAGCTAAACTTCAGTCAGCAATCTTTCTTTTTTAAGTCCCCTTTCTCCCACTCTTATGTCCACTCATCCCTCAGTTTTAAACCTCTCTCTTCACCACCCCATCTTTTTCTTTCAACATTTATTGACGGCCTATCGAGTGCCAGCATTGTCAACTCTGAAATGACATTTAAAAGTCCCTTAGGCTAAGTTACAGCCACTATTATTCTCTATTATTTGACTTAATCCACTGAGGAAATAGTTTTTAATTTCATCATTGGAAATTTCCTTAGTTTCTGATTTCCCCGGGGATTGTGTTAAGAAAAAAAAAAATTAGTCTCTTTTTTCTTCCTAAGATCTTAGTGAGTTTGAAGGCTGATATACATCACTGCAGTTTGCTATTAAGTTAGTTAATTATGGCAAGCACACAGTCGACATGCTGTGATGATGAAAGACAGAAAGAATAGCCCGTCAGTCAGAAGGGCCTCAATGATTTTTCCATAATCTAGGGATATTGAAATTGATGGGTCTCAGCCCATCAACTAACCAAATATAGCATCCAGTTCTTACTGAGGCAGGATCTAAAATTTTAAGGAAGCAAAATCCAAAGGATCCAGGGTTGGTTGCACCATGTCACAATCGAATAAAGAATTATTTCCATATTCCACACTTGTCACTAGCACCAGGACAAACGTGCCCATATTCTCAACATGACCTACTATGAGTGCCCGATGTCTTTTTCGACCGTTCCGTTGATAAGACTCCTTTGGCTTCATCCCTAAAACGTGTGACTTGACTACCTGAGTTACAAGGGACCCTGGTTAGTCACGTTCCAATGTCCGGGTCTCTGCCTCCATCGCCAGGCCACAGGATGAGTGTCGTCATTTTCCTGTAAATCTTGGAACACCAGAGAACTTCAGAGTGCTGGGAAGTCTGGATTCCTGCTGTCCTTGCTGCAAGCCAAGTCATTCTCCTTGAGGTGGAAAGCACCCACCTGCCAGGTGACTGGGGTCAGGCGGCAGAGCTTCAGCCCCACCCCAGCTGGACTACCGAGATCTAGGGATGCTTTGAATTGTTACCCCTGAGCATCAGAGAACAGCTGGAAGACATATTAGAGAAAGGAGGTGGTAAACCCACTCTCCTGAAGGCCTTCTCTATCACCCATTTCCTTATCCTTCCTCCTCCTTCTTCCTGTTACTTCTACTTCTTTCACTTCATTTCATGCAAATGAGTATATTCAAAGCTTCCTTTATTGGACCAGGAGTCCTAGACTGAACTCAGTGCTGCTGCAAAGAGAGATTTATAACCCCATCACGCCTGCAGGTCAGCGCCATGGGAGCCCCATAATGGTCATTTTCCAACCAGAAAAGATTTTTTGCATCTCTTTACCAAAGTGCAGTAAGTGTTCCCTCCATTATGAAGTGTGTCTTTGTCTTGATCTGCATACGCTCTGTCTCCTTAATAAGGGTGCCAGCAGCCTGGAGCAGTTAATATTTCCATCCTGACCTCTGCCAGTGATGGCTCCCTCTTAAAATTACCATGTATCATTTTCTCTGAATAAAATCGAATATTAAAAAAGAACGTAGAGAGGCTTTTGACTGAACAGGATGACAGTATTTCGTCCCCAGAGACAGAGGGTGTTAAAATGTTCTACAGTTGAACACGGAGGAAATTTCTTTCCCCTCACACCTCTGCGAAGCCCAGGGCTGTGTCTAACAGGTTTTCAGTGTCATCTTTACACATATTTACACTCTCACAGCTCCTATCAGGGTATCTAATCTTGTTTCAAAACAAAGTCAGCCAGAATGTGCCACCTTATCAGTCTGAACCAATTAAATCTTATTTACTTCCCAGCTGCTAGAGATTCAGGTATTCGTTATTTATGTAGAAATTTGGCAAATGCCACACAAACCCAATGATGCTTATCTGGAGTCCTGTTTGCAAAAGATGGTGGCAAAGGGGTTATGTAAATATTTCCCAGTCCCTTCTAAGACTACCTTATTTGAGGATGTAGATAACAAGGTCATGTAACGTCTGAGCTGGAGTTGAAACAGTGACACTGACCGTCTGACTGACTTCTGAATGCTTCAGGACATAGAGCATTACTTATTTCAGTCATATAACTGATTGCTCCACAAACTCAGTGTGCAAATAGGTTTACAGTTCTTTTGTTTTCTCATTATTATTGGCCCTGCAGCAAAACTTTTCCATGTGACTTCTGGCAGAAGCCCAAGACTTCACTCTTGAGGTCCACCCTGATACTTCGAATTACCAGCGGACACTAAAGGCTTAATCCCTGGGGAAAAGATGTTGAAAATGGGGATGCCAGTCCTTCTAGAGAGCCAGCTTACCAGCGCACACTACAATCCTTGAGGTCCTCCCAGACACCCTTACCTTGCGTTTACCTCTTAGGGCTCTCTTGCTTCTCTGTCAATTTCTCTGCCCTTTCTTAGAGACAACCCCTTATACTAAGAAGTATTGCCTGGGAGTAACCTTGCGAACCTCCCTCACACTGCAAGGGCCACTCTTTTCAATTTACAGGTAGTCTGCTCAAGTGAATCTTCCTTGATAAGACAAGAACAGTCTCTCCAGGAAAGTTTTTAAGCTCCACTGTCAATGGACACTGTATAATCTCTACCTTTTAGGCACACAAATCCTGACATATCACATGGTCATTTCTTAGTTCTTGATGCAAATCTAGGACTGAAAATCTCCCTAAACTAACCCAGATGTCCCAAACCCACAAGCGTATCATGCTCATATTTTCTTTAAGATCCCAGATCACCACAGCACTGAGCCCCACGTGCCAAAACCCCAACTTCTCTTGGGAGGTCCCTTCAGTGCCTGCCAGATGACGGTGCCAGAAAAAGGAGAAGGCATTTGCCCTTGAGGCCGGCCAGCCATTCAATAGCAATGGGACCTGCTGGGCCTCCCGCTGATCTGGAGTCTCCATGCCTGCCCCTGCCTCCAACCAAACGCCATGCCAGGAGAGGCAGCCAGCCGCACGACTACCTGTGTCAGATGAGTACAGCTCTTTGAGTTTACAGCCATTTTCACTGTGGTGGTGTCAGTGTGCTGGGAAGGCTGGGTGAGAATTTTAGTCCATGTGCTCTGCTCCAAAGCAGCCCTTTTTGCTGGCAGCCCACGTGCCCAGCTTTCCTCCTTTCTTGTGTGTCTTTGTCTTCTCTCGGGGACTCAGATGTGCTATTCTGTGATCTGGCCTTAGGCTGGAGGACTATACCTCATCTACCTTTATGTCTTTCATACTCAGAGGAAAGAGGGCAGAGTCTAACATATTTTCCCCAAGTGACTCTACCGCCTCCATTTCTGAATGCATACAGATATAGGATGGGATTGGGGAATTACTCTCTCTGGCCACAGCCAAGACCTAATCCAGCACCAGCCCCCACAGTTAATCTCCAATTATTGCCAACCCTAAAATGATCTTTATTTCCAGTTAATTTTTTTTCGAGTGGTGTAAGATAGGGGTCTAATTTCATTCTTCTGCATGTAGTTATTCAGTTTTACTAGTACAATTTATTGAAGAGACTCTCCTTTCTCCATTGAGTCTTCTTGGCTCCCTTGTCGAATGTTAGTTGACAAAAATGCATGGTTTATTTCTGGGCTCTCGGTTCTGTTCCATTGGTCTGTGTACGTTTTTATGCCAGTATCATACTTTTTTGATTACTATCGCTTTGTAGTAATGCTTAGAATCAAGAATTGTGATGCCTCTAGCTTTGTTCTTCTTTCTCAGGATTGCTTCGATTATTGGAGGTCTTTTGTGGTCCATTGCACATTTTAGAATTGTTTTTTCTATTTCTGTGAAAAATGTCATTGGAATCTTGATAGGAATTGTATTAAATCTATACATGGCTTTGGGTAGTGTGGGTATTTTAACAATATTAATTCTCCTGATCTATAAACATGAGATCTTTTCATTTACTTATGTCTTCTTCACTTTCTTTGGTCAATGTCTCATAGTTTTCAACATATAGATCTTTCACTTCCTTGGTTAAATTTATTTCCAAAAATTGTATTATTGTTGATGCTTTTGTAAATGAGACTTATTTTATTTTATTTTTTTCATAGTTCACTGTTGGTATATAGAAATGCAACTGATTTCTGTCTGTTAATTTTGTATCTTGCCACTTTAATAAATTCATTTATTAGTTCTAGCAGTTCCTTAGTGGAGTCTAGGGTTTTTCTATATGAGATCGTATTATCTGCAGAGACAAATTTACTTCTTCCTTTCTGATTTGGATGCCTTTTACTTCTTTTTCTTGACTAATTGCTCTGGCTAGGGCTTCCAGTATTGTGTACAATAGGAGTGGTGAGAGTAATTAAGCATCTTTGTCTTGTTCCTAATCTTAGAAGGAAAACTTTCGACCTTTCACTGCTGAGTAAGAATGTTAGCTGTGGGGCTGCCACATATGACTGTTATCGTGTTGAGGTATGCCCCTTTTATACCTGAATTCTCAAGAGTTTTTTCATGAAAAGATGTTGAGTTTTGTCAAAGGCTTTTTCTGCATTTATCAAGATAATTAAATGATTTTTATCTTTCATTTTATTAAACTGGTATATCATATTTATTGATTCGTTGATGCTGTATCATCCTTTTAGTCTTGGTAAGTCTAGGTAAGAGTTTGTCCTCTTTTTTTTTTTTTCTTTCTTTAATTCAGCTCTCAGTTTTATTGATTTTTTTTTTCTTCGGGCTAATTTCTTCTTTTTCTAGTTGCTTCAGGCATAACATTAGGCTGCTTATTTGAGATGTTTCTTTTTTCTTAATGTAGAAGTATACTGCTACAAACTTTTCTCTTAGAACTTCTTTTGCTACTTCCCATGAATTTTGATATGTTGTGTTTTCATTTTAATTTGTTTCAGGATATTTTTAATTTCCATTTGGTTTCTTCTTTGACCTATTTTTTGTTCCATGGATGTGCTGTTTAATCTCCATGCATTTGTAAAATTTCAAGTTTTTCCTGGGATTGATTTCTAGTTTCAAAACATTGTGATCAGAAAAGATACTGATGAGATTTTAATCTTACATTTGCTAAAATTTCTTTTGTGACGATATATACAATCTACTCTGAAGAACTCTCTGTATGGTCTTGAAAAGAATGTGTATTCTGCCTCTTTTGGGTGGAATGTCCATTTGGTCTAAGGTGTAGTTCAAGTCCAGTGTTTCCTTATTGAATTTCTATCTGAATGATCTATCCATTCTTGAAAGTGGGGTATTGAAGTCTCCTAGTCTTATCCTGTTTTTGTCTATTTCTTTCAGATATATTGATATTTGCTTAATATGTTTAGGTGCTCTGATGTTGGATGCACATATATTTATAATTGTTATCTCCTCTTGATGAACTGATCCCTTAATGACCTTCTTTGTCTCTTGTAAGCAATTTTGACTTAAAGTCTATTTTTAAATTTTTTTAATTTTTCAATTACATTTGACACTCAAAATTATGTTAGTTTCACTTATACAGGATGGTATTAGACATTTATTAAATTTATGAAGCGAACGTCCTGGTAAGTTTAGTATCTGGTACGTCTACTACCCACTGACACCATACATAGTTATTACAATATTTTTAAAGCCTATTTTAAGATGTAGCCATTTTGTTGTCGTTGCTTTTATTATTGTTTATTTGGATCTCAGGTCCAGATGATTCTATTGATTATATTCCTCTGTTCATGGCACACTATCAACATTGGTTGGATTTATTTTTTAAGTCCTAAAACTCGAAGAAGTGTCTTTTATTGCTATATTCATCTTAGAACCACCATTCTATCTGACTAATTATCGATTTACAGGATAATTAAATTCCCAGAGGGGAAATAGCTGGACACAGCAAAGGAATTCTTTGTTCTCAAAGGCTAAATCATAGGACAAGTTACTTGAGTAGACTTTGGTTCTAAAGGAAAAAAAAATATTTTGGTATAATATGAAAAGCTGTAAGGCACATTTCCTCTTGTTTTAACAACCATGCTAATATTAGGAATCTTTTGCTTCTCATACCTTGTACCATGTCCCCTTTTGTCCTTACTGAAATGAATAATTTAAATCTGATTCTACCTGCCTAAGTTCAACAGTATCCTTAAATGAGTCCTGAGGAGCAGAAATGAGAGATCCCGTGCCTTACCAGCAGCAACTACATAACTCCTTTTCCATTCCCTGGAACTCATACCACATATATTGGTACAACTTTTAGATGAGCTGGATGCATTCTCTTGTCCCATAGCAAACAGGAAGATCATTTTTTTCTTTGATGATGTTATAGTCTTACTCTCTTTAGCCTTCATCCTAAAGCAAATAATGTCATCAACTAACCTATCAAAAAGAAAAGCCAAAAATTAATTATGCCAAATTCAAAATATTTGCCATGGACAGATGTGATTCATTTTCTAGACTAAACAACTTTGTTATTTAATTTAGTTATCAGAGATACTTTACCATCGAAAGCTGTTTCCTAAGAAAAATTTTGACGCTGTTCACATATGCAACTAAAACCTACCCAGAGTGAAAATGAAATGACTTTCCATCTAGGCAAGAATGTAAATCAAACTCCTTTGTTTTTATAATAAAACCTTGGCATTGCCATCTGCACACCAGATACCTAAAGCACACAAATATTCTTATATTAACAATGTGGAAAATCTACGTTTTAGGTCTCAAATAACCTGCCCATAATTATTTGTTAATTACCAACCTGAGACAAGTGATAATTGAAAAGAATTTTCCAAGAAGCATAGCCAACTATTTATTTATCTAGACTAAATTCTCCTCACGCCTAAATTCTATTATGTCAAGTCAAAAATTAGCAAACAACACTATTATGGCAGACATCTTGAAGCTACCTATGAGAACACCTTAACAAATCCATGACTTAAATTCCCCTCTTGGCATTTATCAAGAATATATTTGAGAACTTTCCTAATGAAAATGTTTCTATATCTCAAATAAACTTGAAGATATTTAAATATACCACGTGAATTGAATATCTCCATGGCAGATAAATTCATTTTAGAATTTAATAGGGAAAAACTTCATGTTAGTATATTTAACGTAATAGGTAATGAAGACTACTTCAGTGATTATATTTTTTACTTTGGCTTCTAGGGAGGTCAGAGCTATGTTTTGTAATCAATCGTAGTTTTGCTTAGCTTAATTTTTTATGACACAACTATAATCACCTATTGCTTGGCTCTTATTTTTTTTACTATCGTTTAGTGGTTCTCTATTATTTTAGTCTTTATTGTAAATCATTTTAAATCCTTTGGGCAATAGATGAAATCAAAATAATAAATAAACTGTACAAATTTTTTATATTACCATTCTAGAATTTGATAGAGTATGGCTGAAAGTGGAAAGAGAGAAAAACTGTCATTAAAAAAGGAGAAGGCATGGATAGAGAGAAACAGGGTAAAGGTAACTTTTCTGCCTAAAATGAAGAGTGGGAAGAAATAATCTGATCTATGAAGCCCACTTATTTTCTAAAATGGATTAGAATTTGCTCCTGTTCTGGATACTGAGCAGTTAGATCTCCCACTGCTGCTTTGGACAAACTGTTAGTGACCTTTTAACACAAAGAGAAAGATACCATCCAGGTGACTAATACTAATTTAAGAAAAATAAAACATAAAGGCTATTACCATGACTTTTTATAATGGTATATGTCTGTTACTGCTTGCTTATTGGTGGGGGTTGGGGGGTGGATTTTTTCTTTCCTCTTTTCCTCATTTCACCCAATGGTCTCTTTCTAGTTTCGCCATTTCTAAGCACTCGAGACCACAAGTACAAATGTGTTTAGCAGAGACTCCGTCATCAGCCCATCAGTTCTTTGCACTGCCTTCTGTGCCAGACTCCTCTCTCTGACTTATAATTGCCAGGTCAGAGTGAATTGGCTGATGGTGTCTCTGATGTTCCTTCCACCACTTCAGCTGCAGAGTTGAGCTGTTGCCAGTCAACAAACAGGATGTCAGGCTCAGCTGTTTCAGTCGAAGAGACTGATCCTTTTCAAATAAAATCTGTTGGGGTGGATAACATAAGATTCTCACATGCTCTGACAGGGAAGGGTCACACTAGGAGAGAAATATCAGGCCACAGTCAGAGAGAAATTTATATGCTATCCTAGACCTCAGCAATTACAGAAAGGGATCTGAGAGACAAGTTGAAGGGAAAAGATTTCAATATGACCTTAAAAAAATTTAGTTGGCTAATAAGCAAACTGATTCTGTAGTATAATTGTAGTCATAATATTGTAGAACTGAAAAGATACCCACAATAATAACTTTCAGGTTATATTAAATGACAATCTGTGGACTACCTTAAAATTGAATGTAGAATTGTGTGGTTATGTGCAAACATTCATTTTCCTGGAGAAAGAAAAGGAGTCATACTTTCATCAAATTTACAAAGAGGTCAACAATCAAAAAAAGGTCCAGAACCTCTCACTGATCTAATCCAATGCTCTCATTTCGTAGAGCCCATCCAATCATAACTAACTCAAGTTACTGTGCTAAAGCAGAGTTGCCAGGTGAGAGATTAGGGAAGATCAATCTCAAGAAAGGAAGATTTCTAATAAGATTTTTAAAAAGTCCTGTAGCTTGTAAGACTAAATATACCGTAAAAGGACAATGACAACAACAACAAAAAAGGCTGTACCATATAGAACAGTAAATGCACAATTTTTCTAATCAAAGTATTTCAAGCATGATATTTTCATGATCATTTTATGTGTTGAGAAGTATAATTTCTCCAGAAGTGCTGCATCACTTACAATAGCAATACTTGCAAATAAGAGATGCTGGTGTCAGCTACTAACAAGTCTGGTTTCTTTTGAATGTTCCTGCCATCAAGAACACATGGATAGCCCAGCACCCTGGTCAATTAGTTCCTCAATTCACAAAACACCAATAAACATCACCTCCACTTTTTCTCAGCAATTTACTTCCAAGACCACATTCTTAGATTTTGTCATCATCTGGAATGTCTCTGTTTCTGAACAAGAGCTTTCACTTAAAGTTCTGATCATGACAACTACTTTCACTCACCCATCATTCTCTCTGTACCTGTTGGTTTACACTTTGACATCTTTACTTCCCTGAACCTTCTATTTTCCCCACACCCAGCACCTCTGTTCTGTATTCATTGCTTTGTCTTTTGTCAGCTCTCTTGTCTCATTGTCTGTCCAATTCAACCACCTGGCCACATGACATTTCTTGACTGACCCAACTGTCCACATCGTCTCTTTCTGTATTAAACTGTATTAGTCTAATATATGTATTAGAAACAGAATTAATATATATACTTGTAGTCTGTATTCTATATATATAGACTTTACATAAACTTATATGGACTTTATATTATATATAAATATATATAGACTATATTATACATAATTATATACTTATACAGAATTTATATTATGTAGACTTTGTATTGTATATAATCACACATAACTCTATATAATTTTGTAGAATTATATATATTTACATATAAAGAGAGATTTATTTACTTAAGGAATTGGCTCATGTGGTTATGGAGACTGAGAAGTCTCAAGTTCTGTAGTCTTAAGTTGGAGACCAGAACAGCCAATGGTATAAGTTCCAGTCTGGGTTTAAGTCTGAAGGCAGGAGAGTGCTGATGTTCCAGCTCAGAGATAGGCAGGCAGAGAGAGAGAATTCTTTCTTACTCAGCCCTTTAGTCAGGCTTTGAACTAATTGCATGAGGCCTGCCCACACAGTTTTATTTTTAAAAGTATTTTAACAGTTTTATTGAGGTGTGATTAATGTACAAGAAACTACACATATTTAAACTACACATATTACAGTTTGGAAACCTTTTTACATATGTATACACATATGAAACCATCATCGCAATCAAGATAATAAACATATTCATCACCTCCAAAAGTTTCCTTGTATTCCTTTTAATCCCTCCATCAAACCCTTCATGCCACCTCTCTCCTCAGTCCCCCAGCAACTACTCATCTGCTCTCTGTCACTATAGATTTGTTTGAATTTTTCTACAATTTTTAATAAATAAAATCATATAGCATATGTTCTTTTTTCTTGACTTTTCTATTACAATATTTTTGAAATTAATCTATGTTATTACATTACCATTAGTTAATTCCTTTTTGTTGCTAAGTATTCCACTGTATAGATACAATTTTTTAAATCATTCACGTGTTGATGAACATTTGTGTTATTTCCATTTTGGGGCTATTACAAATAAATCAATCTGCTATGTACATATCCAAATAAGTCTTTGTATAGACATATGTTTTCATTTTTCTTCAGTAAATACCTAAAAGTCAATGGCTGGGTCATAGAGGAGGTACATGTTTTACTTGTTAAGAAACTGCCAAACTGTTTTCAAAGTGATTGCACCATTGTCCATTCCCACCAGTAGTATATGTAGTTTATGAGAGTACCAGTTACTCTATGTCCTCTCCAACTCTTGGTATGATCAGTCTTTTAATTTAGCCATTCCAATGGGTGCGAAGTGGCATCTTATTGTACTCTTAATTTGCAATTCTCTAATGACTAATGATGTAGAGCAATTTTTTATGTTATTATTTGTCATCTATACATCTTCCTTTGTGAAGTGCCTTCTCAAATCATTTGCCCATTTTTAAATATAATTGTTTCTTTTCTTCTTGAGTTCTGACAATTCTTTATATAGTCTAGATCTAAGGGGTTTTGTTTGTTTGTTTGTTTGTTTGTTTTTTACCAGATATGTAATTTTCAAATATTTTCTCCTAGTCTGTGGCTTGTCTTTTCATTATCTTAATGACGTTCTTAATTTTGATGAAGTTCTTTCTTTCAAAGTTCTTAATTTTGTTGAAATTCAATGTATCTATTTTTTTTCTTTTATGGCTTGAATTCTGGATATTGTATCTATGAACTTAGTCTGAGTTCTTAGATATTTTCTTCTAGAAGTTTTACAGTTTTTTTTAGGTTTTATAGTTAGATCTAAAATTTATTCTGAGTTATTTTTTTATATGGTATAAGGTATGGATCAAAGTATTTTTTTTAGTATGTAGTTGTCCAATTGTTACAGAATCATTTGTTGCAAAGACTTCTTCACTCTACTGAAGTGCTTTTGTACCTTTGTTGAAAATCTTGGCCATATGTGTGTGCATCTATCTCTGAACTCTCTAATTTGTTCCATTGATCTATTGATCTATCTTTATGCCAATACCACACTGTCTTTATTACTGCATCTTTATAACATGTCTTGAAATCATGTAGAATTAATCTAAAATTGAACACATTCTCTTTCAGCCTAGTCTTATTCCTGTCTTCTTTAGCTCAACGAATAGTGGTGCCATTTATTCAAGCCAGAAGAGTATCATCTTGAAATTCTTCCTTCACTTCTACATTTTATCGATCAGTACTTCTACATTTTATCGTGCAGTACTTCTCTTCATCCTTACGGTGGCTATTCTGGGCCACTATCACCTTTTTATTACATATTCCATCTCAAACAAACTCTCTTTCTTTTTCTCTCTCTCTTCCCTCCCCTCCCTCCCCCTCCCTGCCTTCTCTCTTTCTCCAAGCTTTAAATTTCATGAGGACAGAAATCATGTCTACCTTTCACCAATGTATCCCAAGCCTCTTTCATCGGGCTCAAAAAATTTAGTTAGATAAACAAATTAATTAATATCCCAAGCCCCTTGCATGAGACTCAATAACATTTAGCTGAATAAACAAATTAATTCGTTAACTTATCACTTGAAATTCTACAACACATACAAACCAGTCTTTTAATGGATTTCCTCCAGTCTTGGCCCATCCAATCCATTCTCTGCAACACAGCTGGAGTAATTTTTATAAGCGAATCTGATAAAGTATGTTTTCTTTTAAAGTCCTCATGGCACTTTATTCCCCTCAAGACATTGTCTAAGTTCCTTAAATTGACTTCTGTCTCCCCACCGACCTGGCCCACACTTAGCTCTCTAGCCCCAGCTCTCACCATACCCGTCGTTAACATTATGTTGCATGCTCTCTCTCACCTTCCGATCTGTGCATGCCATTTGCCTACTTGGAACAATGTTGTACCCTCCCTCTTTCTTCTTCCCTTCCATCAGGCTAATTTCTATTCATCTTTCATGCTTAAGTTGAGACATCTTTCCTGAATCCACCATACCTGAGCTAAATGTTTTTCATATTTACTTCCAGAGCAGCAGGTATTTTCACTTATCACAATATATCATATTTATCCATATACTCTGTGGAATGTGACTATTTTGTATCTTCAGCATCTAGGATAGTTCCTGGTACGTAGTAGGTGCTTTATAAATATTTGTTGAATAAATGTTACGACTCTGATCTACATGATTTAAACTCTGAGCATGGCATTGAAAACAAGATTAACATTGTTTCAAATACATTGTTTTATACTGAGTTAAAAACTTTTTTGAATAAAAATCAACACTTTTAAGAAAGGTTTCATGTGAAGATATATGGAGAACTTTTAAAGAAATCAAAGTCTAAACCAGTGCTTTTCAAAACTCAGTGTGCAAAGAATCACTTGAAGAACTTGTTATGAATTCCAGATTGCTGGATCTTGTTCCAAGGGTTTCTGCTTCAACATATCTCAGAATATAACAAGGAATCTGTCATTTTAATAAGCATTGTATTAATCGAGGTAGCCTTTCTGCCATAACAAATAACCTCCAAACCTCAGATGGTTAACACATAAAAGGTTCGTTTCTTGCTCATATCCCAATTTAAATGGATTGGCCGCTTCCCATGCAGAGATTCAGGGATCCGCACTCCTTAGATTTCATGGTTCGATCATCTTTTAAGGACTTGGAGACCTCTGTGGAAAAACGCTATCATGGTAGTGGCCATAATAAGTCCAGGGCTGAATTCAATCAAGAGGTCTCACTTAACTGCAAATTGGAAAGGGGAATGAGTCTCATGGAATGTTCAGGTGAAACAGAAAAGGCTTGGATATTGGTGAACACTGGCCTTCCATCTCTAGTGCCCTTTGCTTCAAATGCACTAATCTATGGGTCAGTTGGGGGTTGGGGGTGGGGAACATGATATGTGGAAAAACTCAGTTCATGTCTTATAAATTTTAAACACTGTCACTCATAGCATAGTTTTTCCTAGGCTCAATTCCAAAAAGTCTTTATAATTTCTCTTTAACCCTTATATTAAAGTCATATAATATGTCAGATGGTTTATGCCCATGCTTTTCTGCCTTAGGGTAAAAGTTGTTTCATAGCTTCCATCAATGATTGGAATTATTGTGATAACTTGAAGAAGCATTTCAATGTCTCCCCTTTCTTACAGCTTCTACTGAAGGAGTTCCATACACATTTCAGGTCTTATCATTGATTTTTCCCATGGAGCAGCAAAAAAGAGGAGATTGTGAGCAGGTAAGATATTTCAGCCATTCAGGAAAAAAAAACCTCTTTGTAATTAATTTTATTTCTACATCTCTCTTCACTTGAGTGCCTTTACATCTTTGCATTTTATTTTTCTTTTATGTGAGCGCGCACTTCAAATTATAACCATTTGATCAATATTTCATTCTGCACATAAATAATTTTCCTTAGTAACTTCTTAACAACTTACAACTTTGATAAACTGCCTTCTTAAGTAAACTGCTTTCTGAAGATTACATAAGAAAGTAGTTTGTAAAAATTATACATTGTAAATGTCCTAATATAAATTACTGTATGCAAATATTTTTGCCCTCAGAATTCACATTTGAAATACCATTTAACATCAAAAGTGTAAACTTTTTAAAGGAGATGTTTAAGGTTTGTTTTTTTTTTTAACAGGACTCAAGGACTGTAGAAATTATTTGGATAATTTGAGGTATGGGGCAGGGTAGGAGAGAAAGAATTGCTTCTGCTTTAAATATGGAGTCCATCTTCATCTTCGTTTTGTACCTTGTAGAAACAGAGCTATAGATGAAGACTAAGAGATCGTTATTCTAAAATGCTGAGGACCCACTGAGAGGAAGAGGGGGGAAACTGGAAACCTTCTGGTTGAGTTTCTCATTATGCCATCATAGGTTTTCAAATTCTCCTTTTTCTAATCTTGAGTAACTTTGACGTCATCACTCCCCCAACCCCTGCCTTGGTTCCCCTGCCCTATAGGCCAAAAAGTCCTGCACCAATCTATGAACTTGGGGAATTATAAGTCAGAAGAACTGTACCAAACCTGAAAATCACTTTAATTCTGTTTTTAAAAATAGTAAAAGACAAGATTGATGAAAATATTGTTGGCAAGATGAGACTCTGTCTCCATTAATTAAAGGAATCATTCTCATTCTCAACCTTTTTCAAATGGCCAGGGAGATGGGGTGAAAAGAAGCTCAGCCTCCTTCCAAACAAGCAAATGTTAGCTCTTCGAATGCAATTTAAAGTTCAAGGATAAGCAGGTGGAACACATCTGGGACACAGTGGCAAAGGCTCTGTACACAGTTCCAGAACGAAACTCCCTTAAGCCCCGGAGTGGGTAAAGAGGTTGGTAAGCTATGGCTTTTCCCTCTCTCTCTGCTGGGCTTACACTCTCACTACCATTGCAATCGCCACAGATGAAAGTTTTAATAGTGTTTCAGGTTAATATTTCCCAAGCTCTTGCTCTTCGGGCCTCGCTGAGACCGAGTCCCAGAGGCTTTGTGTTTCAATCCTGGTTGTGTGGAGCAGGTTCTAGAGAGAGCTCAGTTAGGATGGTGGAAATAGTCTTAATCTAGGAGTTTCTACCCTCTCGTCCACCACTGAGACCCTTAGGTCTAAGAGCTTAATTTCCTTCTGCTTCCATTTTCTCACTGAAAACCTCAGATGGTGCTACATATACCATGATTGTACAAAAGGATGGCAGCTTGAAGACAAGAAGCTTTGAGTATCTTATAGGAAGAATTTCCCGATTGCTTATATGTGAGGCCATATATATCACTATGTTTAGATTGCTTTTATAGCAAATATAGAAAGAGGTTGATATTAATGCTATATTTTATATGAACTCAGGGTTCAATTAACTGTCGCTAATGAAAGTTCATTAGAATTAGCATAATTATAGTCTCTCTTAAGATCCGTTCAATTGGATTTCTTAAAATATATATGTGGAAACAATACAAATCTATTATCTTTCAGTTCTGGAGCTCTGAATTCCAAAATAGGTCTGGCTAAAGTCAAGGTATTGGCAGGGCTGCATTTCTTTCTAGATGCTCTAGGAGAGAATCTGTTTCCTTGCCTTTTCCAGCTCCTACCAGCTGCTGCATTTCTTGGCTCATGGCCCCTTTCTCCATCTCCACAGTCAGCAAAGACAGGCCAAGTCTTTCCAACCCTGCCATCGCTCTCCTTCTTCAGCCCTCCCTCTTCTATTTTTAGACTCTTGTGGTTACATTGAGCCCATCCAGAAATCTACTTATCATTTTCTTTGCATTAAAGTTTTTAAAATTGTGGTGAAATACACATAACATTAAATTTACCATCTTAACTATTTTTAAGTATACAGTCAGTAGTGTTAAGTATATTCTCATTGTTGTGTTTTCCCTTGGGTTAAAAAAAGAAATCCACGTCCCCCTAAAATATGACTTGTATATTTAAAACACACTTCAAAAATCTTTGTCTTAAAAAGAAAATTGATGCAGAAATTACAAATTATTGAGAAATGAATGGACACAGTAGCTCCCTACATCAAAACCTGTGCGGTGTGGCTAAGGAAAATTTACAGCTTTAAACATATTTATTAGAAAATAAGAAAGATTAAAAATAAAAATTTAAAAATGAAGTAGTACTTCATCATGAGAACATTTGAAAAGAACATAAAAGTAAAGAGGAAGTATTATAAAAATAAAAGCAGAGGAATGCAGTTAGCATTAACATATTGGCTAGGTGTAGAGCCAGAGGAAAGAGCAATCATTTTATAAACTATATAAATGTCTAACCAAGATACTCTATACTTGAAACTAATAAAATAAAATTTAAAAAATAAAAAATAAAAGCAGAAATTGATGAAACAGAATATAAATATAGTAGACTTTATTAATATAAACTATTTTAAAAGAACAGTAAAATAAATTTTTGCAATTTCTATAAAGATAAAAAAAGTAAACCTTAGAAAAAAGAAAGCAAACTAAAGATCCAACAGCTATTTTTTAAATTACAAGAAATTATGTAAATTTTATACCATTATGTTTGAAAATATAGAAGAAATGGATAATTTTTCAGAAAAACATACATTTCCATATTGACTTAAGGATAAATAAGAGGTAGAAAACTGAATAATTCAATACCTATGAAAGTAATTGAATAGGCAATCAAGGATCTACCCTTTAAAAGGCTCAGTCTCAGGCAATTTATACACAAGTTCTATCAAACTTTCAAGAAGCAAATGATTCTTACATAAGTTATTCCAGGAATAGAAAAAGATAGAAAGCACTCCACTAATTTTCTACATTAAGAAATAGAAAAATTAACATTGACAAATGCTTTAAAAATCTGCTCAAATTTAATTCTTATTTCTGATTAACATTAAGGACCTCATACTAAAGCAGGAAAGAAAACACCCCTAAGTTGATAAATTATACCTGCCATAAATTCAACCATGGATTCAAAGCAGTGGAACTTTCAGTGGAACATTAGAAACGTTCCCACTGAAATCAAGATGAGGGAAGGGTGTCTGCATCAGCTCAGCCATGCAACATTGTACTGGAGCTATGAGCCTGAAGACAAACAAGTGAGTCCCAAATATTGGGGGAAGGTAATAAAAATGTACTTATTTATTCCTTTACAAATTACTATTTAATGAGAAATTTCAAGATAATTACTTAAAACTAGTCGGGTTGATAAAGAAAGTTCAAAAATTTGACCAGATTTGAAATCGCATATAAAAATCGTATTTCCTATTTGCTCTTAAAATTCAATAATAACATGTAATAGATATAAAAGAGATTCCTTCATAATAACAACAAAAATTAGAAATTACTTAGAAGGCAACCTAATAAGAAATGTGCAATATCTGTAAGAAGAAAATAAAATAATACATTGAGAGACTTGCTATGTTTCTAAATGGGGACATTTGATATTATAAAGACACCTATTATCTGTTTATAAACTAAATACCATTCTAAGAGCAACATAACACAAATTTAAATAATACTAAAAGAAAGAGCAATGAGAATGAGTGATCCACAGCTCCCTGCAATGACGTGAAGGAATCTCACAAGTACTATGTCAAAAAAAGCCAGACATAAAATAGTATGTATTGTATGATTCCATTTATTTACAGTACCAAAACAGGCTAAATGAATCTATGTTCTTAAAAGTGAAGACTTAGAGGAGGATAGCGACAGAAAGGGCTTTCATTCAGGGTGCTTGATCTGGGTGCTGAGTCACGTGTTTGCATTCGGTTTTCTAAAATTCATGCAATGGTACACTTATGGGCAGTTTTTCATATGAATACTATATTTGAGCTTAAAGGTTTTAAAAAATGAGATAGCATTATTTTCCCCATCATATCCGTAAAAATTTAAAAGACTGTTAATCTCTAATGTTGATAAGGGTAATCAATGTACCCATTCACAGAGGCTGGGTAGATAAATTTCAGAAACAAAATTTGAAGGTATCTTTCAAAATTTTTAATTTTCATTTCTTTTGACCCAGAAATTTCCCTTCTACATAAACTCATCCTATATAAATAGTGACACATGTGCATTACGCTTCGGGGCCATTTTACAGTGAAGTCACCAGCGTGAAGTACAAAAATGCAGAACACTTGGCACTAAGTGGACTGCAAAACGGTTACTTGTTTACAGTGTGAGAACTGAAGGCAGAGTGCAGACTTGTTAGACATCAGCTGGGAACGTGTGCACTGGGTGACTCGAATTTTCTGCCACTCTGTGCACATGCATGAATGGCTGTGGAAGAGACTCGAGTAATGATCTGAGGGGATAAACTGTATATACACATGCTTTTAAACAAGTTGAACAGTGCCAGAGGCTTTGTAAGAAAAAGGCACCACTGGTTTATCCCCTCCCCACCCAAATCCATCTTCCTCTTGTACCATCACCTGGCCACCTGGTTCCCCTCCTCAGGACAACCAACGTTACCGTTGTTGTGTATCTTCTAGAGTTAGTCCAGACGTGTACAAACGCGTTCGCTTTTACATAATGTTTGCATAATACTCTGAATCTTGCTTTCTTTTTTTTACTTAATAATATATTTTGGAGATTTTTTTCAGTGTCAGTACATAATAGTGCTGCCTCATTCTTCCTGATGGTTGAATAATCATTGCGTGGAATACTATTTATGTAACTCTATTATTATTCTTTAGGTTGTTTTCAAACCACATTATCATAAATATCCTTGAATAAGTGCAAATATACACAATAAATTATTTTAAGTGGAATCTCTGGGCCATAAGGTATGTGCATTTTAAGTGAATAGATACTTCTCTTTTTCCTAATGTAGTAACATATTAAATCTGTTTTCAGTATAATGAATATATAAATATTGTTCACTGTTGAGCCAACTGATGTGCCATAATTTCATTTATTTCCTTGTGCAAATTCGTTTTACCTGGAGTTTTAAAATACTTGTTTTTTTATTTGCTTATTATTCTTTGAAAGTATAGTCAAAATTTTCCATACAATCAACGAGAAATTTTATCTATAGTCAAACTTTTCAGAAAATTGATCCTTTCTAATTTTTATTTCCTGGAGATATTCCTCTTTTAACATCCACCTTCCTGCTCCAATCCAGACCCTCTGGTTTCATTTCTCCAGAAAGTAAATCTCTTATTTCCTGCAGAAGTGGGTGAGAGTAACTGTACTGGGTTTGAAGTAGAGGTGGGGACATGCATTTTGCTATACAGCCTTTTAACTGATCTTCCTGTTTTATCCCTCTTGCAGAATCATTTGTCATTCCTCACTCACTTTTCCATCTTCATGTAGTGTGACTCAGAGTTATACATGACAACATGGAATTTGTGCTTCTGCTCATTGTTTTCATTATTTCGTGGGGGAGGGGAGTGATTTTTAAGAGGAGAAAGGGGATGTATTATTCAGGGGCCCAAGAGGAAATACATGTCATAATAAACTTAGCATAATTTGAGAATGTCCAATAAACGGACTATTTATAAAGGTATGAGCTGGATGTAGGGAACCACAGGGAGGCCAGAGGCTATAGCAGAGCTGTTACTCACCCAAGCCCACAGCCTGAGGGGGAAGAGAAATGTAACTGTGATGCAGAAGAGAGAGTTAAGTGGAAAAAGCCATCTTGAGAGAGTAGTAGTGACCTCTCCCGTAAAGAGGCAACCAAAGACCTCATCATTCTTCCTTCTCATCCTTCCTCCCTCTCAGCCTTTGGGGATGGAGTGAGGGTCCTTCACGGGTGGAACTCAATCAGGACCCAGAGGTCAAAAGCAGGGTAAACAGCAGGGGAGTTGGTCTGGAGGGGGAACAGAAGATACCTGGCTCAGGGGTAGAAATGTCTTCCTGGCTTTAAATGTTTTTTCTATATTTGACACCTAAATTGATGCTATTAAGGCCTAAATTTATATCTCAAGTCAGACAAAGCTAGACTTGCAGCTCCAACTGCCTACGTAACAGCTTACCTGGTATGTCTAACTGACATCTCAAGCATAACATGTTCAAAACCAAGTTCCTGATGTCTACCCTCAAATGTGTACGTCCCAGCTTTTTCTGAATTAGCAATAGCACTGCCAGTCACCCAGTTGCTCAAGTCAAACACCAAGAATCACACTGACATTTTTTTGTCTCACCCTTTACTTACAATACTGTTGATGCTACCTTCAAAATATATCTTGACTCATGCCGCTTTTCTCAATCTCTGCTGCCATCACCTTAGCCTGAGCCCCCATCATCTCTTGCCCCGGTTACTAATTTCAAATACCATCTAATTAGTTTCTTTGTTTCTACTATCGCTCTCTTACGATTTATTCTTCACACGGCAGCTAGTCATCTTAGTGAAAAACATACGTCAGATAACATTCCCAGGATGAAAATACTTTCATTCCATGCTGAAAATGCTTTCCAATGATTCAAGAGTAAATTCTTGGATAAAATTCTTGATTTCAAGGTAAAGTTTTAACTGCTCATCATGTTTCAAGTCCCTGCAGGCTTTTCATCTGACTCTCCGACTTCTTATATAAATTCAAATGCAGTCTTACATTGCATGCTATTTTTTTTTTTTTATCTACCCCTGGAACAGCCCACAATGAATGCTGGGAGTTGGTATATAAATACCAGAGAATAGTAGAATATGCCACCCAAAATATGACTGTTTGAGTTCAGTACATGCTACCTCAAAATATGCCACTTTGGTATACTGATTATTTGAGCTGTAGGCAATTGAAAAACAGCAAATTCAGGGAGAGGCTTTCTCTGAACTCCCCTTCTCTGCCTAGAGATAGATCCTCCAAAAGGAACTCAGTTGTCATAAATCCCCTCTCCGGGAGTTTCATCAATGAGGAAAGATCGACTCTCATTACAAGAGAGGAAACTAGAAGTCAACATCACACCCAGACACAGACTATACCTCCCATATATTCTAAAGATCTATTTATCTTCCCCCCAAATTATTTATTCTCTGCTTACTCTATTAAGATGCAACATAAGCCCTAATTCTAAGCCACCTCAAAGCACTACTCATTTTTCCCTGGGTATCTCTCATGTGTGTATGAAGTACACATGTTAATAAACTTCTGTTTTCCTGGTGACAGATATACAAGTCAACTAGAGCAGCTGGGATTCATACATGGTTTAAAAGCCACCTTCTAAAAGATACAGCTATTATTCTTATTTGAGCCCACATAATTCCTTTGTTTGGTGTACATTGGAACTAATTGGTCTTTGTTGCTGGGCTGGTGGCATTCAGTCGTTCCCCAATACTGTAATTAAATTGACTAACCCATTCTTTCATTGATCTTTACATTTTCAGTGTTAATTTATCAGCGATTATACCATATAGGTTTATTTGGGCTTAAAATATTTCAATCCATGGCAGGCTCACTGGCACTTGCTAATGATTTGATGCTTCTTCATTTAATGTCTAATGTCCAGACTTTGACAGTATTAAGAAAAAAGAAAATCAATCCAAAATATAAAAAGCTCCAACATTGCTTGGGATAGTATTGTCTAACCGGTACGAGTTTCTGTTTGGGATGATGAAAAAGTTCTGAAAATGGGTAGTGGTGATAGCTGGTTGCACAACATTGTGAATATAATTAATGCCACTTAAATATACACTTATAATGGTGACAGTGGTAAATTTTATGTTATATATCATTTACCACAGTTAAACACACACACACACATGCACAGCTTTTAAGTTTGAATATCCTTATTTGTTGTTGGAAAAAAATTGGAGCTTCCTTAAAATGCTGTAAACTAGACCCCAAAGTCTGTAATGTCATCTAGAGTACAGACTGTTTAATAGAGTCCTCTTACCTCCCATCCAAGCATCCATTCCCAGGAGCTCAGCCCAGTCTATGGTACACAGCAGGCCTTAAATAGCACTTATTAAATTGGATTTGGAATGGTTATACTGATGATGAAACAAGCCAACATTCATTATCTAGTAGTGAATAGAAACTGAAACAGATCTCACCTCATAGGACAGAGTCAGTTCTGGTTATTATTGTCATTATCTGGCTCACTCTCCTGTGCAAGAGCCTCTTATTATCCAGAAGCCCATTCCCATTGTCTCTTGTTCCTCTACCATGCTCCTCGTTTCTTTAACCACTGCTTCAAATTCTTGCTTTCCCAATCTTATATCACTTCTGTTTCAGTCTCAGATTAGAGCAATGATATGAGCTCAAGATCAAAATTCAGATATAATCTGATTAGCCCCTCTGGAGTAGGAGCCTTGGGTTCACGTCATGTCATACTTGGCAAGGGTCTGTCTAGTCTTTCCTTATCCTAGGCATTTATAATGAGCATGGAGCAATCTGCAGACTGCCCTCCTTCAGAATCAGAGGGATCAGCCCCTCACTTAATCCCACCTCCTACCACCTCAGTCTTTGTTTGCTCCTTCTGCCTTGGTTCTTTAACCGCCATCTAATCCCAACTAAATTCCAGCTAATTCTTCCTACCAGACATTCTTACCTATGGGTAGCCCCCCCCACCACCACACACACACACCATTTCCTTGCCAAACTCAGCATGCGTGGTGGTGTATCCTAATCTGGGACATGTTAGTATATGTTTAACAACTGGCTCTCCAGGCAAAACAAATTGATTTAGCAGCTTTTGCTGATTTTTGTGGTATTAATAGTTCTACCTTAGACAATTTCAAGCAATGTCATGTCACTAAATATGGAATTGGGAAGAGATATACAGTAGCACACCGTTACACAGTATTTCCACCTGTGCTAGCCAGGCTCTAAGATAGCCTCCCTACCCCCATCTCAGATTCACATGTAATGTTTATTCCCCTCCCACACTGTTCCAGAGTTGGTCTGCCTAACCAATAAAACATGAGAGAAGTGACGGTTTGTTTCTCCCAAGGTTAGCCTACAAAAGACACTGCTGCTTCTCTCTCTCTCTCACCACTCACTTTGGGGCTCGGTGCCATTCTGTGAGCAGTCTAATAGAGAAGCTCCTGTGGTAAGGAACTGAGGTCTCCAGCCAACAGCCATGTGAGTTAACATTCTTGGAAGAGAATCCTCCAGCCCCAGTCAAGCCTCAAGATGGCTGCAGTCCCGACTGACATCTTGACTGCAGCCTCATGAGAAACCCCGAGCCAGAGCTACTCAGCTACGCTGCTCTCCGAGTCCTGATTTAGAACCTTGTTGAGCTAGTAAATGTTCGCTATTTTAAGCTGCTAAATTTTGGAGTAACTTGTTATGCAGCAATAGATACCTAATATAGCACCATACACATAAAATAGGTGTAAATAACCTCAAGAGCATAGATAATAGTAAAATAGTAGTAGTAAAATAATTAGAAAATGACAAGGTTTGAATAGTAACTACTTTTGTTTTTAATGTAATTCATATAATTATGTTTAACTAACTAAAAATTTTAATAAATGTTTGCATAATTAAAATTTTAACAAATGCTTGAAAAACCCCTGAAAATTTAACTATCAGTTTTCAAGAGCCTATGTAAGCCAGTTTCAGCACATCACTGACTTTTATCTAGTGGTTGCCAAACTTTTTTGGTTGTATAAACCTGTCAGTAATGATTCTTTGAGCTTAACGACTGCAAAATACCAGTAGTTCATTTTACATTATGTATAACTAGCACTGTACTAATATGGTTATAAAATTATTTGAGGAAAAAACCAATATTTTAAAATAGATTTTATTTGTGATGTAAAACTTTTTCAGTGGAAACCTTTTAAGCAAGAGAAATGGATCAGCCCTATTAGATGGATTAGATAGAAATGGATTAGCCTTATCACTGTTTTCATTTGCAATGTGGCTGAAAAACAACCTATGCCAGGAGAAGGTAAAATGTCAGCCCTGCCAATTTCTTGTTCCTTTGTACTGACATTATTAAAATTTAATTTAATTTATGGTCTCTCTGCAGGAATATCTTCAAGGTCCTTCTGCATTCTGTGGATTAAAACTAAGCATAATCTGCATTAAGATCATGTAACTGTATACATGAAAATTGCAATATTTCACAATTCTATGAAAAAGTTAATGAGGATGGGGGTCATTGTCAATATCAAGTGATTGTGGAGATTTCACTCTTCCCAGGACATTTGGCACGCCACTGGTGTCAAATGACGAATGGAGCAAATGAGGGTGGGAGTGTCAATGCATATATTAAGTATTAAAGTTTAACTCCTTTCATTTTGTAAGTGGAGTAAATATTTATTATTTTTCTTGATACGCCAATGGATTATTTTATCCTATCCCTAGAACATCGCATGTCTCCCCCCACCCTTTTACCTTTAGAGACCTGTGACCTAATCCTTGGCTGGCAACTAACACTGACAAATGGACAAAGGCTCCTGAGAGGCACATCCCCTTTTGTAAGAGGTAGGAAATGGCTGTAACTTGGATTAACAAAACTGGATTGAATGCAAGGGATATAAGAATACAAACAGCTAGAAAACCTTAGCTATCTCTGTGGAGCTGAAAAAAAGAGACCACGAGAAGGATGTTTTAAAAACAAAACAAAACAAAACGAAAAATTTCAGCAGAGACCCAACATGGGTGATGGATGTAACCATCAGAGTTATAGTGCTTTGTTAAGAGCACAAGTCAAAAAAAAAAAAAAAAAAACGCTAGTAAGATAAAGAGAGAAGCTTTAAGTGTGATTTGCAAGTACATTTTGAGTCTCTAAAGTTTCCTTTTCTGGGAATATTTAATAGAAGAATAAAGTAGTCACCGATCCTCCTGTAGAACATCTATAAATGTGTTATTTTCCAAAAAAAAAAAAGCCTTTAAAGATTATCATTCAAATGCATATTTTTCTGCATATTATAAAGTAATTTGTCACTTCCTTTGTGTTTTGATAGATGTTTCCTGGTGTTTAGCTCCAAAACGCTTCCTTTCATGTATCTGAAGCACTGTCATTTCCTAAGACTCCAATGTGGCTTTAAAAAGAGACTGTTTCTCCCCCAACCATCACCTGCTCTGCGATGGAGGGGCTTAACCCAGGGAAATTGGAAGGTGCTGGTGACTTCTGCTGAACGTGGCACTTGGCCTGCCTTAGTTAAACTCCTTTATCACTATTTATAACAACTTTGACTAGTTGTTGGGATTAGGGTGAAGGTGAATAGAATATACTGATGGTTTTTTAATCAAGATAGAAGCATATATTCAATGTGGTATTCTAAGAGGGAAAAACATATAAAATAACTCCATAATCATAGCCTTTAACATTTTCTAAAGTATGTTCACATCCTTTTCTCATTGGATCCTACTTGCAGTCCTAGGTTGAGATTATTTTTATTTATAGTTGAACAACCTGAGGTCAAGTGGCTCACCTAATTTATACAAAGCTTGTTTCTAAGGTAAATACACACAGACACAGCAGGTCCTATATTCTGGGATATGTGGCAAAAAGGGAAAATAAAAGACGAATTTTTCTTCTCTTTGGCTTCATGTTTTTGCCATCTGCCTCCCCCAACCTGGTCCAGGTTGAGGTAGGTTGACAGTCCTCATTTACTTTCTACTTGTTTTGAGAAGAGTCCTAAACAAAATCAAACCTCAAGAGTGAGATAAGAAAACAAGGAGAAAAGAGACAGGTTCAATGGAGACATAAACCACAAGGATGATTGCCAATATGTAGGGGTCTCCAAACCCACAGCCGTGGACCTATACAGGTCAGTGGCAAGTTAGGAACTGGACCATATAGCAGAAGGTGAGCAGCAGGCAAGCAAGCAAGTAAAGCTTTATCTGTATTTGCAGCCACTCCCCAGCGCTAGCATCACCACCTCAGCTACATCTCAGATCATCAGACATTAGATTCTCATAGGAGCACTAGTCCCTGGTGCCAAAAAGGTTGAAGACAACTGATATAAAGGACAGAAGAGGTTAATTAGAAATCTTCTAGGCTCTAAAACAGAAAAAAACAGAGACAGTATAGGAGGATCAGGAAAGAGAAAGGAATCAAGGAAACTCCAAATTTTCAGACGACTATTTAGCCTTTTCATAGCATCTTAAATGAACAGAGACAGTTTGACAATGTAAGACTGTTTAAATTGGATGAGCTACATGTCTTCTCTGAGCCTCACTTACAGTCTCTCCTACACACACACACACACACACACACGCACGCATGCATACACCTGATTGAGGATTGCCAAATACAAAATACTCAGTTAAATTTATATTTCGGATGAAGCAATCAATGATTTTTTTAGTCTAATTATATCCCAAGCAATATATGGAATGTATTTATACTTTTAAATTTTTCTTAGGAAACTTAACTTTAGGTAGCGAACACACAATTCAATACATATATGAAGTATTACCGATTGTGCACTTGAAACCTATATGATTTTATTAACCAATGTCACCCCAATATATTTAATAAAAAATATTCTTCATAATGTAATTCAAATCAAATTGGGTGCCCTGTATATTTATTAAATCTGGCAATTCTAATTACATTTGAGACCTACTTTCTACCACTGAATGTAATCTGACAGGTGCTGAGGACATCGTCACTGTCACCTGCTGGCCTATGATGGAACAGTCATTTTCTTGTATTAGAACATGTATATTAGTTTGCAAAAAATTCTTAGTTTGAGTCCATAAATATTCCTATTTCACACCTTAAGTACAGCTCCCACCGTGCAGGTTCTGGGAAAAGTTTTCAAGTACCTATACCTTGGAATTTGTTCTCTTTCTCCCCAAATTGTAGATATGCTCAATCTCTTCCACTACCACCAAGATTATCTCCTTTGCCAAACTGGCAAATATCTCCATTTAAATCACAAGTGAACATAATGTCCACCTCCTTATGTGCCACATAGCATACTCCTACAAAGGCTGAATCATCAAGATCAGCGTTTTCCCTGCACATCCTACTCTTTGGGTATAAGATCTATCACAAAAAGTTTGTAGAGTCTCCTTCCAAGGGGCTAATTTGAAAAGCCATCTCAAATGGATTGAATTCAGGTTTACCAAATGGCCAGGACAAAGACCAAATAATTCTTCAGATTACATCGATTATATTTTTATCTACAGTATCCAAGTCTCCATTTTGCTAGGAAGAACATATGAAATTAGACTTGCAGAGACAGTAAACTCTTGCATACAAAGAGTGTAGAGCGATTCTCTTATCCCTGCTCACAACCACGAACCTGACCCCATCAATAGCTCCCCATATTCAAAGCCAAAAAAAAGTATGATTGCGTTGTGCGCTTTTGAGGGTTGTTTTGGCGCACAGAAAAGGCCATTTAGAGGTTTTTAAGTTGCTATTGAATGTGTTAAATTTTAATGTATTAAAATCTACATCCAATCTTCCTTACGTTTTTTATTAAGATGAAATTCACATAAAATTAGCCATTTTAAAGTGACTAATTCAGTGGCACTTAGTACATTCACAATGTTACGAAACCACTGCCTCTGTATAGTTCCAAATCGCTTCTGTCACTTCCAAGTAAAACCCCTTACCCATTCAGCAAATTTCTGCCCACTTCCCCATCCCTCTAAGCCTTGGGAACCACTAATCTGCATTTCGTCTCTATGTATTTATCTATTCTGGACATTTCGTATAAATAGAATCATACAATCTGTGACCTTTTGTTGTCTGGCTTCTATTACTCAGCATAATGTTTCAGAGGTTCATTTACATCATAGCATATATCAATACTTTAGCCCTTTGTATGGCTGAATAATATTTTCCTTCAGCTTTAAAATCTGGCTTACAAATCTTATTATTCTATTTCATGGAATTAGCAAATTTCAAACAATAATTTTAAACTGATTAATATTTAGTCCCCTTACATAGTTAATTAAAATTCCTTTAAAAATTCCAATGGTACGTATACTTAACCTATTCAATTTTCTTTAATACTTTAACGAGCTTTTAAATTGAAATATAACTCACATAAAGTACACAACTGATAAGTGTGTAGCTGCATGAATTCTCACAAAATGAGCATCCCTAGGTAGCTATCACCCTTATCAAGAAATGGAACATAACTAGCCCTGCAGAAGGTCCCTCCTGCCCCTTTTTCCTGTGAAAGAGTTGTCTTTAAGTCTGGAATCTGAATGATTTTTTGTGGGAGATAAGCTTATCTGCCAATTGTGTTACCAATGACTTGCTAGTCACATGCATACTTTAACAACAAAAGTTGCTTGGTGCAAAGGAAAAGACTCAGAAAGAAGCTCCGTGTTTGTCTTGCGGCTTTTAGTATCTCTGGCACTCCTCAGAAGCCCTCCCAGGGAACAGATTCTTCCTTTCGTGCTGCGTACACAGCATAGGATGCCCTTAAGTGTGAAGGGATTGGAAGGGCAAGAGAATGACATTGTATATCAATTTTATGCTGGGTTTATGCTGAAGATCAACTGCTAGCTACTGTATATAAATTTCCCACTCTTGTGTGGGCAGTTAATCCTTTTGTTATGAAAATGCTTTTGGTACTGCCAGGGATAGACAGAGGAACTCAATGGGCTTTAACAGCATTTGCTGTCAAGGGTTCCCCATGCCTAGATCTGGATAAAGAGACCCCCTAAGAAAAGATGCCTTGAGAAGAATTATTTCTTGTAGAAGCAGCTCGATGAACAAAAGCTCAGAGCTAAGATAAATGTGGAAAGCAGTTAAGAGTTCATTCAAGTGGGAAAAGCAGTCTGGAGCCATACAGGAAAGGGCTTTGAAAGCTAAGGGTGGAGTCTGTTGTTCAGCAATCTGGAATCTCTGGGCGGTTTTGCAAAGAGAGCTGATCAGATATTAATCGTCCTCCTCCCCTTCATCATTATTTTTATTTTTATTTTCAGTGGGATTTCTAATGTGAAGCGTAAAGCTGATGAGTGATCTTTCATCCCTGTGGCTTTTGGGGGGACATGAATCTTTTCAGCCAGGCTCTTCATCAGTCTTCCAACCTCATCACGGTGTTAGCTGACTACCCAGCCTGCTGAAGGAGTTCAGAACATGCCACCTGCAAACATGCTGCTTTGGCACATTGATTATTTTGAACTGAAGGCACTTGAGAAACAGCAGATGCAAGAAGAGCTCTTCGAGTTCTACTTTTACCTTAAATCAGGCCATAAAATTTCCCATGAGAGAGGTGGCTTTTCTGTACTAGGAAGAGAAGAGCATCCCCAACACCGGAGACCGGGAATTGCTTGTCTGCCTAGAAAAGGAAGCTCCCTTGACAGCTTTTGCCACAGAATACTGGGGGAGTTTGTTAGAGCAAAAGCGGTTTGTGATCTAAGGCAAAATAACAAAGTGCTATTATCTGAATAGCCAGTACACAGCGCCCTTTCAGAACTATCGTAGACTTACTGCACAGTGCAAAGCAAAGCCCTCTGGGAATGAGCACTTACAATGGAAAATGGTTTATTATCATAATGGAGGATTCAATTACTTGCTCTGATGAGAGGTAGAGGAGTTTCTAAATTCATTGCCTTAATTTAGAGTTTTGGGGGGAAATAATTAAAAATGTAGGCCACCTATGGGTGCCGCGTAATGTGGATGATATAGTGTATAAATAAATAAATAAATAAAATGTATAAATAAAATGTATCATATTCCAATTATAATGGGAATATGATACATTTTATTTATACAGTCTCTAGATACAAAGAGTATATTAGGTATTTTACAGTGGGGCTCAGAAGCCTAAAACAAACAAGATTAAAATCAGCAATAAACCAGATCCGGAGAAGCCAGTGAAATTCAGCAATAAATCTGACGCAAAACCAATGTGATATGTCAAAGGCCTTTCAGAATTTGCTGCAAGCTGAGGCTTATGTTTTCACATTGTAATGATATGGAAGGATATAGAAGGTGGGGTTGATGACTGTGAAGGAGAAGTCAGCCAGGGAGCACTTCCAATTGTAAGAACAATTCTGATTTTGTAAAGAAAACAGAATTTTCATGGCCTACAGATTTTCTGTGAAAACTCTGTGTGCATGCATGTGTGTTTACTTCCCACGCTCACTCATTCTTGTGCAACTCATAGACTGCATAGTCAGCAAATCCTTCCTACTACATTGCTCCACGTTATCTTTCTAGGTTTCCTACTAATGGGTTCTTCCTTCCTCTTACTCCCTATTCTGTTTTTTTCTAGCTCTGTTCTCAGTTTCCAATCTTTTAAAACCTCTACTCTTGGTAGCCCTCATGTTAATGTAACATAGTATACTAGACCGAAACAAGGTTGTTGAAGTTGGATTCTGCAAAAGGGGCTGTTTAGCTTTTGTTTGCCCGCTCAGGATAGGGGAATATAGACTTAGTGATATGGGGTTCATTGGGTCCAGGTATCTAAATATAACAATACTTAGAAATATTCCTTATCTCAGAACTTTATGAAAATGGCAGCAAAGATTAGTTGAAAAAGACTGAATGTTCTCTCTGTAAGGAAAATAGCTTATTTTTCTCTAGGCACTTATATTAAATACACTCTAAAGTATACCTTCTAGTACTCTGGTAAAAAGCCTAAGCCAGTAGGTTGAAGAGAATAATTCAGGTCTAGTTTGTGCCCTCTTTTATATGTTCCTTGTTGATCTTGCTACAAATGCAGATACATTTGCCTGTCAAAGAATCACCTCTAAGGACTGAATCTTTATTACGTATTTTGTGTGAAAGATTTGCCCATCTGTTATGTAGTCTACAAATTACTTGCTAGTCGCCTGCTCAACTTGCTAACAAAAATAGGGGTACGGTGCTGCAGCATTTACCCTTCTGCTCAGAGTGCAACACAGCCTCAGTCTCATTGGCCTTTGTTTTCGCTTTGGTGCAATCCGTGTTCCCTGCACGGTGGTGATCACAGGGCTGTTTCATCCCCCTTGGTGGGTAGTATTACTTCCTGCTTGGCCACTGTGATAACAGATTCTGCTTTGAGCTACACAATGGTACCTTCTGGGTAACATCATTAACACTCCCTTCTTCCCTGTGCCATTGACTGATGGTGTCCTCATTTAAACATATCATTTCTAAAACCATGCAGTAGCTAACATCGTTATAATCGTGTACCATTCTTGTGTTGTTTCCCAATTTGCCAGTGTGTTTCTACAAGGTGGACTCTACTTTCAAGTTTGCTTTATTTTTCTCCATGTCTGGCCCATTGCTACGTATGTATTAATACATAATAAATATGCTTTTTCCACATAAATCTTTTGTATTTTTTCTATCAATATGTTATTTTTAAAATGTTCAAACACATAGAGAAGTTGAAAGAATAGAACTCTGAAAACCTGCATACCTAGATTTACCAGTTGTTAGTATTTGGCTACATTTGCTTTATCTGTTTATATGTATCTTTTGTTTCTAAACCATCTGAAAATATCTTGCAGGGACCATGATTTTTTACCAACAAATATTTCAACAATTTTCCCCAAATAAGGACATTTTCCTATATGGCTACAATATTCTCATGATAAAAGAAAAAGAATACAGTCCATATTTAAAATGGTTTTAAAATATCTCTTACAGCTATTGTTATTGCTTTTTAAAAACCTAGGATCCCATTAAGGTTCATGGATTACATTTTGTTCTTACATCCAAAAAAATTACTTTGAATGAATGTGGAAGTTCAAAGTCATTTATTTACTCTTTCTTTCTCACAATTCTTTTTGGTAAAATCTGGAATAATTATTTCTAACTAAAAAGATTATAGAGAAACTAGCAATAATACGTTTAGGACACCGAGAACATGGTTTAGTATTTATATCAAACACCTGTTATTGGGAAGGTTAAGACTTATCAGGTTAGAACAGGGCTGATAGTCTCCTGATATGCACCAATATAGTTGCAATGGTGTTAATATTGAAATGTTATATATAGTAGTCCCCCCTTATTCATGGGGGATATGTTTCAAGACCCCTAGTCGATTCCTGAAACCATGGAGTACTGAATCCTTTATATTCTATGTTTTCTTCCAATATATATACATACCTATGCATAGATATACACATAACTATGATAAAGTTTAACTTATAAATAAGTTAATAATGAGATTAACAACAATAACTAACAAAAAATAGAACAATTATAACAATATAGTGTAATAAAAGTCACATGAATGTGGTCATTCTCTTTTTTTGTCTCATAATATCTTTTTCTACTGTACTCACCCTTCTTCTTGTGTTGATATGAGATGATAACATGCCAGATCTATTATTCCCAAATCCGTGCAGCGATCCCTTATCGCAGTAAACGGCTTGGTGTCACTTGTTTCAGGGGACGCCTTGCTGAGGTCTTCATATAGGCTCAATGCTTTCTGGCACAACACGTTGCCATCGCTCGGAACACATTTTCTGTTTGTGTCTTCCGCCCACAAATCTAATGCCTTTTCCACCTCGGCTAAACATTTATCACGCACTGTGGCCGTAACTTTTGCAGTCTGAGATGCGACACCAAAACTAGCATGAATTTCTTTTTCCTTTTCAATTTCACAGATAGAAAGACTCATTCCTCCCACAAGATCTTAGCAACCTCAGCATACGGGTTTTTTTTTTTCTTTCTTTCTTTCCTTATTAAGTCGAGAACTTTCACCTTGTCACTTAGAGGAAGCACATTACGGCTTTTCTTTGGCATATCTGAATCACTAGCACCACCACTCTTGTGCTACGGGGGCCCTTATTAAGTAAAATAAAGGTTACCTGCACACTAGAGCTGTGGGCGATACCTCGACGGTTGACCTGATAACTAAGATGGCGACTACGTGACTAGAAGGCGGGGAGCGTCCACTGCAGGTAAATGCTGGGCGAAGGGCGCGAGATTTCATTGCACCTCAGAAGGGTGTGCGACTTAAAACTTACAAGTTGTTTCTTTCTGGAATTTTACATTTACTATTTTCAGACCGAGGATGATCTCAGAGGAAGTAGAACCACGGAAAGCGAAACCGTGAATAAGGGGGAGCGCTACTGCACTGGTAGTAAATAACTATGGCCTGAAGCCCCCCACAAGGTGCTCCCTTCCCCGGACCTCTCACGGCCACTCTACAGCACCTAAAGGCTTAATTCCTGGCACCGCAGATGACCTCCAGGACCAGGCTGAGACGTCTATTCTAACTGGTCAGTACCTGCATCATACCATTCTTAACTTTTTAAGAATCTCTCTCCTGGATTGAAAGAATGAAAACCTTGAATAGACACATTCCAGATTACTGTTTCTATTTTCATTTTCCCATCTGTTAACTGAGATTATTTGTTTAAAAATTATTTTAGAACTTCTGATATTTTATCAAGTCACTTAATAGATTTAGGATTAAACAGTTTTTACTGTGTAAGGTATTAAGTTGCCCTGTTACTCATTCCCATAATTCCCTGCATTTTGCTTTTCACTACACTCATATTAATCTATCACATAGAAAAATCTTATTTGTGTTTTTCCAAAGAAGAGCATATATTCTACATGATCACTCCAGCCAAAGAACACAGCACTCAGTGCTCAGGTGAAAACCATATTTATTAATTTACAAATGTTGACACTGAACAGGTGGCAGTGACTGTTTCTTAAGAATTGTATGCATATCTGAGCATTTGTTTACTTAATATTTTTGAAATTAAGTGTGGAAATTTTACAAACCTGTAAAGTTAAATAAATATCATCTATTTTGCATTTACTTAGTGCATACAAGTGTTTATGAAAGTGGTGCTTCTGAGCAATTATTTACATAATCAAAGAATCTGATGAGCTTTTGAGCAATCATTTAATTAAAAAAAAATTTAAGCTTCAGAATGTGTAAAAAGTGAACGAACTGAGTGTAGGAACTCTGAAAAACTGAATCAGAATTGCCAGTGAAATATTAGAAGAGATTTTTGGAGACCGAAATGGAACATGGTTAGAAAATGCTGAAGATGGGAAGTGAAGAGAGTGAAATGTCATAGAATTTCTCAAATAGATGCTGACGGTCAACAGACAATCATTTCCTTAGCTGAACACCAATGTGAGCACTGTGCAACTCAGGATATTAGTGACAAAAGTAAAACACAATAAGTAAACGCCAGAATATTGAAACTATAAAAGTCTGCCAGAACAATGCCTATTATACTGGGTAAAGCTTATTGTAATAATTTATTTAAATTGTTATTTTTTGAATACATAACACTTCATATGGTTAAAAATGTTAAAAATTCACTCCTACCATTCTGCCACCCAGTTCCCTCTTGAGGCAACCAAGAGTATCATATTATCAGCTTCTTGTATTCTTAAAAGTATGTAGAATGCATATATAAGCATAATATATTGAGAATCTATATGTAAATTCAGTATATATATTCATATTTCAAAAAGTGAATGATGTGTTTGACAATACGTTGTTGTCGCCTTCAAAAAACATAGTAAAATTGGATATAAAGTATAAGATATAAAACAAAGTTAATATCTATGTAACCACTGCCTAATCAAGAAAGAACATTAGTGCCGCCTCCACCAACTACTACGTTGTCTCTCTTACTCAGAAGGTAACCGTGATCTTGACTTATAACAGCATAGTCCATTGTGCCTGTTTTTGAACTATATATGGATGAAATTACACAGTATGCATTCTTTTGTGTCAGTCTGTCTTTGCTTATTCCACATTATGGTTTTGAGATTCATTCATGTCGTTGTGTGTAGCTGAAGCTGACCTCTTTTTCACTGCTCTAGGATATTCTATTGTATGACTGTGGCATTGTTTGTGTATTCCACTATTGTTGGGTGTTTTCTTGTCATGCTCAGTTTAGGGATATTATAAATAATATTGCTTTGAATACCTTTTACATGTCTCTTGGTGCACATGTACTCATATATCTGTTGGGAATATATATATAACGCAAATAAATCTTTATGTGTTATCACCCTCTACACACAGGCAATGGATTGTTTTTCACAAGGGATTTTATGAAACAGGACTAATAGAAGCAAGTTAGTTTTGAAGAGCTAATCAAATTATATCATATAGGTAGCTGTTTTTCACCTATCAGCTGAACCATTTCAACTTGATAATCTGTTCAATAGATGTTCAATTGATAAAGAATAATTAATCCCACTGTGGATCAGGTTCTCCTGTGAAGACTTTCAATGTCTGGATAACAAAGGGCATTATCATAACAAATAAAATTATCTCTGTGGATGGTTGAAGAGCCTCCTAGACTTGTGATAAATGGTGGTCATGCTCCTGTAGCTAGTATCCATTTGTAGTGGGAAGTATGATTTAAAGGTGATTGAGCTTCTTGAGACATTAATACTTGAAAGCTTGGCATGGAACTTCACTATTTTTCAGATACAAATTTGTTTTCTTTTGTTTTTGAAATCACTGATGAGATGATTAAGGAAAAAAAAGTATCAAATCAGTATTTAAATAAATATTCAAAAGCTTTTGTACTTTGGATATTCGTTTTATTCCACAATAAACTCGTATAAGCATTTTTATAGAACAAGCACAGGGATTTTTGTATTATGTATAATTTTGCTTATATACATGAATAAAGTAAACAACACATTAGAGGATTTTACTCCAGACAATACAAAGAATTTCAGATATGAATTTACGTTGCTGACTCTGTTTTAATGTTCCTCATGATTTTATATATAGAGATTATAATCTATAAATCTATCAAAAATGATTTCTATTTTTTGTTATTATTCCTCAACGGCACATTGGAACTAATGACATTTGAATTAATTCTACTAAATGGTGAAATCTTTTAATAATTTTTAAAGAAATAATGTGTTTGAATTACTTAGTATTAGTTCGATGACTGTGGTTACTTTTACCAGCCTCTGTGGTGTAGTTTTCCTTAAAATCAAGTATTTTTGGAAGATTCAGTCTCAGCTCCATTACATATTAAAATAGCATAAAGGATGCTTCAATTCAACAAATACTTATTGAGACCCTCCTCTTTAGAATGCACTCAGAGTATGAAAATGAATACAGTAGTGTTTTTGCTCTCAAGTTTACAAATGAACAAGACTAAAGGGAACAAAAACATCCTCTATAACAGTCGTATAATCTTGTCATAACTGCTACTAACCAAGAATTAAGGGAGCTTTGGTGTGCGTATATGTGGTGCATGAGTGTTTAGGTGAGTTCCTGGCCTTTGGCTTTAAAAGGTAAGCAGAATATTAGCCAGGTAAATTGAAAGAAATTTTCTCTTAAAAATAAACATATTCTGAGTGGCTTATAATAAATATCTTATTATCTCCAAGTCTCTCAACAAACCTGAAGATAGGTTGCCATATTTTAACAGATATGGAATCTAAGGCACGGAGTCATTTTGGGCTGAGCAAAATGATGTAGGAAAAAGGGAAATATAAGAATATCTGGCATATTTGAGACATGGCTATAGAAGAGGAGAGGAGGCATCTGAAAAATGCAAAGGGAAGGGCTTACAGAAATGACCAACTCAGCTGGTTATAGATTAACCACATCCTATAGATCTCTGAATGGCCTTCTGGAAACTCTTCTCATACCTACAAGACAAACAAGCTGTAAATAGATAGGTCTGGTGGTCTAGGAATTCCTTCCCCCTTGCAGCCCCTGCCCCAAACTCCCTCTCCCCACCCTGAGTCATGAGGTGCATGTAGAACCTCAGACAAAGGATTCCTGCGTCTCTTGCATGGACACTGCAGAAGTATATAAACTGTAAGAAATCTAACCAAGGAGAGCTTGTGCTTTGGTGCTGTTAAACCCCATGTGCTCCACCAGCTAATAAATTCTCCTTCCCCTAACAAAGTTGTCTGAGCGTACAATTTCCTCCTTTGGGTGTCACTTCCTGCAACAGCTAGAGAGTACATACGAAGAGGAATAATAAATAAGGAAGCTGGATAGCTTGGATCTGATTTTCTAGTAAACAGTTGAAAAACAATGTTACAGGCAATGTGAATCCTTAGAGATTTTTAAAGCAAAAGTAAAAGAATCAGATTCCTGCCCTTTTGGGAGTGAATGTTTATAGGATTTATTTGATATGTATTACAAGATATAAAAACCACACAAAGCCTTAATTTCCACTTATATGGTGGTAGATTTGATATAATGTATAATGAAAATATTTTGAAATCCAGAATACAAAGAATACAGCACAGTTTGATCCCTAAGTCATTAGTTGATAAGCAAGCCTCACAGAACAGTCTCATGTCGGCAAAGGCTGCAAACACTGTGTATGACACATTCGAACTGACAGATTTCAACAAATGTGGTGGGTAGACTGGAATGAGTGTGATCTATGAGAAAGGGGTAACAGGTGGAACACTATGGAAGGAGTTGAGGAAGGAGATGATGATTGGGCTATGGCAGTAGGAATGCCGAAAAGGGGACAGATTGAAGAAACATCATTCAGGTCAAAATGATAGAACTTGATGTCCGACCAAACAATGACTTAAAAGATCCTAGCTCATTCTCTCTCTCTCTCTCTCTCTCTATTTATCTTTTTTTAAGGTAAAATTTATAACATGAAATTAATCAGTTTGAAGTGTACAATGCAGTGGCATTTAATATATTCACGATAGGATTCAATGCCATCTATGTCCAGAACATTTCATCACCTTGGTGAGAAACCCTGTGCTTATAAAGCTGTCACTTCCTATATTTGCCTCCGCCTGGCTCCTGACAACCACTAATCTACTTTCTCTTTGGATTCACCTCTTCTGGATAGTTCATAGAAAAGGGATCACACAATATGTGACCCTTTGTGTCTAGCTTCTTCCACTTAGCATAATCTTTCTGCAATTCAACCATGTGGTAGGATCTATTAGCACTTCATTCCTTCTAATGGTGGAATAATATTCCATTATATAAATATGCCATATTTTGTTTATTCGTCTATTCATTCATGGACATTAGGGTTGTTTCTTCTATCTTTTTAATATTCTGACTAGTACTACTATGAACATTCATGTACAAATTTTTATTTGAACACCTGTTTTCAATTCTTTTGCATATATACCTATGAGTGGGATTGCTGGGTCATATGGTAATTTTGTTTAACTATTTGAGGAACCACCAAACTCTTTTCCAAAGAGGCTCCATTATTTTATATTCTTATAGGTAATGTACTAGGGTTTCTTTTCTCCATATACTTGCCAACACTTGTTATTATCCTTTTTTTTTTAAATTATAGCCATCCTAGTGAGTGTGAAGTGGTATCTCATTATGATTTTGATTTGCATTTATTAAATGACTAATGATGTTGAGAATGTTTTCATGTGCTAGTCGGCCATTTGTTTATCTCCTTTGGAGAAATGTCTATTCAGATCCTTCATTTAAAAAATTGGATTATTTGTCTTTTTGTTGCTGAGTTGTAAGAGTTCTTTATATTTTCTGGATACTAGACTTTTATCAGATATATGATTTGCAAATAGTTTCTCCTATTCTGTAGGTTGTCTTTCCACTCAATAGAGTTTTGAGCCATTTATTGAAACAGAAAACATAGGGGAAGAAGCCAGTGGGGTTAGAAGAGGGAAGGAAAAGTGGGTTCAGTTGGTGGCATTGGTTGGATATCTGAGTGAGGATGCCCAGAAAGAATTTGGCTATACATGGAACATTTTATGCATTTGGTGTTTGTTGAATGATGGAATCTGGAAGAGAATTTGAGTGACAGTTGTTACCTTAGCTACCAGCAGTCAGAGGCTCATGTCCCACAGAAACAAAGGACATTCCCCTTTTAACAAAGTTGTCCTTTATTATTGAAAATGCCATTTTTAACAAACCTCCTAAAACACCCAGGAACACAAATGCAGCATGAAGATTAAACTGCAATTTCCCAATCAAACAACATAGGCTGAACCAGGTAGTGAGAATGTGGAAAACAAAATCAACTAGTGAGAGGTACAGTCTATTGTGATCTTACAAATTTCATTCCAAATAGAATACAGTGGGTGCACATCTTAAACTAAGCTTATATTTATGTAAGATTTATTTAAACTGAAGTAATTGAAATAACTGATATAAAATTTAAATCCCAAATAAATAAAACAGTTGCTTTTTTCCATGATGAAAGCATCACTGACTTTTCCCTTCAGGTTATAACCTATATGCTGTGCCTTGATTTACTCAGCCGTGCCTAAAGCAGATTTTTTATATCTAGGCGAGCTGATTCTTGGAACCAGGAAATGTTAATGGGGGCCATGAAATAGTTCCTTTCTCAGAGTTCTGCCCACCTGCTGGTATTATGAGATACTCTTTTAAAAATCCCCTGGGTCTGGTTGTCCTGTAGACACCAGGCTTGGCATGTTTTTATAAACCTCAGTGAAGCAATTCTGCTGCTGAGCCAGCCTGACTCACACATTTAATTTATCCACAATAATAAGAATATCAATACCTTGGATTTATATAGAACCTCTCATCCAAAGAGGTCAAAGCATTTTAATTTAATTGGATGTTCCCGTGGCTTTAAGAGCCTCTGGGTATATTTACAAATGTAATAATAAGAAACAGTCTGCCCTGGTTTACAATATAATAGACAATATAAAACAAGATCTGAACATACACTGCTTCTTACCCTCACTGCACAAACATAACCAATGCCTGGCCATGAGGTTCAAGGTCTCTATTGAGCAGATCTCCATGTATCTCTTTACCTATGACACTACTTTTTCCCCATGAATCCTTTATTCTAGTCAAATTATTCCCTTAACATAGAATGCATGTTTTCACTTTGCGGCTTAACCTGTCTGTGTGGCCCTTCTCTTCTCTTGAGGTGTTTAAGTCTCTACCCCACTTTTTTTTTTTTTCGATCTAGTTCAGTTATAACCCACCTGTTCCTTGAAGATTGCTATAGTTATCCTAGCCCTCCTTGCTTATTTCCTATTGAAACATCTGCAGCATTTATGCTCTTATTCTGTGGGCATTGAGTAGACGCTGTGGTTTATGGTCATTTCCTTGTATTTCCCTGCAGAGCATGTCAGCCCCTCCACCAGAGAAGCCTATAGTCAATTCCTTACATCTTGATAAACTTTAGCTGGTTCCAAGGTTTCAAGTAGCCTGGGGAGTTTGAGAGTCTCCAATTGAAAGCCGAAGGTTTAAATGGGCAGACCCACTAAGACTTCCCTTTATTTTATTTTTTTCATTGTTCACAGTTTAGTGCAAGTTTGGAGTGAGTTTAGAAGATCACCTAGAATAGAAGCAACGTGACAGAGTAGGTCTGTCACCTGAAGATGAAAGGTGCAGTGGATAATGTTTCCTGAGGTGGAATGTGAAGGAAGTGGAACAGAGAAGCAAAAACAGTTTATTAAGTTAAGATTTAATTGGAGTGTGTTGATTTAATTATCACATAATTGCGTTTCCAGTTAGTGAAAAAAGTAACCCATCATTTTTGATGCTTATCCAATTCTTGCTGTTTAAAAAAATTCTTTTGTTTATTTCTGTGTATAAAAGCCACACCTTTTCAGAGAAAATTTGGAAAACAGAAAAGTGTACAGAAAAAACGAAAAATTACCTGTATTCTTACTCCTCAAAACAATTTCATAATACCCACAGAGGTGTATTTTAAACAAAATTTGTACATACTTTAATAATAATAGCTGGTATTTACCAAGTACTGATCGTGCATATCTCATACAGTCTCACAATAACCCTCTAAGGGAAGTGCTATTATCATCTGCTCACAGGTAAGGAAACTGAAGCGCAGAAAGTTTGAATAAGTTGCCTAAGGCAACCGAGCCTTTAAGTAAAGAGCTGGGATTGAATCTAGGCAATCCTACTGCACAACAAACATTTTTTTTTTTTTATTGTGGTAAGATACACATCACATAAAACTTACCATTTTAACCATTTTGAAGCGTATTATTCGATGGCTTTTAATATAGTCACAAAATTGTGCAGCCATCACTACTATTAAGTTCTAGAACATTTTCATCACCCCCAAGGAAACCCTGTGTCTATAAAGCAGTCATTTTCCACTCTCCCTTCCCCCCAAAACACCTGAGAATCAGTAATTTGCTTTCTGTCTGTATGAATTCACCTATTCTGGATATTTTGTATAAATGGAATTATACACTCTGTAGCCTTTTGTATCTGGCTTCTTTCACTTAATATAATGTTTTCAAGGTTCATCAGTGCTATATAGCATGCATCAATGTTCTATTCCCTTTTACGGTTGGATAAAATTCCATTGTATAGATATATCATATTTTGTTTATAGTTCTATCATATACCACATATTATGCCACATTTATCCATTTCATTGATGGACATTCAAGTTTTTCCACCTTTTGGCTATTGTGAATGGCACTGCTATAAATATTTGTGTACAAGTTTTTTTGAGTACTTGTTTTCAATTCTTTTGGATATATACCTATAATGGAATTGCTGGGTCATATGGTAATTTTATGTTTAACTTTTTAAAGAATCACCAAACTGTTTTCCACATTAGCTGTACCATTTTACATTCTCACCAGTGATTCATGAAGTTCCAATTTTTCTATATCCTTGCTAGTATTTATTTTCCATTTTTCTTCCCTCTCTTCTTTATTTTCTATTTTTAAATATTATAGCCATACTAGTGCATATGACATGGTATCTCACTGTGATTTTAATTTGCATTTTCCTAATGTCTAATACTGTTGAACATCTTTTCACCTGTTCTTTGGCCATTTCTATATCTCCTTTGGAGAAATGTCTATTCAAGTCCATTGTCCAGTTTTTAAGTGGATTTTTGTCTTTTGCTATTGAGTTGTAAGAATTCTTTCCATATGCTGGATCAAGACTCACACATAGATTTATAATTTGTATATATTTTCTCATATTCTGTGGGTTGTCTTTTTACTTTCTTGATAGTGTCCGTTGATGTACAAAAGTTTTCAATCTTGATGATGTACAATTTATCTATTTTTCCTTCTGTTGCTTATGCTTTTGGTATCATAAATAAGAATTCATTGCCAAATCTAAGGTTGTAAGAATTTACCCCTGTATTTTCTTTTAAGAGTTTTATCTTTTACACATAGGTCTTTAATTCATTTAAAGGTAAAGTTTATATGTAGTTTGAAGTCTGAATGTGTGCCACCCCCAAATTCATGTTGATTCCTAACCCCCCAAAGTGATGGTATTAAGAGGTAGAGATTAGTGTTTTTATAAAGGAGACCTCACAGAGATCCCCCGCCCCTTCTACCATGAAAGATACAGTGAGAAGTACTGGCTATGAACCAGAAAGTGAGCCTTTCTGAAAATGACTGTGCTGTCACCTTAATCTTGGACTTCTCAGCCTCCAGAACTGTGAGAAATAAATTTCTGTTTATAAGCTACTCAGTCTATGGTATTTTGTTATAACAGCCTGAGTGGGTTAAATAGGGTCCAACTTTATTGTTTTGCATGTGGATATCCAGTTTTCCCAGCGTATTTGATGAAGAAGCTATTCTTTACCTATTGAATGATATTGGCACCCTTACAGAAAGTCAATTGATCATGGATGTGTGGGTTTATTTCTGGACTCTCAATTATATTCCACTTATCTATGTGTTTATTTTTATACAAATACCACACTTTTGATTACTGTAGCTTTTTAGTAAATTTTGAAATCAGGAAGTCTGAGTCCTCCAAATTTATTTTTCAAGATTGTTTTAGTTATTTGGAGCTCCTTGCAATTGCATGTGAATTTTAGGATAGATTTTTCCTAATCTATCTAGGATAGATTTTTCCAATTCTGCAAAAAAGGCCATTGAAATTTTCATACAGATCGTATTGAATTTGTAGATAGCTTTAGGGAGTATTGACATCTTGACAATATTAAGTCTTTCAATCCATGAACACAGGATTGTCTTCCCATTTATTTAGGTCTCTTTAATTTCTTTCAGCATGCTTTATAGTTTTCAGTATATAAGTCTTTCACCTCCTTGGTCAAATTTGTTTCTAAGTATTTTATTATATTTGAAGCTATTGGAATTGTTTCGTTAATTTCCTTTTTGGACTGTTCATTGCTAGTGTATTAAAAACACTATTGATTATTTTGTTTTGATAATGTATCCTGCAATCTTGCTGAATTCATTTATTAGCTCTAATTACTTTTAAAAATTCTTTAGGATTTCCAAATGTAAAATCATGTTATTTACAAAACAGATAGTTTTACTTCTTCTTTTGCAATTTTATTCTTTCCTTGCCTAATTACTCTAGCTAGAATTTGCAGTGCTTTGTTGAATAGCAGTAGCAAAAGTGGGCATACTTGTCCTGTGTCTGATCATAGCTGAAAATTTTCAGTTTTTCACCATTGACTATGTTAGCTGTGGTTTTTAAATAAATATCCTTTACATGTTGAAGATCTATTTCTAGTTTTCTGAGTGTCTCATCATGAAAAGGGGTTTGGATTTTCTCAAAAGCTTTTTCTGCCTCAACTGATGGATGATCATATTTTTTTTTCTATTGCTCATATTCTTAGCTACTAGGTCCAAATAACTCTCTTTAGACATTGAGTTAATTTTACAGCCTACTTTTTGCACTTATACCATGAAAATCTTCTTTTCATTAAAGGTCATTAAAATTACGATTACCAGTGGGTATATGTTATATCCTCATAGGGAAGGAAGTTCTATAATTTATTTACTACTTCTATGTTTCAAAATTTTCAATATTTTCTCTATATCTGTATTTCTTTAGGAACAAAGTTCCTAGTACTGGAATTACTGGGCCAAAGGCAATGAACACTTTTAAACAAACAAACAAACAAACACTTTTAACTGATTTTTAAAAATCAGTGTGATCTTCTATCAGTGCAATGTGTTTATTTTTCCAAGCTTATATTTTTATTTTTCATATATTTTTTTAATTTTATTTTTAAAATTTTTACCCCTCCACCCTCCCCTCTAGTCTGTGTCTGTTTAATAAAAATAGTTTATGTGTTCTGTGCTTGCTGCTTCATAACTCTAGGACCCCCGAGTTTGCTTCCTATTCATCTCTGAAGTTCTTTAATCTTTTCTGCTACTAAGCAGACCATCTCTTTCCTTCCTTCTCCGTATTTATTTTACCTTGTTTCTCGATTTGGCCACTTTTCGTAGCCTAATCTTTGTTATTTGTTAATTTCATTTTCTGAATGAATGACTAAGTCAATAGTCAAATGCAGGAAATATGAAAACTTACCAGTAAAAATACTAATAAAGCACACATGTTCATTATTGCTATTCAAATTTTATTTAGCTTAGGAAGATAAGGAATTTGAATCTGGTCAGTTTCGGTTTTCTCGGTCTTTACCAACATCCATTTGCGTTCCTGAGTGCATGATTTTTAGAATTATCTGAAATATAGCAACACTAGAAAATAGTTGAACTCACATAAAACAAATGTAAAACATTTAATTTTAGAGAGTATTAAAAAAAAATTTGTCTCTATTCATTTTCGGATTTTACTCGCTTTTAAAGTAAAAACTTTGCATACAGACATCAAGCACAGACCCCCCGCCCACGCCCCGCCCCACTTAAATACACACCTCCCATGACAAATCACACCATCGGCGGATAAATTTAATTTAAAAGCTTATATAATTCTAAAAACAAAGCAGCTAAAAAAGCATCCCTCGGGATAATAATAAATATAAATAAGACTTCACGAAGTCGTCACTGGTTTAGCTTTCCTCCGCGCCCAGGAACTGCGCAAGGAAAACTACGACTCCCAGAATGCTCAGCGCGCGCGCGCGCGCGCGCCAGGCCTCGAAACTCGCAGCCTCAGTCCGGCCCCCTCGCTCCGGCGATTAGCCAGTTCTGTGAATTTCTTTTCTCCCATTGGTGGGCTCTCCGGCGAGGTCAATTCCTACGTTGCCTTCGGCTTCCTCTAGCCTACCGTTCCCGCCCCCTACCAAGATGGCGGCAGAGGCAGCTGGTGGGAAATACAGAAGCACAGTGAGCAAAAGCAAAGACCCCTCGGGGCTGCTCATCTCTGTGATCAGGTGAGGGAGGCAGGAGGCAGGGTCAGGGGACAGGGGGCAGCGGGCAGCGGCTCAGACTCCGCCTTGGAAAGGAGAAGGCTTAGCTGGGTTCCACCCTGCCGTCCCTTCCCTTCCCTCCTTGCCTCCCCCCAGCCCCTCCCAAGGGTCTCCACAGATCCCCCTTTTTCTCTTGGGCTGGAGGGAGGAGCCTCCCCTTTTCTTTAGGGCCAGAGCTTTCCATTCGGGTGCCAGGGCTCTAAAAGCACGCCGTTTGGGGCTCGGTAGAGAAAGTGCTCATTTATTCATACCACGTTTATTTGTTTATTGCCTTCAGCAGCGCTCACTGAGGAAGGTGCTTCGTTTCCTGGACTTCCGGGTTTAAGGCCCTAAAGTCTGGAGATGCCTGTCACGATTTGCAGATTGTGTTTTCACACTTTGGATACCTCCAACCACCACCTGTGAATGGCCACTCCCATATAGGATTCTGTAGTGAGCTGGCAGAAGCACTGTGGGTTTCAAGGCACACATCGTTTTTGATTTTGCTCTGCCTTCTTACCCTTGTCTATTCCTTACACTTAACAAATTTCAAGTTATCCTCTATGCACATTTTTTTTTCCCGCAGTACGTCTGGTGGGAGTGGGAGTGGCGGGCCTTCTTGGGGCTTTAAAAAAAAAAAAGAAGAATTAAGGATTGGGGAAACCCTTTCGGACATAATTAAGGATGATAGAGGAAGTGACTAAAAACAACTGGAATAAAATGTTTGACAAGTTTTTACGTTGTTGACATTTGAATTTCATTTCAGGTATTTTTCATAACACTCCCGCCCCTTTACCCCCACTTTCCCTGCAAGCTAAATTTTTGATGGAGTCCTTGGAGGGCTCCTGGAGTGTCCTGATATTTTAAAAACCCAGGCCCAATAGTATCTGGTTAATAAGCTCTTGAATAAATGAACAAATTGAATTTTTCAAATAGCCTGCTGCTCATGGACTGATAAAGACCCATCTCATGGGTGTTATTTAGGGACTTCTAGTTTAAGATTGTGGCATAATTAATCATTACCAAAATTTTTAAAAGATTAAGATGATAATTCTCTGTGTGGAAATAATATACTTGGTAGGCCATACAGAGGAAATACTGTTCTATTGTGGACTCACATTCCTGCTATAACAATACACAGGTAGTGTAGATGTTTCATGATATTAAAATATTTGTAGCTTCCTATCTTAATCCTGTGTGAAAATATAATACATGCATTTATTTGGATTCTTTTTTGAACTTGTTTATTATTTTTTTCTGCCTTACAGTCGACATTCATTTAAACGGTATATATTTACTGCCTGTTTGTGGTATTGTGCTTGGCACTTAATACATACTTAGTAAATATTTGTCAAGTGTATGAGTGAATGCTCTGAGTTTTGCAAAGATGAATTAGACATGATGTTACAGTAGGCTAGACTTAGGATGGTATAGTAGACTATACTTGAGGGACAAAATATGTAAGTTAAAACTATGACATAAGACTATAAGAGACAGATGAAATGAGAATCAGGAGGAGGGGCGATTACGCCTAGTGGAAGTGGAGTGAGGGAGGGGTTAGGGTAGGTACTAGCTATGTACAAATTACCTCCTCACCTGTGTATTTAAGATTCTGTAAGCTTTACCCATTTCTTTTAGGCTATAAATCAGTTTTCTTAAATGCAGTTAAATTTACCCTAAATGTTCTATATTTGAAAAAAGTGTGAAAAACAAACTAAAGGTTTTTTACTAATACCAATTCAGAAACGTACATTGCTTTCTGATGCCTTTGTGTTCTTCAGGGGGAAACTCCCACTGCTGGATGGTGTGGAGTGTGATTTTGTGGTTATTCATCCATCTCTTATGCCTGTATACATTACCTTCACATTAAACCTAGGTACTTTTTACTCTGACTTCTTTTGTGTGTTATTGTTTTCATTTTTCTTTTCTTTGACCACCTCAGACCATTTGAACAACACTTTTCATTTTGTTATATCTGTTACCAGCATGGTATAACGGAGGGTTCAGATCGAACATTGTGGGTAAATTTAGTAAGGATTGGGGTTCATGGTTACATATGACCTTTTTAAGATGACGTTGTTGATATTGGAGTATTGCTGTTTATATTCAAATTTCTTTGAGTCATAGGGAAATTTTGGGGTTGGAGTAAGGGCGTTGCTAACTTTCCTTGTTTCCTCCATGATGTGCTTTCGAACATACCCAGTGGTTTAAATTGCATAAAGAGTGGATGTAAATGAGAGGATAGTGGTGTTACTTTGGTGTTTGGGGTCTGAGAGAGTTGGAGGGAGAGTACTTCTGGGAATAGAAGGAGGAATGTTGTTGCTAAGAGAGTAGATCTTAAAAGTTCTCATCACAAGTAAAAATTTGTAACTGTGAACAAAATTTACTGTGGTAATCATTTTGCCACATAGACATAAGTCGTTACGTTGTATACCTTAAATGAATAAGTGTTGTATGTTGCTGCTTTGTCTATTTGTTCAATTTGTATTTTCTGTGTTACCTTTCTTGCAACATCGTATTCATGATTCTTAATTCCTACTATAAAACTTTGTTTACCTCTTCTTATCCTTAACCTCTTTTTAAATTTTCTCTCAAAGACTATAGCTTTCCTGGTTGCTTTGGCAACAAGCCTCAAAAAGGAGAACCCATTTTAGACATGTTCATAAAATCTGTGCATTCCTGAAGATGTATCTTTAGGGTATGTGGAACTATATGTGTCAGTTTTCTTTCATGTTTCCATGGACCTATCATTTTGTCACAATAAATTACTTGTTCGTGATAGAATCCACTGTCTTTTGAGAAGTTTGCTTAGTTTAACTTTATCTTTTATCTTTTTTTTTTAAATCACTGAGCAGTTGTTTTTCTTTTTTGGATAAGAAAAAAGTGTTAAAAATTCTCCCTCGATTCTCTCGTTTAGATATGTAAAAAGTATCATTTCTAGACTACATTAGGTGTGAACATAACAGTTTTTATGTATTTTTTAATACTATTCCTATTAGCAGGAAGAGAATTTATTGTTCCAGTCATCTTTTAACAGCAGATAAAAAAAAAAACTACAGGTGGATAAGGACTGGGTTGGTATACACATGGGATATCCCAATCTCATCACTATTTCTAGCCATGGTATGAATAGTTAAATAATCACTGTTTTGCTAGTGTGCTAAGTCCATCACTTTAAAGTATTTAAATGTCAAAGATGAAGTATAGTGTAATTGTAATAGAAGTAGTACATTTAGCAGATGGGTATTTTTAAAAAGTATATTGAGACTCATAAATGAAATTCTTAACCATTTAAAGAGTACTAAATAAAAATATTTCAGGACAGTCATGTTTCAAAGGGTGCACTCTTATGGCTTCACAGGGGGATCCTTAGGTTGTAAAGTGGGGCTTTGATGAGACAGACAGTGCTTGGGATTGAGTCCATTGGAGGCTGTGGCTAACTGCAGTTTTTCATTTTAAGTCTTTCCACTGGCCCTTTAAAATGGAACTTATTGTGTGGACAGAGTCATGATTACCTGTTGATGTACGATTTAGACAGTTTTACATGCGCGCATACACATGTCCTTTTCTATTGATCTCCCCTCTCCCTCACAACCTGTGTTAAGTATGAAGTTGGAGCAGGTAGCCTTTCTAATCAGGTAATAAGCAGGGTGGCATTTGGGAGATGCTATTTTATTTTTGTGAGTTCTTGTCAGATTTTTAATTGGGAAATGTGTCTACCACTGTTAGGTGATTTGCTTTCCAATTAAATGTTGACTTTCTTCTCTTTATAAGTTGGCCTATAATAGCCAGTTTAATTGGGAAGACAGACTTGGCTGTGACTTGAGGAGACCTTATTGAAACCTCAGAGCAGAGCTTTTGTAGACAGACTCTGGCTACAGATGTCAAGGAAGTTTGAAGGCAAGTTGAAGGCTCACGTTTCATCAACTTTCAAGTCTTCACAGAAGATGGAATTTCAAAAACGTAGAAAATCCTTTATTGTGGACACCTGTTAAATTCCCTTCCTCCTCAGAGAGTATTTTGGTCAGCCCCATATTTAATTCAAAGTAAACTTTGTAGAAGGGGTCCAGGCTTTGATCAGAGCTTTGAACAAAGAGCTCTGAGGTTCCTGACACAGTTTGTGGTAGGAAAGGGATGTGCACACTGTTTGGAGCTTGGAAGTTGAGTCCTGGAACTTGTTTTAGGTGGTTAGTGTTGTTTCCGGCACCACCTCCTCTCTTGATTTGAGCCACTTGTTATGGTTTTTAGGGTTTCTGCCTCCCTTTGTACCCTGGCGAGTCTTGATGCTACTGATGCAGTAAGGTTTGAAAATTACGACTAGAATACCTGGAGACTAAACTTTATAAACTTTCTGGAAGTTCTGGGATATCTGACAACATATGTGGCAAAAAACAAAACAAAACGAAAAAAAACACAAAACAAAAAACCCGCCCCCTTTTTTTCCCTGGCTAAACACACAGAATTAGTATCTTGGGAACCCATGTCATAGTTTCTAACCTCATGTGTAATTTTTAACATTGGAATTTCTTGAAAGCTTCCAGGCATGTAGTTCTAATGTTGAGTAATATGGTCAGATTTATTCAAGCCATTACTTGCAGGTGTTTGTGGTCACAGTTTTTGCTGGAAGGTGTGGTATAGTTAGTAGAAACTTATTGTATTATCTGTGTAAAGTAACCTGGGATCAGCACTGAAAGCCACCATGTCTTAGTGTCTCATTTGTCAAATGGGGTGACAATATGATCTGCTATGGTTTGGGGGAAAATTAAATAAGATATTAAAGTGCCTGGCTTATTTGGCATCGAGAAAGCACTTAAATGTTCCTTTCTTCCTTTTTAGGATCTGCAGCTTCTCTGGTTAGAAACTTGATTTTAATATTTGCCAGATAGCAACCAGGATATTTTCCACCAAAATATCTTTGCCAGGTTGGCTGGAATGTTTGATTCCAGTTGTCGGAATGTTCTCTTTGTAACCAGGGAACCTTCTGTAGCTGAATTCAGATGGTTATTATTTGATAATTTGAGAGTTAGCTAAAGAAGCTAGCATTTAATATATGTATGCTTACCTGTGTATGTAAAACATAAAATATAAACAGACAAAATATAAAACATTTATTACATTGAGGACAGAAAAGCTATAAGCAAGCAAATCAAAGGGCCCCGTGATCTCTGTGCCTAGATAACCCTTGTTACCATTAAAAATTTATATATATGATTTCTAAAATCATATACATAATTTTCTAAAATAAGTTACATATTTAAAAAGTTCAAATATTTCAAGAGGAACAAAATAAAAAGAAGTTAAGACTTTTTTCCCTGTTCATTTCCTTCCTGAAATACATTCCTGTTAAGTGTCCTGTGATTCCTTGAGGAATATAGAAGACTGTAACTACATGCAAATGTATAATCTTAAAAGAATATGTTACTTAATGTAATAATGTAATTATGAATTTGTATAATACTTAGGGAATATTTATAAAGAGTACATTTACTTTCTTTAAACAAGTGGGATCATGCTATGTATACTTCTTTACCTTCGTTCATTTGTTTTTCTTTATCTCGGATAGCTTTTCTAGCAGCACACATTGATCTGTGTCTTTCCTTTTAGTGGCTATGTAGTATTCTGTCACATGGATACACCATAATCTATTTAATTGATGGATTTCCTTTTCGATTTTATTTTCTTAACAAACAATTCAGTTTATTACTTTTTATCGTCTATTGAAAATATGTTGCAGTGAGGATTTGTGTACATTTGGGTTATATCCATGGTTTAAGTTCATGGCAGTGGTGATGGACTAGCTGCATCAGAGTTTGTGTACGTGCACTTGTATTTTGACAGATAAGCCAGACTGTCTTTCAGAGAGATGGTAATTTATACTCCTATAATTGGTGTATTAGAGTACCTGTTTTCCCATGCCCTCACCAGAAACTAGATTTAAAAAAAATTTTTTTTACAGTATAGTTGACATACAATATTAGTTTCAGGTGTACAACATAGTGATTTGACATTTACATACCTTACAATGTGATCACCATGATGTCTAGTAACCATCTGTCACCATACGAAGTTATTATGATGTTATTGACTATTTTCCGTATGCTGTACATTATTACGTCCCTGTGACTTGTTTATTTATTTATTTTTATTTATTTTTAATGCCTACAGCACCTGGTATTCCTAGGTGGTCTCCCATCCAAGTACTAACCTGGCCCGACCCTGCTTAGCTTCCAAGATGAGACGAGATCGGGCACGTTCAGGGCGGTGTGGCCATAGACTGACTTGTTTATTTTATAACTGGAAGTTGGCACTTTTTATTCCCCTTCACCTTTTTCACCCATCTTCCATCTCCCACTCCTCTGGCAATCATCAGTTTGTTTTCTGTATTTGTGAATTTCTGTTTTATTTCATTTGTGGTTTTTAGATTCCACATATAAGTGAAATCATATAGCATTTGTCTTTCTTTGACTTAATTAGCATGAAATCCTTTAGTTCTATCCACGTTGTCGCAAATGGCAAGATGTAATTCCTTTTTTATGGCTGAGTAATATTCTTGTGTGTGTGTATCACATCTTCAGACACTGTATTTTTGATTGTCTTTATTAACTCTGCTCTACTGCACAATTAAGAGAGGAGTGTTTTTTCCATTGTCATTTAGATAGGGCTGTTGGATGTATCTGGATATTTGTGTTTGCAAATACTTTTTTTCCAGTCTGGTTTGTCTTCTCATTTTCTTGACAGTGCCTTTCCTGGAACAGAAGTTTTAAAGTTTAATGAAGCCCAGCTTATTAATTCTTTCATGGATTGTGTCTTTGGTGTTATATGTAGAAAATCATTGCCATACCCCAAGATCATCTAAATTTTCCCCTGTGTTACTTTTTAGAAGTTTTATATTTTATGTTTTCTATTTAGGTCTGTTATCCATTTTGAGTTGGTTTTGTGAAGAGTGTAAGATCTGTGTTTAGATTAATTTTTTTGTTTTGCATGTGGATGTCCAGTTGTTCCAGCACTATTTGTTGAAAGATTATCCTTTCTTCACCGAATTTCTTTTGCGCCTTTGTCAAAAATCAGATGATTAATGTGGATCTGTTTCTTGACTCAGTCTTTTCCATCTGTCTGCTAATCCTGATGACAGTATCACACAGTCCTGATTACTGCTTTTATAAGTTTTGAAAACACATAGTGTAAGTTCTCCAACTGTATTCTCCTTTTTCAAAGTTATTTTGGCTATTCTAGGTCCTTTGCATTTCCATAGCAATTTTAGAACTAGCTAGTCAGTTTCTACCATAGTACCTGCTGGGATTTTGGTTGGGATTGCATTGATTAATATGGGAGAATTGAGTATGAACAGTATCGAGTCCTGTGATCCATGAACAGGGTATATCTCCCCATTTAATTTTTAATTTCAGCAATTTTTAAAAAATAGATTTCAGTATGTAAGTCCTACATATTGTGTGTCAGACTTCTCTATTGTAGACCACTTCAAGTAGTCCCACAGCTCACTGAATACTGAAGTTCGTTTTTTTGTTCCAATTTTTTTTCTCGTTGTTTTCTCTTGTACAGTTCCTATTGCTGTGTTCAAGTTCACTAATCTGTTCTACAATTCCTAATCTGTTAATTCCATATAATGTAATTTTTATAGTTGTAGTATTAATATCTAGAAGTTTGATTTGGGTTTTTTCTTTTTTCTTTTTTTTTTTACTATCTTTAATGTCTCTGGTCATAAGTTCAGTCTTTCCTATAGCTACTTGAACATATAGAATACAGATTTTATAAATGTTTTAGTGTTCTTGTTTACTAATTTTATCATCTGTGTTATTTTGGGGTTAGTTTCAGTCGTTTGATGTCCTTCCCCCGCCCTTTAAATGTCTTGTATTTTTTGGATACTAGATACTGTGAATTTTACCTTGTTGGCTCTTGATATTGGATGTCTTTGCTTTTCTATATATATTCCTGAGCTTTGTTCTAGGTTGTGGTTAAGTTACTTGGAAATGGTGTGCTCCTTTCAGGTCTTGTTTAAATTTTGCTAACAGGGAGCAGAGCAACATCTGTTCAACGTTTATTCAAAATTAGGGCCAGTTTTGTCTCACCACTTTGGCAAAAGTTTTTTGAGTACTCCTCCCAATGCTCTGTGAATGATGGGAGTTTTCACTCTGGCTGCGTGTGATTTCAGATCGTTGTCCCCGTTAATCCTTTCAGCTGGTTCTTTTCCAGGCTTTGAGTAGTTTTCTCCCACGCATGCGCTGATGATGCTTGGTGGAGGACTCAAGGACGATCCTCTACAGGTATCCGGAGTGCTCTGGTTAGCTCTCTCTCCTCTCCATCACTCAGCCCTGCAAATCTAACCGCCTTAACGTTCAGGGTTTTGAAACCGTTTTTGTTGTTGTTTGTTTGTTTAGGTTGGTCACAAATGCTCAGAGAAGAAGAAGGTAATCACATGTCCTTCATAAAGTTATAGCGTGAAAGTGAACTAGGTATCTTGGCTCTGTTGGTCTTTCTGATTTTGCAGTATATTTAATTAAACAGTTAAATAAATACCTTTATTCTACATAGTACTTTTTTCAGGAACTTTTCCTTCAGGACTCTTAAAAAGCTTTGGAACTCTTATTGTATCTGTTTATGTATTTATTTTTAAGAATATGGTTTTTGTTTTATTGAGTGCCTGAGATAGTATTGTTAGCCTGAGATCTCACGGGGCTGGTAAATGTTTTTTGGGGGTGTAATATTTTGACTTTTTGTTGTTGTTGCTTTTGTTTTGCTTTTTGTTTTTGCTTGCATTTGGATGTTTGTAATTTGTGCTTGCATTTTCCCATTCGTGGTGGCGAGCTCTGCTCTCTCTTCTCCTGTGCTGCTGCTTACATTTCTAACTGCTATCAAGTCATGAAATGAGTTACGACCTTGGTCTACTTAGTATCCAGCCCTTTATTTGTTGGGAATATCACCTTGAAAAACATGGGAGCTCACCACTTGACAGTTCTAAGGGAAAATTGTGTGCCATTTGACATGGTAAGAAAATTAAATATTTTAAGATCTTCAAGTTAACCTTTTCAGACTTCTATTTATTATGTAAACAATTATTATAAAGCCTTTGTAAAAAATAGTAGTATATAATTCAAAAGGTGTTTTTCCACTTACAACTTGGTGCCTATATTTGTGCTGAATATAATGGGAAACATTTTATACTCGAAATATCACATGAGAGCTTTTTAGAAATACAGAACCTCAGTCATCATTAAGACCCACCTGACCAGAATCTGCATTGATTCCCAGGTGATTCGAATGCACGTTAAAGAAACCAATTAGCATTTTAACGTTGTAAAGCTGAGATAATAGTATTATGGTTTAATTTTTTTTTAAAAGATTATTTTTAACAGATACATCCTGAAATATATACCAGTCATAATGACACGTCTAGAGTTTGCCTCAAAATAACTGGGGAAGAGAGTTTGAGTCAAAGTACAGGTGAAACAAAATTGGAATGTGTTTAATTGTTGAAGCTGGGTTTATTCAAGTCTCTTGTGTTTACGTTTGAAAATTTTTGTAAAAATGTACACGCGTATGTGTGCTTACATATGTGTCTATTTTGGGGACAGGGAAGAAGGTGGGAATGACAAAGTTCTGCAGATTAATAAATCACAGAAATGCTAAATAATATATTCTGCATGTCCTGTTCACTTAGCCCCGACTCTTGATACCCTCCCTCCCAGAAGCACCGTGCACGTTAATATTAAAGGCTCCTGGATATCTGGTTAAGAAACCTTCAATTTATGTAATCCAGAATTTCCAAAATAACCTATTACCACATAACACCTATTAATATCTTAACAAATACATCATTTCTGAGGAACTCACCAGGAACTCCATGTGAGGAAATAGCATAGACTTTTAAAATGACCAAAGGCTACACTGTGTTATAGCAAAAACATTCCACTGGAGATGAAACCTAAGATCACTGTGGATGAAGCTTTAGGGACAATGTGGGGCTTCAGATGAAAGAGGGAAAAGAGAGCTTGGTTCAGTAAGGGCGGGGGTAGATTTTAACTTGACTCTGTCAACCCTGGACTCAGTTTTACGCTCTACAAGGGGTGATTTTACTTAATTTTAGATAATGGCCTTCTCTGTTGGCTCCAAGATTTATAGCTCTTGGTCCCCAGAAGTGTTTTGTATAACTGAGTTAATTGAAATATTGAAAAACTGCATGTGTTGGGTGTTGTAATTGGCCCTAAGTGCTGTCTGGAGCAAGACACCAGTGAATTTTCAATTGACTTTAAAGCAGAAATTGCTTACTGTCACTTGGTATTAAATGAATCTCTTTGTACTGAATTAAGGGATGTTGTTTTTATGCATCAGAAAACTTTTTTAGAGGGACTTGTCATCATGAATTGCTATCAGTTTGGATGGGATTATCTTGTATTTTGTGGGCTCTAATAAGACATAATTAAGAAACAAGCAATTGCAGTGTATAATTGAATATAATAAAATCCGATTTAAAAGTGTAATGTAGATTTGGTTATGCTTTGAGTGAAGTCATCTTGTGTGATGATATACTGATACACATCTCAAATATTTCTTTAATTTGTGATTTTTAACAAATAGAATTATGATGAGGGTTTATTATTGTATAATTTGTTGGAAGTATTTATAGACTCCTCATCATACACAAAGTGTAATAGGCTTTCGAGACCTACTTGTCTGATTAGTGTTTATATTCTTAGCAATTTCTTTCCCTCCTCTTTCATTTGTACTTTTACCCTGCTCATACTTAGAACTGTCTTTAGTTCCCTTGCTGACATAATAGGTATATGTCGCTGTCAGGCATTTCTTAGTTTGGTTTTTTATATTTTAAAGGAAAAGAAAATCTGATGGTAACACTTCGAAATAAGGGCTAAATAGATCTAATAGTGTAATCTAATGTCTTCTGCTTAATAGCAGTTTGGGAAAGAAAAGAGGATAATGTTTTGAAGAAGCATGTCAGCTCTAGACTCTTGTGTCAAGATCAATAACAAAAAGGAATATTATGTTTTAGAAAGATCAATAAGCTAATAGTTAATTTTTGTCCAGCTGAGTTTTGTCTTAGAGTGAGGTTCCAAAACAGGTTAACTCTTGAGTATTGAAAGTTTAGAAATATTCAGTTTTTGCCCTATTATAATGTGTTAGAATATTTTGTAAATAAAGATTCCTCAATGAGTCCTCTTTCCATTTACGCAATTTATAAAAAGGAACATTGATTGAGGGGTTCAGGTGCTTGATGCGTAAAAAGTGCAGGGACTCTGTAACATCCAGGTCCTCTGCTCAGAGGCCCATTTTATGCTTTCCAGAATGGGGATCAGTAAGGAGATTTGATTCTTATTGTAGATTGTGCTCTGTAGAGCTGTTAACTTCCTGATAAGTGATCTTTGGATGTGTGGAGCCTTACTTGTAATTAGTTTTTCTGAGTTGCTTGAAGGCATTTCCATTAATTGTTTTGTTAATCTTTTTTATTCCTGGAGGAGAGGTCACTGGGTGCCAACAAGGAATGCCCTTAGTAGAAAATTAAGCCTATTAACTATTTTCAGAAAGTGTGACTTAATGCTAATTATTCTGCAGGTGTCTCCAAAATTCGGGTGTATAATGTTAAATATTTCTTATAGCAGGTTAATTAGTTTAGTTATCTGAGGCTGTATTAGGCAGCTAATTCTTCTTGTGGATTTGCCAAGAATCTGTTGCTATGACCAAGGGAGGGGTGACTGATAGCATCTGCCTTGAAAATTTACCCAACCAAATTAATACTGCCTTTATTTTATAGGGTGGTGTGTTAGTCTGCTCAGGCCGTCGTAATAAAATACTACAGACTGGGTGGCTTAAGCAACAGAAATTTATTTTCTCACAGTTCTGAATGCTAGAAGTCTGAGATCAAGGTACTGTCAGGGTTGTTTTCTGGTGAGGGCTCTCTTCCTGGCTTGTAAATGGCCACCTTCTCACAGTGTCCTCACAGAGCCCCCTCTCTCTTTGTGTATATGGAGAGAGAGGGGGCTGCCTTTTTTCTTCCTCTTATAAGGACATCCAGTTCCTTAAGATCTCAGTTAATATGTATTACCTTCTTTATAGACCCTACCTTCAAATATAGTTACTTTGGGAGAGCTTACACATATGAATGGGATGTGTGTATGTGTGTCACACTTCAGCCCTTAGCAGGGGACTCTTATTTGTTAATGTGCCCTAAACTGCTTCCAGAGTGATAGTCTGTCATTACCTGTAGGTAACCTTAAGGCCCAGGCAAGAGCCCTGGCCAGGTTCTTAATTTTTCATAATTGGTTGTTAACCTTACACTTGCTTTTCTGGATCATAATATTTAACCCACTAATACTAAATACTTGTACTGTAGACTCTCTTCAAAAATAAGTATTGTCTGGTCAACTTGAACTATTAAAAGGCTTGCTGAGAGGAGGTAGTTTGTAAAACATGATTTATTTAGCCTATAAATTCTCAAATTTCTATCCTTAGTTTAAAATGGATTACTGGAAAGCTACTTGAACTATAATCAGTCTTTCAAAATCTATAGGTCTCAGTTGTGTTTTAATGTTGTGTTCTTGAAGGACTTAAAAGAAATGCCCATGTAAAATTTATTACTTTGTTTTTAGGAAGCTGAGAACATTGTTCACTATACTGTATAATGCCTTCCTTATTATTATTATTTTTTTTTAATGCCTGTAGCATCTGGTATTCCTAGGTGGTCTCCCAACCAAGTAATAACCAGGCCTGACCCTGCTTAGCTTCTGAGATCAGACAAGATCGGGCGTGTTCAGGGTGGCATGGCCATAGACACCTTCCTTATTGTTTTAAGTGAAAGATTTCTTTTTAGAGTTTAAGACTAATTTAAAATTTGTTTCCTCACAGAAACTGGAATCTATCTTTATGATAATGAAGATTATGTAATTGACTATTTCTGTTTTTGCATTGGCTGCTAGGTACCTCAGAGTTAGATTGGGGGCTAATTTCATATAAACTGTGTTTGTCCATATGACCAGCATACTTGTGTTTTCCATTTATATGGCATTGTTTTGTCCTGCATCTCTTTAACAAGCTCCACTTCTGTAATGTCTGCATTCTTGTAGAAACCATCTCAGATCTTTTTTTGGAAAGAGATAGGATAGAATTAAAATGAAACTTGAAAGTAAATATTGTTATTCAATATTAGTATTCACTGTTAAATCTTGTTTGAAAGCTGTCATTCTTTACTTAACCTGCTAACCTGCAGGTGGCTTCAGAGGGTACTTCCAGAGTAAAAGCCCACAAACTGTACCTAATCTGGCTCCCAGTTTCCTCGCTGACCTCATCTCCTATCCCTGTCACCCTTCCTCACTTATCTAAAGCCACATTGACCACCTTGCTATTCCTTGTTTCTTGAACAGGACAAACATGTCCTGTGTCAGGGCCTATCCATCTTCTGTTCTCTCTGGAATCTGCTTTTCTAGATAGTTCCATCTCCCTCTTCCCCCTTTCTAGAATGCTCCATTCAAATGGCATCTTTTTCTGAGAGGCCCTCCCTGTTTTCCTTATGTCAAATAGTCCCCATCCTCCTATCCTGCCTTCCATTTTCCGTGACTGCTACCTCCCAGCCTCCAGGTGTCATATGTTTCTGTTTTATTGTCTGCTTCTCCACAAGAATGGAAGCTCCACAGGGGCGGATTTTGTTCACAGCTGTATTTCTAGCCGCTTAGAACTGTGCCTGCTAAGTAGTAGATGCCTAGTAACGACTTGTTGAATGACTAGATGAACTAAATAGGGTCACTTTAACTGTTTGTTCTTTCCTAGAGATTTTTGCATAGGCATTTGTTTGTGGGAGATAATTTAGTTGCAATTGGTTAAGTCAGGAAACAACCTTCCGAGACTTCTTCAGATCCTGCATCTTGCTCATTATTTAGCTTTTCCTAAGTACTTAAATGTACCTGACACCATAAGAATACAGAGAAAAGGTCTGATCTCAGTTCATAAATAAATATCCTTAGGCACTTTCCAATGGGAGAGGCTTTAGGAAATTTGGGGGTGACACTGTTGTGATTCTCAGATGATTTATTTTGTTCTTACTGATGTATAAGCCAACATTTCCATTGCACTTGATATTTTACAAAGCCCATGCACACACTTCTCCAGTCCTCACCAGCATCTAGTGAGGCAGACAAGGAAAGAAACAGATCCCGGAGAAGTTAAGTGACTTGTCCAAGGTCAGAGAGCTTGAAAGTTGCAAATACCTTACGTCTGATACATTTGATGAGAGTAGAAAGAAACTTTTCTGGTGTATTTCTAATGGTGGTATTCTGGATTTGTCTTCTTTCTTTTTGCATCCCCTTCTGTTTTTGAAAGTTACTGTCCCCCTTGAATGATGGGTTACTTTGGGTGACTAACCTTATTTTCATAGGTGTACTTTTTCTTTTATTTGATCTTCCTTTTGTCTTTTTAAAGAGTGAGATCGACTTTTGTGTACTTTCTCCTGTCTGCACTCCATTACTCTATTAAGTCTGAAGTGAAAGCAAAATTGCTCCATAGAAGGAGCCACTGATAGTGACGAGTTATTTTCCTTTTAAAACACTTGACCGGCTACACTGAAATATAGAAACTGATATAAAAAATGAAAGCTGACAAATTCCATTTTAGCTCTGCAGTTATTTACTCTGGGTTTTTATGCTTGTTTATGGGGCTTGCTTGGAGTGAAAGGCTGTGAATTCACTAGACCCATACAACATTTGTGTTCCTATTTGGTGCTGTTAATAGCTTAATATATGTACCACGGTTCTTTTAGCTCATGAGGTGAATAAATAAATTCCTTCCTGTGGGTTAATTAGTCATGGTTAGAGATGTAATTCATCATGCATGATGCCAGAGCTGTCTTAGCTAAAAATCCTTAGTGATCCAGAAATGTTTTTGTGTCCAACTTAACTGGAACCTAGTTTATGCTTTTCCGTTCTTCCATGAACTTGGCAATAGTTTGTGAATCATAATGGTTTTGAGATAGGAATGGAAAAAATCTAAAAATGATTCAGTATCTGAATGCATCTTGGGGTGGCAACTTCAAATTGTCCTCTGCTCGTACTTTTTAAATCTTGTCCAGATTCAAGACGTTACTACTAAAAAAGCTGCTTAGTGCTCTTTTTACATCTCAGGCTATCCACACTTTTTACATGTGAGCTGTGGCTTGATTAGGGTGCAGTCCTGCCACTAAGGAGCTTGAGGGCAGGAAAAGTAGGATTTCATAACATTTAAAGTGGAAAGGGCATGGGCTTTGGAGTTGAGTATACTTGGTTTTAATTCCATTTCCAATAATAGCTGTGCGCGTGAGTGCAAGTTACTTTACCTCTCTGTTCCTCTGATGCCTTATCTGTAGAAAGGGGTTGGGGGTGATACTACCGCACTAGACTATTTTGAAGATTACCTTAGGTTATGTCTGCAAAATAACCACTAACTACATTGCCTGGCGTATAATAGACACTTGACACACATCCCCTGCTTCATTCCACCTTCCTTTCCCAAAATGTAGCACACAGGGGTGCATGTAAATTTCTGCATTTAACTTTAAAGTTTCCCAAGTAGAAGATGAGTGAGAGTTGACTTGTTAGCACTTAGCGTCAAAGGGTCTTGGATAATTTTTGGACTAAATAAAACGAGGCAATGGAGTTTAGGCTAATGTCTATTATGGGTTATAAAACCTCTTCCTGTTTGGACTGGTCACACCATATTAGAAGTATGTTGTGTTTAGTTCTGAGTACCACATCTTGAGAGGAGAGATGGGGAGGCTTTTAAGAACCAGACTGCCCAGGATTGAGGCCTGACTCTGATACGTGAAAGCTCTGTGCCCAGAAAACACAACTCGGGTCTCTTCATTGGTAAAATGAGGAGTCATAATGGCACCTACCTCACAGGATTGTTCTCAGGAAAAATGAATTATGCGTAAACCACTTAGATTAATGCCAGGCTTGGAGTAAGTTCTATGTGAGTGTTATCTGTTTTTGAAGAGACCTTGGAGGAAAGCACATGATGGCTGTGAAGAAACGGTGGAAGAAACTGAAGGCATTTAACTGGGGAAAGAAAGAAGAGCTGAGAGCTCTTTATCATTTTAAGAGAAATTTTATGAAAGAGAGAATAGGCTTATTTTGTGTTACTGAAATAGGTGGGAGCTAGGATCAATGAGTATTATGAAGGGGTTGATTTTATTTTATTTTAATGAAAGGCTTTGTAATAAATAGAGCTGTTCAAAATTGCAGTGACTTGCTCGTGAGCTAGTGAACTTTCCATTGCACAGAGGCTTAGGAGGCTGAGGAGAGGTTCCTGACCTGGCTGGTGAGGTGAGCTAGATGACAAGTGTTCTTCTGCTATCAGTTCACATCGAGTGACTGGCTTAAAGTAAGATAATCTCACACTGAAATTTGCTGGGTGTTGGCAGTTTGCCTGGCAACTTTCTCTATGGAATTAGCCTGCTCTATGGTCTGTCATTCATTCATTTTGCAAATATTTATGTGAGACATTATATTTCTGGTCTCATTTTGTAGAAAAGAGGTTGGGAATGAATCTTCTTTTACTTGACACCATGCCATCCTTGGAGGAACCCAATGAATTAGGTTTCATTAGTGTTGAGAGACAGTTTTTCTTGGGAATGTTGTGTTTTGGGAGTTCTTTTGAGCAAAGCACCAAGTGCCCTTTGTTTTAGACTATCTTGTCAAGGATGTTTGTTTAGCAAACAGCCTTGGAGGACAGAGATAATCTCTCCCTTCAGAGCAAAGGGCAGCCATGTTTACTGTCCAATATAAAAGATTCAGTTTTCTAAGCTCAGAGTTCCTCTCCAGTAACTAACAGTGTGTGTAGGCATCCATCTGGGCCCATCTGTTTAACCCCCATGGGGCTTGGAGGTAAGGGGGACTGAGCAAATAAGTTGGTGCTCATGCTACTTGCTGTGCTGTGAATAATGAAGTTCTTAGCCTCTGACCCAGGAGTTTTGTGTCTTTTACCAGCATCCATAAAACTGCGATAGGCTGACTTGTTAGCTTGTAGACAGGATAAAAAATCACAGCCTCTTCACAGTTCTTGACATTAAGGATGAGTGAAGTGAGAATCAGGTCAAATCTCTTGCCCAGTGCCAAACGATGTAGTATTAGAGATGAAATTCAAACTTTTGTCTCCAAAGGGTGTCCTTTCCATTACATTGTAGAAAAAAGTTACCATTTTTACTGCTTCTCCTCCTCCCACTAGGACTACTGCTACTATAACTATGATAGCTAGCAACAACAGCCGACATTTACTGAGTGCTAATGATATGCCAGGCCTTGTTTGGTCTCATTTAATTCTCACCAACAATCCTATAAGGAAGGAATACTTACTATCTCCATTTTATAAATGAGCAAAATGAGATACCATTAACAAGGTCGTAGGGGCAGTAAATGGTGGAGCCAAGATTCTAACCCAGGCAGTTCGACTCCAGAGCCCACGACTCTAGCAGTTAGAGCATAATCTGAAAACAGACCAACTTGGGTTTTGAACCTCTGTACTATCCCTTACCCTCATTATGTGAGGTGGGGCAGGTTAACCTGTTCAGATCTCAGCAGCTAGGTCTGTAAAAAAGAGAAGGGAGACTAATAATAAGACCAACTCAAAAGGGCTGTTATGAGGATTAAACATACATTCTATAAAGTATGCAGCACAGCTGGTTCCTAGCAGCTAGTAAGCCTCTCTAAATATTAAGCAGCTATTATTATTATTATTTTTATCCTTGCTGCCTTTTCTTTAATTAAAAAAAAAAACTTTAATGATTTGTAGTCTCAGAAGTTCTCTAATTTAAGTATTTTTTTTTTTTACTAATGGCAAAATGTCATTCAACCCAGTTTACACCAAGAGGATGAATTTCAAATGTAGAGCAAACCTGGCACAAGCTATTTTCCTTATATAAATATTTTCTCTAAAAATGAAAATCGCTAAAACCCCCCACAGACCCAATTTACTCTTCAGTCTTTATTTTAGTAACCCTTTCTGTTTCCTAAATAACTCCTAAGACTCCGGTAACGTGTTGCAGTGACAGCTGACGCCCAGGAAGGCGTCCTCTCTGAGCCTAACATTTTCCTTAATGGTAATTCTACTTAATGTACAGCGTGAAACGTTTGGCAAATGTTCCCTTCCACAAATGGCAGTGGAGAGGAAATCATGCAAAGCATTATAAAGAAGGCAAACTGATTCTCCGTAGCTTTGAAAATTCCGTGGCTGTTTGCCATTACAAGGGAAGATAATAGAGTTAAATATCTAGGAACTCTTCCCTTTGGGACAGTTGATAAATTACAGGCATTTTCTGATTGTGCTTTACTTTAGATTAACAGCTGGGAAGGTTTCAGATTTAAAGAGCAAAGTTATGTATCATAGAAACAACAGAAAGACATGCTTAGTTACTCTGTGCACCCAGTATTGCAAGTAATATTGGTGGCTCTGTCTTTGAAACCAAATCCTCCATAATTCTCCACTGTGATTTACTTTATTAGTCAAACACTTGCATGCTGTTCTCTATCTGAAAGTAACCTTGGAGGTAGTTTGGTGCAGGATCACCAATTGATGGGGGAAGACACAGGATCTGGCATGATAAAGGCCTTCCTTCAAGTCTGAGAGTTCCCAGTGTGTTACTTTCCTGAGTGTGCCCCACGTTCCTTAGAGGTTTTATTTTTCTTTCATTGCCACCCTCCCCCAACTCATGCTAGATCTGATCTCTTGGCATTTATAACACATTTACAAAGTTCTTTTTGGAGGTTAGATTGAAGTCAAGACTGGTCTGCTGAATCTCCCCCTAAATTGAAAGTTTTTTATATTATGTGGCTCATGAATTAAGATCTTTTGCTCTAAATGACAGTTTGGAGAAGTGTATTGTACAGTATTTTACTTACAATATCTAAGAGTGGATATGTGATTGATTCACTGACAAACCATCTCCGAAAGCAGTTCTAATGATGGACTTTTAATTGATTGCATCCATCATTGAAAGCCTAAAATACCCCCCTCCTTAAATTAAAAAAAGATAAATGAAATAAATTGTGTTGAATGTATAAACTGACAAATCTGAGGGAATTTAATGAAACTAAATTACTGCAGCCAACAGATAAGAGAAAAAGGTTTCTTTGTTATGATTATAACACTAAATTAAAAAAATTATCCAAGAATAATAATAGAGGAAACAGAGATCTATATAGCCCATGTATCAAACTAAGTTATTGAAAGGTTTTTAATCGGTATCTCATTCTCTGATTATTGTTGATTCATATCAATCCTGTTAGTGCTGCTGGAAGAATAGTAAATGTAGGGACTGCCTTGTAGTATAGCTCATGTTATTGCTGTTGTAACAGGTTTTAGAATTAATATGACCTTATTTCCAGGCCGCTGGAGACTCTGTACCAAATTGAGGTCATTTAAATGAATGAGCTATTTGGAAGGTAGCTCTTCAGTGTATGAGTAATTTTATCAGTAGTACACTTTCAGCCATATATAAAAGAAGACCAACCGAAAGCGACTTAAACAATGGATACTTATTTCCCCTAACAAGTCCTGAGGTAAGGCAGCTGCAGGGTTGGCTGCTTTGGTGGTGACATGCCAATGACATCACTGCAGTAGCTTGGCATTTCTTTGGCTTTCCCTTCTATGATTGTAAGATGGCTGAAGTATTTGAGTATCTCAGCATTGTAATAATATTCAGTGTTGGGAAAAAGGACCTGCTTCTTGTTAATCTTCCTGCAAGCAGACTATTCCCAGAAGCCCTTAGGTCTCTGGCCAGACTTGTCACTAGTAAGGAGGATAGAATTATCAGGAACGACTAGGATTCATTCAAACAAATCAAAACCTGTCCAGACTCTTGCAGAGTTTATACTGCCTCTTATCTGATTAAAATTGGTATGCCAGGGAATAAGTGAAGGGAAAGGCTCCTTGGATAGGCAACCAACAAATCCCTTCAGGTGGTCTATTGCAATTTTCTATGAAGGTGGTTTCATATTTTCTGTTAGTAACTTGTTTCATTTCCTAGTCAGTGGGGTGAATATGCTAACATATTGACTAATTCATCTTTTCTTTTTTGCTTTTAAGTTTGACTCAGCTTTATATATTCTGTCTTCACTAGGACTTTATCTACCAGTGATGATGTGGAAGACAGAGAAAATGAGAAGGGTCGCCTTGAAGAAGCCTATGAGAAATGCGACCGTGATCTGGATGAATTGATTGTGCAGCACTATACAGAATTGACGACAGCCATTCGCACGTACCAGAGCATCACAGAGCGCATCACCAACTCCCGAAATAAAATAAAGCAGGTGAGCTTCCTTTCCTCTTGTCTGGTGATTGCAGCACCTTCCTCTTTGTCTAGGTGTTGTGGCTTGGAGCTGGGTGTCTGAGTATTGGCTAATGGTCTTCACGAGTGATTCCTAAGGATACTTTCAGGAGTTATGCAGGTGGAAATGCATATGCTGAAAAAGCCTGGCTGGAGAGGGTCACAGAGGGCATCCTGGGCTTGCTTTTTCCTTTTGTCTATCCTGGGCTTCTGCCATTAATTCTCACTGCAGGGTGAAATGACAGATGGCACAACTTGAGGGATACTGAAAAGAATCCAAACCAAAGAAGAGAGCTGTTTAAAGGCTCTAGAGCCTCTTACTATTAGAGGCTCCCATCAGTGTATCAAATGTATTTCATGTGCTCATATCACACTTTGTATGTGTGTATTGCTGTAGTGGTTGAAAATCTTTTTGAAATTTTACCTTCGAGTATGCCACCTAATTTGAAGTTAGTTGTGATTTCTCTGCAGTGAGTACGTAATTTTTGTGGAGAACATCTAACTTACAAATTATTTAAATATATAATGAAATATTTATGAATACCAACATTCTTTAATATTCTTTAGTAGTGTTAAGTATGTATTTTTATTTTGTAATTTTCTTTTTATATTTTGGAGCTGTTTCTTTTTCTCCCTTCTGCCTTTCTCCCCTTCTTTCCTCTTTCTGCCTCCTTCCTCCCTCTCTCCTCCCTCTCCTTTTCCTGCCTGCTTCCTTTTGTGATGGGTGCATGAAAAGCTCTTGGTTCCTGGGTACCATGTCTTTAGTGCCTAAAGGACAAGCGTTCATAAGGGGTATTTTTATATTTGGCTAAGGGAGGAACTGATCAAATAAATGTTGTATACTGTCACATCCTAGTTATTTAGTTCTTGGTAATATTCTGAGGGTCACTACTTTAATACCTTTTAGTACTCTTTAATAAGTAATAATAATTTCTACCACTTGTTGAACACCGATTCCTTGCCAGGCGTGGTTATGTCTATTCCTCATTCGACAAACTTAGTATTTGAACTCTGGTCTCCCTGACTCTAAAGCGCTTGTTGCTGGTTTTCAGGCAGTTTTAAAGTGGTAAACTTCTTCACCCCCCTTTTTAAAATGAGGCCCCTCTCATACCCAACGTTAAAGGAGGTGGTGCTCTTTTTGCTTGATGTTGGCATGACAGGTCTGGAGCCTCAGGCTTGGTCCCTTCCTCAGCAGTTGGTGGCTGCCCCTTAAATACTTCTGTGTGCTGAGGGCCACAGAGACCATTTGAAATGCACTGCCCTGTGCGATTTGATTGGTTCAGGGATTTCCTGGACTGTCCCTGCACAATAATAGTTGTGCTTATGACATTTTCATATGTTTTCTTCCCTGTCTTCTAGACCTTATATTAGGATTTTGTAAGCAGATACGTAAATTATTCTTCTAAGAATCCTGTTGATATCAGTTTCACCTCTAAGAGTACAGTTCCAGAATCAGTAAGCTCTTAATCTTTCTTGAAGTGTTGTGCTGACCTCTTTACATTTTAAAATTAACAAGACATTTTTGAAAGGAATACTATAATTCTTAGCCTTTACAGTGGTGAGTTCATCCTACGTATTTATCTGTGAAACTAGGTGAAGCTATACATCAGTTCCTCTAGATTTAAAGTAACCCGTAGTCCATTTTGACCCAATATACTAAGCCCAGGAGAGGTCAGAAAAATGAATTTGTAGAGCTGCTGACCTTCTGGCTTTGCCTCGGGTAATCACAGTAAGGGTGAAGGACCTTTGGTATTTGTGTTTTCTGATTAGTTTTCTTGACTGAAAGGACTTTGTCCTAATCTCAGGGGAAGCGCTACAGGGTTTCTGCCTTGACTCCCTATCGCTCTGAGGCGATAGCATCTTTGCCCAAAGAGTGTTTGCTGGTATTGAAAAAGAGTCTCATCTTGATTATTTCACATTTGTTTAGTAGCCTCAGTCTTCTCGCCAACCTCATTTTTTAAGTATGGTGGAGTTTTGAGCAAAAGAAAACCAAAAAAGAAAACTTTGTGTTTATCAGTTATCAAGAAAAAGCCACATAATTCTGTTACGACTTAGTTTCACTACTGGGGAGAGAAAGAAAGGGCTGAAGCTCTCTTCAAAAAAGCCTTTAATAATTGACAAATGGGAGAAGAAAAATGGTGGGGAAAAATGAAAGTGAATTTATTTTTATTGTATAATTTGACAGTTTTATACTGTGAAAATCCATTTTTTATCACGTAGGAAACACCAGTGTTTCCTCACTGATCTCCCTGTTGTTTTGGTTTTTAATTGCACTTCTGATTATGTAAGAAATATATATATGTGTGTTTTTAAGGTAAAAATGGAATGATTGCTAGACTAGATTATTTCAGAGCCAAGCAAGATGTTGAGAATGTGTGGATCTGAGTAGAAATTTTCTTTCTGCTCTCTGCCAAAAGAATGAATGAGTGTTTACTCAACAGATATTTGTTGCGTGCCAGCTGCATGCCTGGTTCTGTTTTTGATGCTGGGGCTGTAGCAGTGGAAAACACCAGTCCCGTTCCGCATGGCGCTTACACCCTAATGGAAGGAGACAGAAAAACAAAGAGGATACTTTAACAGCATCGATTTAGTCTCTGTGTATTAAGTGTCTCCTTTATGCTGAGCATTGCTCTAGGTTCTGGTGTATAAAAGTGAATAAAATAAAAATTCCTGTCCTCTTGGAGTTTACATTCTAGTCCGGGGAGACAGACTGTAAATTAATAAGGAAAATATGATATAACAAATGGTAAGAAGTGATGCGCCAAAGGAAAATAAAAGGAAAGGAGACTAGGGAGTTGCTGTTCTAAATAGATTGGTCAGAGAAGGCCTCGCTGAGGTTACAGTTGAGCCAACGCCTGGAGGAGGTGAAGGAGAGAGTCAGGAAGCCACCTCAGGAAGGAGGAATAGCAGATATATAAGCCCGAAGCAGGAATATGATTGAAATTGTAGGGAAACAGAAAGGTGGCCAGTGGGACTGGAGCAAAGTGGGGAGAGTAGCTGGAGAGAGAGGAGAACTGGTGGGTGAGGTATGGCAGAATGGGCCAGGTCAGGCAGGGTCTTCATCACTGCGAGGACTTCGATTTAAACTTTGTGATGTGAAACCATTGTATGGTTTTGAGCACAGGAGTGACATGATATGATTAAAAAGGCCACTCTAGCTACTATACTGAGAATAGATGTTAGTGGGAACCAAAGTAGATGAAAATGTTTGTATTCATGCTTTGTTACTTTTAAAAGGTTGAGATCACAGAATTGTTTATATTTCTCATTTTGGTATTAGTTTCATGTATGGATGGATTTATGTCATATTGATTGAACCTATATATATCCTGGAGGATAATAGGAGCCGACAGATTTGACTCTCTTCCCAGATGGTCCAAACTTTTTTACATCAGTCAAGTTCATTTGGAATTTTTTCTAGATTTAAAAAAAAATGCAGATATGTATAATTGATCACTCCAAGTAATGTGGACAGTAAGCAAAATACCCGGGCAGTCCAAGTATTGTAAAATGCATTGTAAAATTGATCAAAATGAGATGTTATTGTATTAGAAAACTTCAGAGTCCACAGTTTCTGCCAATGTCTCTCATAATGATACTACAGCAGCAGCACCAAAATAGATAAATATGAATAGATACAAATGGGAGTCTTGGGGCCCTATAAGTGATGTTTGTTGGTATTTGAATCCGAGTGTTTCCTCCTTGGTATATTAGGTGGATGAGATGATAGCATCTTTCTTTAAAGATACTAAGTCCACCTAGTGCTTATCCTAGGAGCAGGTAGGCTGAAGGAAAAATACAGATACTTGTCTCTGTTGTGACGTGTGAACAAACGCATTACATTTAACCCCAGTTTTGGCTGCCTTGTTGATGCTAGGTCAACCTCTTAACTCATTTTTCTTGCCTGTAATTAGATATAACTATACGTGATCATCAAAATGAAGTTGTTAGGACTTAATCATTGAGTAATACAACATTCATTCATTAACATTTAACTAAAATAATTTTGCGGCTTTTATATGAAAGTATACCTTGAAAGGTAGAATTAGATGGAAGAATATCCTTAATTTTTAAAAAGTCACAGTAGAACAAGATGGTTTTGGTAGGAAGTTATTTATAGTTCACATATGAGATGGAAAATCCTAGCTGCTTGTATAAGAAAGGGTAAAAAAGCCTCAAAATGGACATGCTAAACAGTGGGCAATAATGAGATATCATAATTCTAAGTAGTCGTCTGCAGTGCATTACTCTGCAACTCAAAAGCTGAGGATGGCCCTTGGGAAGGGTTGAGTGGAGCCTCTCAGAATTCAAGACCTTAGAATGGTAGCTAGAAAAAGTAAGGGAACAAAAGCCTGGGAAATAAGTTTGAAGGTAATTTAAAAATGACCTATAGTTATAAAGGGCTTTTGAACAGAATAGCGAGCAATGTTTCTAAAGTTAATTCTTTCTAGGAACTTTCTATAAGATTCTGGAAAAAAAAAAGGATGACATTTACATCAGGAAAATACTTATGAGAACACTAATATGTAGACTTATTTTTACTATGAAAAGAAGATACCATGGTAATTTGTACTTTTAGAATTAAAAATAATTTTTTATATTAATTTTCATTTACCATCCCTTAAAAATGGGGAGCTTTTCAGATTTCTGGTTTAGAATTTCAGTGATGCTGGCATACAATAATACTTATTGTATGTAATATGCACACTTAAAGGCATTTCCCCCCATTATTCTTGATCCAAATTCAATGCTTTTCTGATTTTATGACAATAGTTTTCCACCACCTCCCCCATGCCTGTATCCATCAGCCTCTCTTACATCTACCTCTGTCCCTCCTCTCACAAATGCTACCACATTGTTATTCAGAGGCCTGGTCAGTGTTCTTCCCCTCTCTATCTTTCTCAAGGCTGGGTTGCAAGAATATTGGTCTGCTGTCTGTATGATCTTACATATCTAGTCAAAATAAGCCCTTGGGCCCTGTTGTCCTTATTTTCTCTTTTTCTAGTAGTCTCTAATTAGAGTGACTTGCAGGTCTTATGTATTAAAACTGAAATTCTTGTTACTGTTGAACAGGTGATCAGGAGCAATTATGAAGTTACTAGAATTCTCAGGAAGCAAAGGAAACTTGTGTTTGAGGAAGGATTTCTGTACTTTGGTTTTGATGTTATGATTTGAACTGCTTGGCTCTTCATGGATTTATTTAAGGAAGAAGCAGAGAGTAACATAATTTTTCAATTTTAATTCTCCTGATAAATAGAATGAAATGAAAATGCTGTCACCACATTTATAAAAGTAGAACAGGCATTTGAGAAATAAATGTGTAATTTGGTATCTTTGTCACATTTATATGTTATTCATTGATGGACATAGTCCTGTTTCTCCCGTTTGTTTAAAAAATCATATTTATTGAGCTATTACTTACATATAATAAAATGCAGCATTTTTAGACTATAGTTTAATGAATTTTGGCAAATGTATATGCCCTTGAATGTGTTACCATCACCTCAGAGATTTCTCTCCTGCTTCTGCAGTCATTTCCACTCTCACATCTTTTTTGAAGCAACTACTGATTTAAAATGATCACTATAGATTATTTTTGCCTATTCTAGGTCATCCAGTATATACTCTTTTGCATCTAGCTTCTTTTACTCAGCATGTTTTTGAGATACTTCATATTTCTTTTATTGCTGACTAGTATCCCCTCAGTCCCTCAATTTTTAAAATAACATCTCCTCATAATTGACTTTCAAGTAAAAAAACAAAAAACAAAAAACTAAAGCCTCAGGGAAATTTATTATTAAAAGTTCTTAATGCTTCTCACGTCTTCAGCTTTGGTTAACTAACTCAGTTTAGGGAATAATTTTGGTGATGTTCATTTTTCACACAGTCTGATGCCCCCAGTGCTACCATCCTTTTTATTTTTCCTTCATTTACTAAGTAAAAGTGAGAAGGGAGTTGATTAACTCTTTCCATGGTAACCATTACAGAGGAAAAAGCTGAGATTTATAGAACCAAGATGATATGAGTAGAATATCAGAAATCAAATTCTAAGATTTTAACTAAGATTTAAAATACAATGGACTTAATAACTAGAATTCTTAACCCAGAGACCAAGAGTGTCAAGGGGATCTGGGACTGGCCTTGAGAAGTGTTTTAAAAAATCAGATAAAACCACAAACGCTGATAAAAAAACAAAAACAAAAACAAACCCAGCACTCCCCTACCTCAACCTACCCCAGTCCCAATTCCAACACTTCAGAGGCATTGACTTTTTACTCTTTTAGTGTTTTTTTTTTCCAGATATTTCTATTTCTGTATTTCTGAGTAATATATTTATACTATTTTTCTCGATTGTCCTATTTTTGACACTGTATATGAACTTCCAGCTATGGAAGATGAGGATTTAGTCACTTTCCCACTCTTTCTCCCATTCTTCCACATCTTCCCTCCTCCTCTCTATACAGTTGTATCCTAGTTTATGGTTAAATACATAGTGCTCACTTTGTTATAACTACGTAAGTATTTACATCTAAGCCATCCAGAATACTGTTTTTGCTTGTATAATTTTGTTGCTTTCCTTCGAGTCAGTGACTGAATAATGCTGTTGCCTTTTTTCTGCATCGGAGTCCCTAGCCCCATTCCCTGAATCCTGGTTTTCTCTTGTATTGACAGAGCACTTTCTTCAGTAGCTTGCTGAGATAATGGTACTCATAAGGTTATTTTTTGCATGTCTGATATGCATTCTGATTCACAATCTATTTTATGGGTTCTGTTCCCCACTTTGAAAGCTTTTAAGAAATTGTCTCTTTATTCCTTGTGTTCTTACATGTCAGGATAATGTGCCCTGGCTTGGGTCTCTGTTTCACTCCATTGTTTTCAACACTTGGTGTTCTTTTTTAGTCTGAAAACTAATGCCTTCTGGGTAATTTTCTTCCGTTGGTGTTTTTATCCACTTCATATTTTTTCTTTCCCTCCCCTGGAAGTCCTGTTTGGCAAGTATTGGATCTCTTGGATCAATCCCTTCATTTTCTTTTATCTCTTTTTTACCTGTGTCTTTGGATATTTGTTCAAGGGTATCTTCTAGCCTTTGTAGTGGATTTTTTAAATAATATTTTTAATTTTGAAGAGTTTTTTTATTCTTGAGCTTTTTTTTTTAATAGCATCTTGTTCTTGTTTCTTTGATGTAATATCTTATTTTTCCTAAGAATAGTATAGTTTTTTTTTTCTGTTGTTTAGTTTGTTCCCTCCAATATTTTTTTCTTTTTGTTTGTTTTGATTCCTGTCTTTCGATATTATAGACTTTCCTTGACTGGTGATCCTTACTTAACTATTTGCATGTAAGAGGGAGACACTACAAAGGTGATTGAGCAGGGACCCAGCAGTTTCCTTGGTGAAACCTCAAATGTCCCTATCTAGAGTCTTTATACTTGGTCATGGGAAAGCCATAAGTTCCCATGTTGGGGCTGAAAGTCAAGCTGGAGCCAACTGTGGAAGGAGGGTGGGGCCCTGGGGGCTGAGGATCTTACTGTTCCAAAGGCCCTTGACTTCATGCTCCTTTTTCTATCCAGTGCCTCACACCCTCCCCTCAGCTGTGTGTCTGGTCTAGATCCTTTTTGATTCAGTTTCTTCAGATCATAAACCTTCTATTTGGCCATTGTTGGGGTGGGGAGGGAATTACCTGTCTTTGTGATTTGATGAGGATTTAGGGCTTATAATACTCCTTATAGAAAGTTTTAACCCTTCAGTATTCTTGGTGCTGCCTTTTCAGTGTTACCAAACCCCTCTCCAGGCTAAGATTTTTCAGATTCCTCTGCTAATTTGGTTACCTACCATCCACTGTCTTGCCAGCTTCTGAAGTGTTGTCACCATCTCTTATTTGCTGTTCCTACCTCTCTGTTCTTTTTTCTTGGGGCTTTATGTTTGAAAGTAATTCTTTTGCTATCATTTTGGTGAGATTTCAGGAAGGAGTACAGGTAATTAGGACTATCTTCAACAAACTTTCAAAGTGGTCTCTGACTCTTCCAAAAGCTGATAATGTTCCATTTTTTTTTTTTTTTTAGGATTGAAAAATCTCCTTATTCAGAGTTCTTTTTCCATTGGAGAGTTTCATAAAAGTATGATTTAGGTATTGTCCTAAAGTTGTAGGAATAGATGAAATGCTTTTTTTCAAGAAACCTTCTAATCTTAACATTCTATCTTAATATTTTCTGTGTTTGTTGGAAAAATGTTGAAATTTAGCTTTATAATCACCAGAAGTATAGTGTCAGTTTGTGCACCCCACGGCATCTTGTAGAAGACGGATTTTCAGTTATCAAAAGCATTGTAGATTTTCTAGGGTGATGAAAGTGACCTGTATGTTGCTGGTTTGAATTATACAGATGTATGCATTTTCTGAACTCACCAAGTGGTACATTGGAGATGTTTCCATGCATAAATTTTACCTCAGACAAAAATAAGACTGTAAACAAATATTAAATTTTAATTTAAATCAAAATATAAGGAATATCAAAAGTATATGAAAGTAGTTCTGTGATTTGTGAAAGGTCATTTTTCAGTTTATTTTGATCTTATTTTTCCATGTTGTAAAAATTAAAGATTTAAGGTGAAAATGAAAATGGACTCATCATGTACATTGTGACTACCCCTCCCTGCTCCTTTCTGGCTCCTTCAGTTGTGTTAAGCTGTGCCTGTGTTGGTCACTAAACTATACAAATCTATGAGAACACTTGTGATTGTCTTCATATTTAAAAATCAAAGTGCATGGAAAAACTTTATGTCCTAATTTCTTTTATTTTGAGATTATCTCTGGATGTGCCTACTCTTTTCTGGAATCTAGCCTTATTTTCATTTTAGTCAGTTGAGATGAATGCCAGTCCCTTGGTTGAAAGATTCAGCTAAAGTTCTTGATCTAACAGGATGGACCACGTGACCTATTAGCTTGACTAGGAAGTACGAAAGAAGAATGGGAAGAAATAATAGCACGGACTCTCATATCAATTGTTCCTTTTTGAACATATTAATGTCATTGTGGTAATTCACATTTTCAGAGTACTTTATATCCAAAGTAATTTTTTCTAGATTCACTCAAAGGTAGAGTAGGAGTAGTTTTCTCATTTCACAGGAGAGAAAATACAGACACAGAGAAGTGGAGAGGTACCCAAGTGAGTCAGCGTCAGAACCAGGATTAGAATTTTGTAAGCTGACCAACCAAGGGGAATATGTGGGAGTGGGAACAAGGACCTGTTACTTACAGTAGTACCAGTGAAGGATACTAACCAGCTTTTGGGTTTAGGCTGGCAAGACTTTGGACTGACCCAACATTGAATCTGATTTATTGTAGGTCAAAGAGAATCTGCTTTCATGCAAGATGCTGTTGCACTGCAAACGGGATGAGCTTCGGAAATTGTGGATTGAAGGAATTGAACATAAGCATGTACTGAACCTGTTGGATGAGATTGAGAATATCAAGCAAGTGCCTCAGAAGCTGGAACAGTGCATGGCCAGCAAGCACTATCTCAGTGCCACCGACATGCTGGTAAGAGAACAGCCTGCACTCATGGCCACTTCTGCTAAGATATCAAAGCATTCCTTTTGTTCTCTCTGAATTCTGTAATTCACGTAGCACATTACCAACTGCCCTCTTGGGATTCATGAGCCTTTGCAGGTAAAGCCTGGCTGATTCTCTTCCTAATTCCAGTGTTTGGAATGGTAGGCGATTATTATTTATATATTGTCTGCCCTTGGAACAATGGCAAGAAATATAATGGTAAGAAATCAGTACTTTAATCATGTTGGAATAGTAATGAGAGGTGTTTTAGCTTCAGAGGAAGATAGTTTCATTTTAAAGAATGGAATCTACATGAAAGAGAACTTTAAGAGATTTGTAAACTTGATGTTCCACAAATTCTTTGAAAGAATTTTTACATTAGGGCTCTGTTTTTTCCTTTATATTGATTGATAAGAAATAAAATAATTTGGGGGGAGTAATTATGGAAGTAACTTTGTTAAGCAGAAGCACTCCACAGCTTAGCCTTTAGTCTTGATCTTAATCTGTTCTGCTACTTTTTGAATTAAAAATGAAATTCAGAGAAGGTCTCAACTAGTGGTGCATGTGGCTGAGCATCAGGAAGATGAATAAAAAGTAAAAACACACATCTTGCTGTCTAGTCACCCTAACTTTCCCGGGGCCTGTGGCTCTTGGAGAGGGCTGCTCTGTCGACCTCCCCACCCCACACAGACACCTCCCCTCCATCTCATTCCAAGTTGTCTGAGGACTACAGAAGCCCTCAGTAGCAGATGGAGTGTATTTGAATTTTCTTTTCCATGACAGGTGAAAGTCTCATCTTTGTTTCACCAAATTAGATTGGCTCTAACTCTGGAAAAGGTACTGAGAGGAATTATTGGGAGAAATGGGTTAAATCTTCTAATTGGTTCTAATTCATTTAGACTTTCAAGAAGAATTTTGCCATAAGTCCCTCATAAGAGGCTTTTAAGGAAATCTGGTATCCTAGAGGTGAGACGTGCCATGATATTCTATCATGTATTAAAACCGGTTATGTAGTGGGAGTGGATAGTCTGTTTCTACAGTGGAAGGAGGTTAATAACGATCTGCTCTTGGGTGGCAGAAGAATTGGATCTTTTCAGTATCTTGTTCATAGTGACATCTGTAATAATGACTATAGGGTGTCTGACAAAAGAAAAATGTCACCTTTCAGGTTAACTCTTGGTTTACATGTTAGGAACGCATAAATGTGCTAAATTATCAAGATTCAGCAATCAAAATAGATAAACATATATTTAGCTTATACACATCTATTTGAATCACAATTTTTTGTGGCAGGCCTGCTTTTACTAAGTGCCATATGTTAAAAATAGGTTAAAAATAGAAATAGAAATAAATTCTATTTCTCTTAATTATGTTTCTTTTAGGATTTCAGATTTTTGTTTTATGGTCTTATTACTTAAGGGCTAATTTATTAAGAGCTAATCAATAATGAATACTGTCTCTTTTTTTGACATATTTTCTTAAGGATCCCATTAAATAACTTTAAGTTCATGGTTGCAAGTTACAGAAATACAACTGTAGCTAGCCTCAGGAACAGAATTGCTTTACTCGGGTAACCGATCTGCTAAAAGGACAGCCATGTGTGTGGAATGCCAGCGTATGTTCTTTTGCATGTCTTGTTCTACTGTAGATGTTTCTTACACATGTGGGTGAAGTTTGGGTGTTTAGGGAGAAGGGTGTAGGTTGTAGCATACATTTCTTCGGCTTTGTAGAGGAAAATAATCTTTCTTAATATGGGGGTAGGATCTAGATTGGGCCGACTTGGATACTGTGATTATCAGTTCTAACTAAAACCAAGGGGCTGGGCGGTGTGGGGAACCTGGGGTATGGGGTGGGAAGGAAGAGCAGTCACCTTCAGAAAAGTGCAAGTATATGAGATACATTTCCCAGAAGTTTTGTTTTTCTTTTTCTAGTTCTTTATATATTCTGGATACTAATCCTGTGTCTGTTAGATGGATTGTAAATGTGTTCTCTCAGTTGGTGGTATATCTTTTTACATTGTTTATAGTGTCTTTTATTATAAAGTTTTAAAATTTAATGCAATAAAATTTCTTATTCTTTTTTTCTTATGTGATTTTTATTTTAAGAAAAATCTTTTTTCGATTCCAATGTCATATAAAGAGAATCTCTTATGTCTTCTTTAACCCATTTAGAGCCTATTTTCATATATGGTATGAATCGGGGATCTAAGTTTGTCTTTTGTATAAATAGCCACTTGGCTCAGACCATTTATTGAATCCGTTTCCTACTGATTTAATGCCGTCTTGGTCCCATACTAAATTTTCACATATCCATGGTTCTGTTTTTGAGCTCTTTATTTTGTTCAGTTGATCTCAACTGTATCTGCACCAAAACTATGCTGTTCTAATTACTATAATTTTATGATATATCTTGATAGCAGGGGAAGACATTCCCTTATCTTACTATTCAGAATAGCCTATGCTATTCTTGGCCCTTTACTGTTTCATATGAATTTTAGTATCAGCTTGCCAAGTTCTACAAAAAGTGTGATGGGATTTTGATTAAACTTAAGAGAATTTTATCTTTGTAATATCGAGGTTTTCAGTAAACAGGATATGTCTCATTAATTGAAGTCTTCATTTATGTCTTTTATAAGGCTTATAATGCATTTCTTAGAGATACTGTATTACATATATCTTGTTTCTGAGTATTCATTTTTTGCTTTTTTAATACAATGGCTCTATTATAATTTCCAGTTGTTGCTGATGTATAGGGATGCAATAGATTTTTTTTTTTAATTGATTACATATTTCCCTGAAACTAATCCCAATCCTGTTTGCCTGGAAAATTATGATTTATCCTTTAAGAATAAATCTCTGAATGTCCCAGGTAAATTAGATTCTTTTCTTTTTTAAAAAAATTATTTATCTGTATACTTAACATGAATAGATGCTTTTCTTTGTTTCCATAAGCTGTATATATTTCACTGTAATACAATTGCTGTCATTTGTATGGTAGGTCAGTGAGGGCAGGGGCTATATCTTAATCTATTTTTTGTCCTGTACTTAGCATATTGCACCTCATATAGTCAGAGTTCACAGATCATTAGCCAAATGGGTAACTGTGTGAAAGACTTTCATACTACTAAACAGAAAAAGGCAATTTCTTTCTACGACCTCTGCTCTGGTCTGATTTTTACCTTTTTGTTATTTTTGTTGTTGTTGTTTTTAATGGCAAGTTTCTCTAGTTTCTGATATTTTGCCTTTGTTTTTTTAATAAGCAACAATAATAATATGGATTGAGCATTTACTATGTACTGGTACCATTTTAAGCATATTAAATCTGTCAATGCATTTAATTCTCTTAACAATATATAAGAGATAGGTTTCTAATATCATCCCCATTTTTCTAGATGACGTAGCTGCTTTGCATGATCTGGGGAGTTGGCATATCCTAATCTACAATAAAGATTTCATGGAGATAGGGTTTAAGGTGTGCTTAAAAGGTCGGATACATTCTTCAATTTGGCTTTATGTTTGTAAGAATGAATAGTAACGTCTATAATTGCTCTTTCATTGGACTTCGTATGAAGAAATAATCACGTTTCCTTTTCTTATGGTTTTGTGCTATTAGAAGTAAAATCTGCGTTAAGGCATCAGAAGGGTCCAAATGGAAGTCTTTGCTAAAAGACATCAGAGAAAAGACAAAAATCCAGCCTTTCAAAACCCTCTGATTTCTTTGGATTTGTTTGACAAAAGATTTTGCATTTTTATTTTAAGGCAGGTGCAGATGTCCAGTAATTTAATCCCTATTCAGGTTAATAAATCCAGATTAAATAAATCAGTGATGACCCATGGCTCTTGTCAGCTTCTACAATTCCTACTCTACCATTAGACGGGTCTAATAGCTATAGACTTGGCTTCTAGATGGGATATTTATTTCTTTTGATATGATAACCTGAGTATTGCATAAAATAATTAAATTGTCATGACAGGGAATGTCTGCAAATAGGCATGGCCTTTTGTTTCCTCCTTCAAGGTAAACAGCTGCTGTTAGCTTACAAAAAGCTAAAAGTGATCCAACAAGAAGCCTGTATTCGTCACATTGAAATCAGAGACTTGATTTATATTGTAGCCTGTAGCTTTGCGATATGTGTGGTTTAAATTAGACCTTTGCAGTCATTGTGCTAGGTTGATGCAAACACATTAATGACATAATTTCTGGTTGCTGCATCACATTTCTGCAGTCTGTCCTTTGTATTCCACTCACATTAATTGAAGTAATTTTGCCAGTGAAGCGTGTTTCAAACCTCTGCATTTAAATTGAAATTTTAATTCCCTTATTGTCTTGAAAAGACGGCTGAAGATGCCTTGTTACAGGTTTCATTATCACTCAAAACACTCCAGCTGCTGGTTCTAATGTACAATGACTGATTAATTCTGGGAAGAATTATTAATATAAGAATAGCAGCTTCTTCCCAATGGCATGAGCTAAGCAGGAAGGTATTACATGATAGTTAATGTTTTTATAAACTTTTTTTAAAGGAAAATTTGTATGGAATTCTGCATCAAACTAGAATTGTACAGATGAGCTTTGTAAACCACTTACACAAGTTCTGATTTATCAACCCGTAGAAGTCAATTCATAATTGTATTCAATCAGTGGGCACCAAGCCAGCGTGAGTAGTTTGGAAGCACTTTAGCTGACAGTCACAAGGCTTGTGACTAAAATAATTTCTTCGTTTCTAAGTCTTCTGGAGATTGGAGAGATTTTGAATGTTTCCTAATCATTTTGTCCTTTTAAAAATTTATATGCCTTTTTAAAGAGACTCCTTGGCTATGTAGTCAGGTAAGGATTATTATGATAATTATAATAACTTATATTTACGTAGCTGCCTTCTTCCCAGAGGATCCTAGAGCGCTTTGCTCAGAGACTGGGATGGTGGAATTATTTCACTTACACTGTGAAAATGTGGCCACATCTGGAATAAAGAGAATAAGGTAGCTATTTAACTGCATAGTTTTTTAAGTCCCTATAATAAAAATAATTATATTTGTAATATTTTCATTTTACAAGATCCTCTGCAATTGTTGGACAACATTCAAGATGTCAGCATGGGTCTTAGTGTGGGACAGGTGAACCTGAGCTTGAATACAGCTTTGATTTTTGCTAGCTCGATGACTTGGGGCTAATTATTTAATTTGACTTTGCTGAAAGTTGGAGTTTAGAATAAAGGATTCTTATTCTAAGAGATTCTTGAAGGGATTAAGAGATATTAAGGTATATATATAAAGTAGGCACAGTATACATAGTAAGTGCTTGGAAATGTTATTTATAATTAATTATTTTTACTGATACGATAAGAAAGGATTTGATGATGGCTCCCATGTTATAATCTCAAAAACTGTTCTGAGGCAGACTTTTTTTAAAAAAAATATTTTTTATTTTTCGATTGTCGTTGGCATACAATATTATTAAGTTCAGGTGTACAACATAGAGATTGGACATTTACATAATTTACGAAGCGATCACCCCGGTAAGTCTAGTATGCATTTGACATCATACAGTTATTACAATATTATTGACTATATTCCTTATGCTGTACTTTTCCATCCCCATTACTGTTTTGCAACTACTAATTTGTACTTCTTATCCCTTTCTCTTTTTCACCCACCTCCTCACTTCCTTCCCATCTGGCAGCTTTCAACATGTTCTCTGTATCTATGAGTTTGTTTCTGTTTTGTTTTGTTCTTTAGACTCCACGTGTAAGTGAAATCATACAGTATTTGTCTTTCTCCACTCAGCACAATACCCTCTGGGTCCATCCATGTTGTTTCAGATGGCAAGATTTCATTCTTTTTTATGGTTGAGTAAAAAGTACATTGTATAGATGAACCACTGCCTCTTTATCCATTCACTCATTGATGGACACCCAGATTGCCTCCATATCTTCGCTGTTGTAAATGATGCTGCAATGAACATATGGATGCGAATATCCCTTCAAAGTAGTATTTTGGATTTCTTTGGTTAAATACCCAGAAATGGGATTTCTGTTGTCTGGTATAAGTATTGCTACCACAGCTTTTTTTTCATTTCCATTTTCATGAAATCTTTTTCCATCCCTTTGCTTATAGTCTGTGTGTGTCTGTTGATCTGAAGTGAGTCTCTTGTAGGCAGCATATGTAAGGGTCTTGTTTTCTTATCCTTTCAGCCCCCCTATCTTTTGATTGGAGCATTTAATCCCTTTACTTTGAAAGTAATTATTGATATATAGTTATTACCATTTTATTATTCATATTTTAAATCTTTTTTGTTTTTTTTTTCCTTAAGTCCTCCCAACATTTCTTGTCATACTGCCTTGGTGGTGACAAACGCTTTTAGCTTTTTCTTATCTGGGAAGCTCTTTATCTGTCCTTTGATTCTAAATGATATTTTTGCTGGGTAGAGTAATCTTGGTTATAGGTCCTTGCTTTTCATCACTTTGAATATTTCATGCCAGTCCATTCTGGCCCGCAAAGTTTCTGTTGAGAAATTGGCTGACAGTCTTATAGGAGCTTCTTTATAGGTAACTAATTGCTTTTCTCTTGCTGCTTTTAAGATTCTCTTTGTTTTTAACCTTTGGCATTTTACGTATGATGTGTCTTGGTGTGGACCTCTTTGAGTTCATTTTGTTTGGGACTCTCTGAGCTACCTGGAGTTGTTTGACTGTTTCCTTCACCAGGTTAGGGAAGTTTTCCCATCATCATTTCTTCAAACAGGTTTTCAATTCCTTTCTCTTTTCTCCTTCTGGTATCCCTATGATGTGGATGTTGATATGCTTGATGTTGTCCCAGAGGCCTCTTAAACTGTCCTCATTCTTTTGAATTCTTCTTTCTCGTTGCTGTTCTGATTGGGTATCCTCTGCTACCCCATCCTCTGTCGATGATTTAATCCTCTGCTTCATCCAATCTGTTGATTCCCTCTAATGTATTCTTTATCTCAGATATTGAATTCATTTCTGACTGGTTTTCTTTTATGTTTTCCATCTTTAATTTTTTCTATCTTTTAAGTTCTGAGTTCATCTACTCTTCCCCTAAGTTCACTGAGTATCCTTATAACCAGTGTTTTGAACTCTGCATCTGGTTGATTGCTTGTCTCCATTTTGTTTAGTTCTTTTTCTGGAACTTTGTTCTGTTCTTTCATGTGAGACATGTTTCTTTGTCTCTGAGGCGGACTTGTTTTGAGCTGATAAGAGTTGCGGTAGGATTGGCAAGTTAAGCATTTTTGATTTCTTTTCTTCTTCCTTAACATGGACAGATAGAATGAAGGACTACTCTGCATTTTATACAGTCAAAGAAATTACTGCAGGCAGAGATACGATTTTTCTCAGAAAACAAGTCTAGTCTGCTCTAACGCATTAATGGATGGTCAAGACCTCAAAATTCTGTGCCTTATTTTTGAGAATTGGTATGGACAAATTTCGGATTCTGTGTCATCAGTTACCTCTTCACCCGACATCCATTACATATTCAAGGGTATCCAGTGACTGTTTAATTATAAGCAATGTAATTTGTTGGTAAACTATCCAAGATCAGTTTGTTGGAAAATCTACTCTTAAGTAACGTGTTATTCTGCTGAGTATTGTAATTTGATATAAGCCAGTTCAGTGTTGGAGGGCGCTCATCAAAAATGTTTAATGTGAGAGTAGTTGATCTTAAACTATTCTTTTTGTCAGTGCTTAGATAGCAGGACCAGTGGACCAACTAGGTTGCTCCTACTGGTGCCAGTAAAACTGTGTCATTGGTAAATAGAGTAATTCTTTTCTCATATTATGGTCAGGGAAGGGGTGATCATGCATCCACTATCAAATGATTAATGTATAAGTAAGGAAAAAGGGGCCAAAACACACATCTCTTTCATCTGGCTTGAAAATTTCTGAGATCTCACAAGACTGTTTTTTCCTCATCATGACTCTGGAAATGGTATTGAGGCGAAAGCTCTAAAAATATCAGGAGTTGGAATATTCTAGTAAACTTATTGTACTTTCCTGAAAGTGGTTCATTGACTCTGCAGAAATGTTTCAGTATTCCATATAGATTTCTTTATAACTTAGTAAAAAGTGTATCGGGATCAATAATGAAATAGCCACCATTAAAGCCCATCTGTTCCTAGTGTAGAATATTAACTTGAGTAACCAATGCTGGTATTCTGTACTAATAATTTATCAGAAAGAATCTAGCACATATTTTGATTGACAGACAAATGAATGTGAGGCCATTGTTGATCACCTGTGTTGTTGGTCTATATGCATTTGTGAAGGTAGTCTTAACCTCTTAACCTTGAAGGAGCTTACACACTAGTAGGGAGAGACAGATGATGAACAAATACAGTGTCTCTCATATGATAAAGAGGACCAGGAATACTGGGAGTGGGGTAGTATGACAGTTTGCTTTTTAAATAGGGTGGTCAGCTGTAGCTGCTTCTAGCTGCATTTGAGACCCCTTTTTTCCCCTCAAACATCTGATCTTCTTTTCAAAAAGATTTAGGAAAAGCTGAAAATAAAGTTATTAAACAAATAACCTTGGTTTTTGTGTCCAAAATTGAGTAGCCTTAGTGCGGCAGCTTTATTTCTTACCTAGAGAGTAAATGTATAGGGCATCATTGCTGCTCAATGCTCTTTTCATTTAGATTTGTTTTTGAAGGCCTGTTTCTAAAAGCCATACTGTTAGGAACCAAGTTATTGCACTGGATTTCCTTTCCTTTTAGTTTGCACTTTTATCTGTTCTTTAGTTGCCTCTTTTATTTTGAAGCAAATAGAAATTGTTTTATTGCACTAAGCATCATAAGGTTCAGCAATTTTCAGTTCTCTCAGTTGGCTGCAGGGCAGTGATTCCCAAACTCTTCACATTAGGGAATCCTTCAGGAATTCCAAAACCCAGGTCATAGCCTAGACCGATTACATTGAAATCTGGGGGTGGGACACTAGCTTCAGTAATTTTTGACATTCTCCAGGTGATTCCAATGTATAGACAAATTTGGAAGTGTTGATGTCGGATGTTGCCTATGCTATGCAATAAAGCGAAAACAAATTGCCGTTGACTTTAACACCAGCTCTAAGAAGTTATAAACCAAGTATTTGCATAGGAGAGACATCACAGTGCTATCCTCATGTTTATGTACAAATGTTGGAGTTTGACTAATGTTGCTTTGTTGCCATCCTCTGTTGCAGTTTTTGGATAGAGCTGATGAGTATTTAACTTTTATTCTGATTTTATAGCAAAATTACTTTGTCAGTATGAGTTCTGTTTAATGTTTAAAGTAGATGCTTTTTAGGTTTGGGCTGACTTAGCACTCATCAGAGCTGTCATCTTGGTGCTGATTCCTGCATCTTTACTGTGGGGTTCTTACCTGATATATTGCTGAGATTTAATGGATTGAAATTGGGGTAAAAATGAATTTATTGACAGGTGGTGGCTAGGTGCTATAGTGCAAACAAAATGGATTTAAAAGCCAGATGTTCTTAATTCCAGTCCGGACCTAACAATTCACCAGTTCTGTGAGCTTAGACAAATCACTTTCTCTCTCTCTTTTTTGAATAAAAATGAAATTTTTTACAGGTAAAGTGCTTTGTAACAAAATATAAGGCAATATACAAATTTCAAATGCTATAGGTAGCATTGTCATCACTATCACACAGGATTAGGTAAAAAGAAAAAGCAGTATAGTCTTGGGCTTGTTTACATTGAGTGATTTATCTCCTTGGTGCTTCCGTCACAAATGCATACATGTTTTAATCAGATAACTGTATGTGTATGTGTGTGTTCACGTTTACATACGTTAGTCTGTAGGAGGAATGATCTAAATCAAGAATAATACACAAGTCCTTTGCTGACATCTTCCGTCATATTCTGGTTTCAGCCTCACACATGAACTTGTTTGAACAGGTTTTTGACTGGTCAGTCTTGGCCAGATGGGGATCCTAGATATGTGTAAATTGCAGCAGGTGACAATACACGTTGTTCATGGGAGCCCTCTGTATCTGATGATGGTCTGAGCTTTAGCTTGGCTTGAGAAGATGGGAGGGGCTTGTTAAAGAGGTATATTTTCTCTGAGATTCATCCCAGTACTAATTACTTGTGGTTGCTTAGTTCTTAAAATGGAGGGGAAAAAACCCAAAAAATACCCGTCATATCCTTTTTGCATTCTTTTGTGGGATTTTAATAGCTTATGTTAGTAAAGAGCTGTGTAAGTACTGAGCATTTCTAATGGATTCGGGGCTCTTGCAGAGTGTGGGTGAATTGTCTTGATATAAGCGTGAGCCTGAAGTGATTTTCAGAGACGTCTTTTGTCAACTTTTTCTTGTCTTAGAATAACAAGTAAGATGACAAATATAAGTGTCTTTGGGACACTTGTTAAATGAGAATATCTTGCCTAGCGGTCTCTTGTATTTTGGAGAAGAAACCTAGGTTTCAATGCTCTCTTTATGGAGCACTGATGGAAACTGAGAATTGAAGGGATCATAAGATTAGGAACAAGGATCTTTTCATGAGATTATTTCATAAGCAATTACAATTCTTATCTTTCTCATAAGGTGTTAGGTATAGTTTAATTTCATCAGGAAAATAATTGATCAGATCTGTTTTAAGTACATATAGAACAAAAAAGGGTCGTAATTTGACGTTATGCATCAGAAGCCCTAGATATGTGCATAACTATGGTCTTGGAATTCTACTTCTAGAATGTTGTGTTAAGGAAAAATTAAGAATTTCAGTTGTTATGTGTTCAGAAATATGTATACAAGGATAATTCTCACAGTAAGATTTATGAAAGTAAAAATAATTAGCAATTAAGTATGGGAATTGGTTAAAGTCATTTGTGGAATAGTCATAAGAGACTAGTATGAAAATACTGAAAATCATATTTAGTGATGTCAGGTGTTCCCAATATATTGCCAAATGAAAACATTTAAAAATAACGGTTTTTAAAAAATTCTGTATGGACAATGATTGGAAGGAGTCAGTTTAAAATATATTGTCTAATTATTGAGAATATGGCCATCTTTTTCCTTTGTGTTTTACAAGTTTTCTTGATTGAGTGTTTATAACTTCTGTAATTTGTAAGAAAAATAAAGGGTAAGAAAAATATATTTCTGTGCCTCACCTTTTTTTTTTTTTAATGTGTAGAATTGGGGCAGGACCTCAGTTTTGACAACCTTTAAATGTACTTTACAATTGAAAGTTCTTATATTTTATTCCTCAGATACTGTCATTCTGTGAGGCTTGGGCTGATGGACTATCTTAGGAAGACCTGGCTTTTCCTCCCTACAAGAGAAAGACTTTTGCTTTAATAAAATATAAGAATAATTTGTGGTAGAATGCCCTGATGTTTAAGAAAAAAAAACAAAACAAAATGAAAATAAAAATAAGGGGGAAACGCCAAAGAAAGCTTAAAAATAATAAAATGGTATGCTTTTAGAAGTCTGTGTTTCATAGCAGTAATAGGTTATTGTTCATAAAGCTAGAAGTCACATTTGATCTCTTTTGAGTTTTGTTTTCTAAGAGATTTGAAGATACTTTGAAGAAGATATTCAGAAGTAAAAGGCCTTTTCTTTGACAGCACTTTATCTTACAGCCCCCCTCCCTTCGTTCACTTATCAATAACTTCATCTCATTTGCTTTATCCTGGAAATTCCATTATCTCCCAGGCAGTCTATTGCATTAAGCCTTTGGTACCTAATACCGCCTCATTTACATTGACACATGCTTGACCTCAGCCTTTCTCCTCTCTTTGTTAATGCACCAACAAGCACTGATATCTCTCTGGAGCATTATCATTTGGCTGTTAGCTCAACTAATAACAACCCTTCATTTGAGCTGATGAAGGTTTATTAAATAAAAACGTGCAATAACCCTGGCAGTAATGAAGGGAGAATGGAGGTAGACAGCATCCTGTTTTTAATGGTGAGAGCATGCTGAGTCTACATTATAGATATTGGGTTTCCTGAGGGAGAAGGGGCACCTGAATGGGTCAGATCAATATTATGTTAGCAAACCGATTTTAAGAATGGGCATTTTTGATTGCTTGATTTGATCACTGTCGACTAGCTACAAGCCGAGGAGTTAGGGGGAAAAAAGAGTGTTCTTGCTCCAGGCACTCAGCCTTGCCTTGTGCCAGCAGCTTTCCTGGGAAGTCTGTCTTAAGTACCAAACTGTCAATAGCCCTGAGGCCTTCAGTCATTGGCAGACCTGAGTCTACTGGATCCTAAAACATCTTCCTCTTCTGGGTTTCAAGATGTGTTTCTTTGTTTGTAGACAAAGATTTTTGGTGTTCTTAAGACTGTTCTAACAGTTTAATTTGTGTCATATATGTAAGAAAGGAGAAGGTATCAGTTCTCTGGAATAGTCTAATTTCATATCTTTTTACTGTATTGGTAAGTTGGGCCAAGGTGACTTTCAGAATGTATGTCTTACTAGAAAAATGCTTCCTTAAGGGAGACATACTGACCTATTGAAAAATGATAAAACATTTTGGAACCACATAACTATCAGAGTCCTGAAGGAAATATTTGTTTTGGACTCAACAGTGGCAAACATTTGCTTTCTTAGGGAATATAGTTGCCAAAATAAGCATTTTCATTAGCTAGCAGATGGTTTAGTTATCAGGTTGGTTTGTTTATACTTGAGTTTTTCTTCTTCTTCTTTTTTTTTTTTGGCTTGAAGCTAGTTCTATTTAGAAACAGTTACTAATGTCATTTACCTTTGTATATCTCACCTCCTCCAAACAAAAATTTAAAAAAGACCAGTAGCTTCCTTTCTAGCTTTTTTTATTAAGGAAGCTAAGCTGCTGTTGAGAATGGCCAATTTTCATTGGTTTACATTAAAGCACGAAACTAGATATTTTTACCTAATCAGTTTGAGTGATACTAGCAGAAGATAAGCACTTAAATATGAAATAATAATTCCTAATTTAAACTAAAATGAAACTGAGAAATAGACATTTGGGAAAGAAAATATATGGGTACCATAGTTCCTAATTACAAAGACTTATTTCGTTGTAGACTTACCTCTTATCTCAAGGTGAAATTTTTGAATACCAGACAATTCTTGATTGTGTACATTTTAACAGTACCTTTGACCTATTTTTTGAGTTAAGGATACACTTTTCAAAATTTCTGTTTTAGTGGGTAGGATTCTAATAGCCAAACATATTGTCCTGGTCAGTATTATGTGTTTTGTAAATGTTTGCTTATTTTCCTAATTCTAACAGAAATATTTGTTTTCAACTTTAAAACAGTTCTGTTATCTATATGAGCAATTTCAAACTGTGTCGAGTAGAACCCAGTGTTCTGTTAGATAATAACTGGAGTTCTATGAAAAAATTCCCTTCTAATAGTATCTTTTTTCCCCAAAACAACATTTTTGAAAATACATGTAAAAAAATTCTAAATACATTTATTTGGCTCATTGTGTGGTATCTATCACACACACAAAAAAATGGTGTGGCATACTTGAGAATTCTAAAAGGTCATAGTAGAAATCATTTGGGCCACAAATGAATGATATTTGATTTGTGAGTAGATGTATAGACAGTATTTACCAATGAACAGTTATACTGTATGTTGTCTGATCATTCATCTGCTACATTTTGTCCTGTAATTTTAATATATATATATTTATGACATTATTCACACTTATAAGTGTATCACACTTATAAACCCAATTTTGATAATTTCTCATAGCCAATAACCTGTGAGACCATTTACTTTGATTCAGCTGCTTCTCTTGAATTTCTGTTGATGTTTCATTAATGTTATTTTAAGAGCTCTGTAGTCATTAAATTTGCAGAACAGTGAAATTTATAAAATAACCATTTCTCGTATATTAAAAAAATCTCTTTAGTTGTATTTTTATTAGTGGTTATGCTCATTCCTAAATGTAAATGGATTCCTCTCCTAGTGAAGCCTTAGTTGTTAATAAGTGCCTGGAAACCAGACCCCCCAGTACAGCAGAATCAACTGTCAGTGGTGTTGGTTGGGTTGATTGTGCTGCCTCATGAAGGTTTTCTTTGTGTGTAAACTTCATGGTACAGGCTACTTACAACCAGATAAGATAAATGTCAGGCCTCTAACTGAGGTTCTAGAGATCAAATGTTGCATTGACAACTATTTCCTTTAAATTGGTTTGAGTGAGTTTAGAGTAGGGGAAGACAGTGACCTTGCCCAGCTTCCATAATTGTAGATTTATAAATAGACTTTTAATAGGAGAAGACCTGAAAATAAGCACTGTATTTTCACATAGAAATAAGAGCCTATTCTCTATTCTTTGTGGTTTTTCAGATCTTTGAATTTAAGACAACTTCGTGTGTGTGTGTGTGTGTGTGTGTGTGTGTGTGTATGTGTGTATGCATGTATGTGTATATATATATGTGTGTGTATGCATGTATGTGTGTGTGCATGTGGGTTAATTGTATTTGTATTTGGGGTCATATTCAGAAAGTTTGTCATCTAAATGGTTATAATGGTTCTGTGAAGGAAATAGCACTTTATTGAAAATGCTGCATTGAAAAACCGTCTTTCTTTATCCACAGAATAAGTAGATTCTGTTAAAAATAATTTCAGTGAACCTCAGTATGTGCCAGGCACTGTGCTGAGTGCTTTATCTATATTTAAAAAAAATTTAATCAAGTGGCTTTGAAAGTTGACATTGCCATATAATTTCGTATTTGGAACGTGAGCAGTTTGGGTTAAAAATCTTCATGCAAATTCCTACAAACAAATCAACCTGGCTGTGCAGTGGGTGGTTTTTAAGCTTAAATATCTCAGCTGGATTTAATTACCTTAAGGGATAAGGCTACATGATGGGCCAGTGGTTTACCAAATTATTTTTCATTTTCCGGATCTCGATGTCACTAAAGGTTAATGCATCCTCTTTTCTCTGATAGCAACCCAAGTTAAAATCCATTTTAGAGCATAAGTGTAAATGAATTTGTTGTTGTTTTTCCTCCTTGGGGACACTTTGGTCATTTTGTGAGGCTGCCTTTCTATTTGGAATGGCTGGCAGCTTGCGTAAGGCCCAGGGGCTCGTGTAGCAGGGGCAGTTGCAAGTCAGCATGAAAATGAACTGGGGGGCTTCAGAGGGCAGAGCTGGCCCAGGGCTTGTCACTGTTTCATTCCTGATTCTTTCTCGGTTAACTTAAGGAAACTTGTTTGCTACTGACATTTGATTATAGCACATCACATGAGTAAGCCATTGCAGCTTCCTCCCTTCTTAAGCCAGCTTGCATTGGGCAGCTACCAAGGTTTTTATATTTACTGACCACGATCTCCTCAGTGTCCGTGAATATTGGTATAGATCTGTGATCAATATTTATCACTGTTTGTTTCATGGCTTCTGTTGTCTATTGCTTCCGTATAAATGCTCTCTTTTTTAGAAGCATGTTTGTATGCGTAATTACATTTAATGTTTTTAGCCTACAGTCAGTATTAATTAATACCTTTATCAAATTAGGAATATTTAGAAGTGTGAGCAGATAATAGTCATGGTACGCTACTCCCTTTGGGGAGCTTGGTAGTGTTCTTTTCCCTCTGAGTTCAGCTTGTAGTCATCTCTTCTTTGTTATTATAATTGCATTCTTTGTATTTTTCTACCCCCTCCTTTTTTTCTCTTAAGGAATAATACCTAGAATATACTATTCACTTTAATCTTTTTATTAAGAAATGCAAGATTTTTATATGTAAAGCCAAATATAATTTTACATACATGGATAAATGGGATCATATCATACATACTGGTTTTTTTTTTCCCTTTGCAGTTATCACTTTGGTTTCAAAATGTGTTGCTCTAGGTTCCCCAAGTCCATCGTCTCCATTTGTTGTAGGCATTCCTACACCATTTTTATTCATCCAATCCTTTTTGTGTTAAAATCTCCTAAATTGAAGTTTACACCAGGATTATCTTCCTCTCCATAGTTTATCTCCTGTTCACTGTTCAAAACCATTTCTTCTGTCAAACTGGAATAGGCCAAGGAGAAGTGATGATTGCTATCGTCCACATGTAGCATTCATGTAAAAATTGCACTGACCTCTGTGTGTGTGTGTGTGTATACGAGAAAGACTCTATGTAGACATACATGTAGATGTAGGCTAACCAAGCTCCGATTCATGATCATCATGAGAATTATTAAAAATTTTATAGTATGCTTTTATTTAGTCTTAGTTTTAAAAGGCTAACTTTGAAAGTCGATATAAACTATAAATGAAAACATGGAGTTCTTATGAGACTTAATGATATAATCATTTAATGGGAGAGGTCATTTTACTTGTGTCCATTGATAGGCAATGTGTGTGGGTATAAATTTGGATGTATGGATTTGTTTTGGTATCTTAGATGCCTTCTTGTTTATCGGGATTGTTTTCTTCAGCATTGTCTTAGATGTTAAATCCTTCAAAGAAAGAAGTAGGCCTATCCACGTTATGCAGTAGTGCCCCCTTATTCACTGGGCATATGTTCCAGGATCTCCAGTGGATTTCTGAAACCGCAAATAGCACCAAACCCTGTGTATACTATGTTTCTGCCTATAGATACATACCTGCTATAAAGTTTAACTTATAAATTAGGCAGTTTCACAGATAGAAGATTCGTTCCAACTATAGATCTTAGCGATCTTGCTTGCGATTTTTTTCTGAAGTTGAAAGCTTTTACCTTTTCACCTAAAGGAAGTACTTTATGTCTTCTCTTTGGCATATTCAAATTGCCAGCATCACTACTCTTGCACTTTAGGGCCATTAAGTAAAATAAGGGTGACCTGAACATAGCACTTCAACACCACAACAGTGGGTCTGATAACTTAGATGGCTGCTGAGAGACTGACGGGCAGGTAGCATATATAGTGTGGATATGCTGGACAAAGGGGTGATTCATATCCAGGGCAGGATGGAAATGGATGGGGTGAAATTTTACCACACTACTCAGAACAGTGTACAGTTTAAAACCTATGAATTGTTTATTCGAATTTTTCCATTTACTATTTTTGGACCTTGGTTGACAGTGGAGAAAGTGGTCTACTGTACAAAGTGCGATGTGTACTCATAAGGTTTTCATAAACTTTCTTTTGACAGTATCTTTTAAAAAAATAGTCTTTCATATTTATAATCTTGTTAGGCTATTTAGTAGTTATATTTGTCTTTTTTTCCTCCTTTCAGGTGTCGGCAGTCGAGTCTTTGGAGGGTCCCCTGCTCCAGGTGGAAGGACTGAGTGACCTTAGGTTGGAGCTTCACAGCAAGAAGATGAATCTGCACTTGGTTCTCATAGATGAACTGCACCGGCACCTGTACATCAAATCCACTAGCCGAGTTGTGCAGCGTAACAAGGACAAGGGGAGAATGAGGTTGGTTAGAGAGGCTCTTCGCTACAGTGTATTGCGGCAATGTAGAATTTTAAGGAATATTGTTTGTTTCCCAGAATATTGTTGTAGTTGATTTTACTTCTTTTTTTTTCTTTTTTTTAACAAACTGTCTTTGAAACTATAAGATAGTTTCATAACAGCAAATACTGCATATTCTGAAAGTCTGACATTCAAAGTTGGTTCGTTCCTCCATTGCACATTATGGTCCTCGTACGTAAAGGTACAAAAGAAACATTTGCTATGAGCCTTTAATATACTGGATCAGCGATACTCTGGCATATCTCCAAAAGAAGAGAAAAAAATCTTAAACTGGATAGCGAAGTCAACCTAAGTAAGAAATGTGGATGTATGAATGGAAATTATAAAATTCTCTGTTGCTTAAAGTTCAACTTTAGACAATCCTCTTTCTGAAACAGTTTAGGAGAGGTTCAGAGAGAACACTTTACTTTTATCTCTGAGCTAACTGTGGCACAGTCCTGTATTTGAGGGGCTGGCTGGAATTCGTTAGGTGAGTTTAGACCTGGTAGGGAATAAGACCAAATCTTAAGACAGTTAAGACAGTAGGACATTGGTGTTATTAACATGTAGCAGAGAGCTATGCATGTCATGTCCTCCCTAGCTTCCTTTAAAATAGCCATGGGATCATCTCAGAGTGCAGGTTAGCAGTATCTACTGAAATACTCGTGTTCATCATTTTTCATCAGCTATAGACAAGATGAACTCTGGAAGCAGTGCATGCTGGGAATGAAATCTTTAAAATCCTATCCTGTTCAAAAAAAATTTGCCAACTTTGTGTGTGATGCTTCAGTTTTAGTTAGAGACCCTGACAGAGAATGAGGCGTTTCTATTGCTTTTCTGCAGATGGGCACTAGAAAAACTTCAGCCAGATTCACCAATTGAGCTAAGGTTATGTCCCTGAGACTTCAGCACTGGATCTCAGTAGGATAACTGTCACTGCCTTAGCAGAGGGTAAAGTGGGTGGGGCAGCGCTAGGGGAATTCCTTTCACAGTGTCCATGGTAATAGCAGGTCTGAATAGATTTCTTCCCATGCAAGGATAAAACAAAAATACACTCTAGGTTCTGTAGCATAAGGGAATATTCTATAGCATAAGGAAAATGAGAATTACATTGAGGTCTCAGAGAAGAGCATTGATTTGAAAAATATTTACAAAGCAGAACAAAAACAATTTAGCAGACTTAATAAGCTCAAGCTTTCTCAAAAGATGTCAGATGATGTAGTATTTTAAATGATTGTTCCGAATTTCCTTCCCCCTCCACTTAAGTGGGAGAAGTGTGTTTCCTGCTCTTTGATTTGGACTCTTGCTTCTGCTGATTGTTAGTATGTGACACAAGGAGGGACTTGTGTGAGCATACTCTCTCGTGCCTTTGCCATTGCCATGATGGCACTGGTCTCAGGAGGGGGATGAGAGACAAGTGGAATTGATCCAAGGTCAGCTGAGCTGCCCAGTGTGGATCAGCCAACCACCAAAATATGTGCTTATTGTTGAATGTCACTGAAATTTTGTGATCGTATACAGCAAACACATCGCTTATATAAAATGTTAATGGGGAACGATGAGAATGGAATTGAGAGATGCAAAAAGACCTAGCTAAAACACAAAAAAAGTGTAAGGAAACCCAAAATAAAGTAGGAAATTATGTCTCTGTTTAAAGCATCAGCAAGAAGAACTGAATGGTGATTTTGAGTGAACACTTAGCTCATCATGAAGAAAAGACAAGATAATGAAAGAAAACAGGAAAGATGGAGAATAGTGATCAATAATTTTAGATGTTCTCCAAAATGACACTAAAATGACAGTGTTATAGGCTGAATTATGTTCCCCCGAAATTCATATATTGAAGTCCTAACTCACAAACTATGACTAAATTTGGAGATAGGGTCTTTCAAGTGGTAAGTTAAAATGAGTTAAAATGAGGTCACTGGGATGGGCCCCAATTTAATATGACCGATGTCCATATAAGAGGAAATTTGGACACAGACTAGCACAAAGGGAAGACCATGTTAAGAGACAGCGATAAGATGGCCATCTACCAGCCAAGGAGAGAGCCCTCGGAAGAAACAAACCTGGCCAACATCTTGATCTTGGACTTCTAGCCGCCAGAACTCTGAGAATAAATTTCTGTTGTTTATGCCATCCAGTGTGTGATATTTTGTCATGGCAGCCCTAGAGAATGAATACGGAGAGAAACAGAAGCAATAATTACAGAGTAAAAATGAAACCTACTTAAATTGGAAAAAAAGACTAATTTTCTGTTAATTCAAGGTGAAATTAATGGAAAACATTACTCTTAGATATGATTAGGAAGTTTTTATGAATTTCAAAATGAAATTCTGTAAGCATCTCTGCTGTGACATAGTTACTTGTTCATTCAATATCTGTTACCCCATTCTTGATTTTTAATGACAATCTTATTTTGTTCTTGGTGGCTCTTTACCCAGCTATAAGGTTACATTTTCCATCCTCCTATATAGCTAAAGGTGATTAGTAAGACTTACGCTTGCAAGCTATTGAATCGGGGATCATAGCACAAATCTGTAAGAGTGCCAGCTGACTTGGTATGCTCACTCTTATACCCTTTACTTGCCTTCCTTTACTTCCTGTGTTGGACAGGGATTGGTACCATCGATCCATCTTGGACACGAGGACCTTGAGGATGGAAGCTACATCTTAATCTCTTTAACCACATGGAGCCTCCATTAAAACTCTGAATAGGTTACATCTTTTATATGGCAGGAAGGAAATACTTAGTTTTATTCAGGCCACTGCTTTTTGGGCCTTCTGTTTTGTACAGTGAAATCTAGTGCTGACACACAGGAGCAAAAATCAGGCTCACCAGGATTTGCTGAACATGAAATGCCAGAACACAGCAAAGTCGACAAAATGTTGAATGGAGAAGAGTTGGGACCAAAGATTTCTATACTCACCCAAGTGGACGTTGATATGCATGGAGGCAGAGACATTCTCAGATATAAATTAACAACAACAATAACAACAAAAAATCACTATTTTTCTGAGACAGATATTCAAAGATGAATTCTGAGATGTAAACCAAATCCGGCAACTTGAGAACAATAAAGTTGTAGGTAGTTTATAAATAATGTGAGGACTAATCACCATTAAATATGTAAATTTATATATAAATAACTGCCAAATCTAATTTTACAAGATTAAAAATGTTAGCTGAAAATTATTTCGAAAAAGGTCTGTGTGGTCAAAGGCTATATAATAAACAGGATTGTTAGTAGAGATTGAAATTTGGATAGGCAGGAGATAGGAAGGAATTCTAAATTCTTAAGATGAGACAGAAGTTGTTTTATTTTGGATTTTAATAATTGGAGAAAATATGTTTAATTCATTTAAATTTGTATATATCAACATTATATAACTTAAAGATTTCTATATTGAAAAGTCACTAGAGAAGACAGCACAAATAAAACATATTCTCTACTGCAGGGGATGATGTATTAGCTGGTGTTCTTGATTGCAAATAGCAGAAGTCAGTCCTAGTAACTAAAACAAGGTAAGAAATTTAATGAAAAGTTACAGGTAGGTCACAGAATATAGGGGAAGGAAATCTGTATAATCAGGCTCTAAAATCCAGGAGGGATCAAGGGAGATGAAGCAACTGAGCACACATCATAGACAAGTCACAGGAAGGGTCTGTATGGTTGGGTTGCTGCCTTGCTTGGAACGATGCCTACAACTGCTAGATTTTTAACTCTCGGGGAAATGATCTTTAAATGTCCCTGAATCTTTCCTTTAATCTCTTCAAAGTCTCGGATGGAAGCATTCAGTTTGTTGAGCCTGGGGTATGTCTGGCCTCTTTCAGCTTTTAAAGTAGGAAGTAGGATTCTCTTTTTTTGCTTCGACCCAGTCAATGGAGAGTATCTCTGAATACAAACACTGTTCCAATTGTTGGTATCCAAAAACAAGCACACGGACACCCAACAGGTTTCAACTGCAGGAGAAAACAAAAGAAATCACATAAAGATGCATACATATAAAGAACAGATATTTTTGAAGCAGAATTTGAAAAGATATTTATTTAAATATGTATCCTTTATGTATGTATGTATGTATGTATGTATGTATGTATGTATGTATGTATGTATGTATGTATATAGAAAATTCCTGAAAGGATGATGCTAAAAAGGATGATGAAAGGAATTACCTGTGGAAAATGGAAATGGGGGATGAGGAATAGGAAAGAAAGACTTATTCCATACCCTCTGCCCTGTGAATGTATTTGTCACGAGCACGTGTTATTACTTTAATAACACTACAGTTATTGATGCTTTCGAAGATTTTTAAAAATGAAATGACAACATGTTTACTGTTGAAGGTAAATACTAGGATTTAAAATTCTATACAGGATGATCCGAAGGATGTTGTAAAAGAGCACGTGTACATTTTAGTGTTGAGTGTGTGCATGTGTGTGTAGGGGGCCGGGATGGATGGACAGACAGACTCCTTTCTGTTAAATATTTTGGAAGGCATTACCCCAAAATTTATGAGTAGATTATTTTCTTTGTGTTTTCAAAAAAGAACCCATAATGCCTTTAGAGGCAGATAAAATCAATAAAAAGTTATTTTAAAAACAGTTAATCCCTTATTGCTTGTATCCTGGGTTAATACTTGATTAACCTTGCTTTCTTGGACACTCTCTAGTTCATAGAACAGAAAACTTCAGGCCCATGGAGTTTGGTGTCTATATTTGTCTCTGGCTGTGTAAACAGCGTCCTTGACTCCATTGTATTATTTGCTGCCTATTTTGTCTCTAAAATTTTTTTCTTATATATGTCTGTTTACTTTTTGTTATTTTTTAGTTCTTTCTCTTTTTTTCCTCTTTGCTTAGATTTTAGCTTTACTTCATTTGGTATTACATGTCTTTACTCTTGATCTGTCATTTGAGACCATGATTGTTTTTTTATTTTTATACCTCTGAATCATTCATCATTTTTTCTGTATGTTCCGATGGATCTTAAAACTATAGAAAATTACTATGCCTGCCATTCTTGTTTCATTATTCAGTTAAATTTTCTTACTAAGGGCATATCATCCTTGACAGATATTTCTCAGCTCAGTTCGATTTAACAAACTTCTAAGCACTTGTTCTTTGACAGATACTGTGCCAGCTGTTGGGGTTATAGAGGTGAATATATTAGTTACTAGATGTACAACTTAAAGTTCAACTCACCTCTTTCAAGTTTTAGTTTGAGTATAAAATAAGCCAAATGAGCTGCCTCTATAAATTTTGGATATAGTTGGACACATTTATTACTAAGTGAAGGAACAGAAATAAGTTCAAATTAAAAAGCCAATGTTTAATAAGCTGTTAGCACTTCTGACTCTTCTTAAAAAACTTTTTATGGCTTGAAATATTGAAATTAAACACATTTAGAAGCGGCTCCTTACTAGATGGCCCGGAAAGTCCTTGGGATTATGGTGGTAGGGCTTGTTTTTGGTATAGTTTAATATGCTTTATAGTTTTCCTGTCCACCATCTTGTGGTTATGAAATAGCAAACTACATTTAATCTCAATATACAATTTGTATTTCTGGGGAGATGGTCTTATACTAGGAAGGGTTTTATGTCCATCAGCTGTCTTTTTCAGCTCAGCTATGAATGATTCTGAATGGACTTAACAATTTGTAATCAAATGTGTTTAAAAAGAAAAATAAATTATCAATATTTCTTTCAAAATAAAGCCATTCAGATCATTCATATTAGAAACTTAAAAAGAACAATTTATTTTTTTCATTTTCAAAAATACTTCCTCTGAGAAATTCAAAACCCTTTGAAGTTACTAATTAATACTTTCTGAACCTTATCATTGATGTATGGTGTAAACAGGCTTTTTTCTGTTTTCTGAAGTGGAAACTGATGGACATACTATTTCAATGCCATACTACTTAAATGCTATGTTTTATAAGAGCACCTAACTTCCAGTTGAGCTTCATGTCTCTAGTAACTGAATGAGTGGGTGTGTCCCCTTTCTCTTGTGCTCCTGAGATGAAGTCCTTTTGTAAAAGAACAAGAGAAAAACTGAATGTCATTTCCAGAATAACTTGCCTTTGGGTTAGTGTTCACAAAGGAGAAAATTGAAGCCAGAGGGAAAATTTTAGAGAGATGAGTCTATGAAAATAGTTTGCAGTAAATTGACTTTCTAAGAGTTTATTGATGGAGTTTGAGGGCCCTTCTGGCTCTGATAATAAAGTCAGCAGGTTGTGTTTTTCAAAGTTAAAAGGGCAAGCCATTTATCACCCTATATTTAACTGAAATATATTTTTAGATTAAAACTGAGAAAATAATTATAGGTTTTAATGTAAAGTGAATCATGTGCACATTTGTATTTATAGAAGTGTGTATTATACTCATATACACACACACACACACACACACACACATCACTGTGAACATACATATGTACTAACTACTGCTTCATTTATAGGCTTGGCAGACAGCATTCCAGCTATATACCTGAATTTTCCTGCTAATTGATACTTTCATTTAGCAGTGCTTTAAAAATAATTACTTTTGTTATGGAAATATTTATAAGATGTATTATATATTTTTCCTGCCATTTAAAATGGAAATAAATCTTAGTTGCTCAGTAGTAGTAGCATCATTAACATCAGTGATTATCCTCTGCTCTTTGGGCATGTGTATCCAGGGGCTAGGCAGGTGTACAGAGCTGGTTTTCCTATAGTGAGTAAAATACAGACAGAAGAGGACAAGGTAGTTGAAAAGAAAAATGAGAAGACAATAGTAGTAAATATATGAGAATTAAATGTATGATCTAATGGATTTGTCTATTGATGTGATAGACAAATGAATGTGATAAACCAGTGGATTTGAAAGTGTTTTCTTTAAGATAGATAGGCAAATAGGAAATTACAACTTTATATTGGTAGAAAGAAGTTATTGGAACTATATCAGTTCAGTTCTTGGTAAATGTTTTCTGTTAACTTCGTATCTTCACTTGAGGGTTCACATCGGTCTGTAAGTGGTTCCAATTATTGGAAATGTGCTAAGTTTGGTTTATCTCACGTTTCAGTCATACTTGGATCTTCAGCACTGGGGACAGTGCCAAGCACATAACAGATGCTCAAGACTTGTTTGAGTGCTGATTCTCTCTTCCTCTTATTAAGTGAAAAGGGAGAAGTTAATGACTTTCATAGTTAATGACTTTCATATTCTTATAGCCTAGAACAACAGATCACACATTATCAGCACTTGATAAAAATAATACCTTAAATGATAATTTCAGCCTCTAACAAAGTTTGTTTTTCAGAGTTTTCTGAAAGAATATATATTTTTTTATTAGCTTAAATACACACACACCCCTAGCACCTCAGTTCCAAAAGTAGTGTAGGAGGGAGCTGGGGCTGTATCACTATGGCAGGGGTGTTTGTGTGGGGGGGTAGATGTTCAGAATTGCACATATCTTTCCATCCCATTTGGGGAAAGTTTCCTGCAATTGTGGTCTCCTATCTGCTCTCCCTCTGCCTGCCCTCCCTTTATAACACACTTTGCAAACCACTTCCATGAGTAGGTACTGCTACAGATGATGTGTACTAGGATTGGAAAGGGATGGTGAAGATTATGGCTTTGACCCCTCTACCCTTGGGACTTAGAGAAGCTTTTCCGTTTTTGATGCAAGGTGGTTAGATGATTATATCTAGACGGTAGGGCACAAGTGTTATTTGCATTGGCATCGCCTACATTCTTGCATTTAACAGATGCCTATAAATGGGAATTAATTTGAAAATGTAATTGTTTTTTAGTCTTTATACTATTTAAAATTAATGTGTTTATTTTTGGAGACTCTAAAGTTAATCATTGAGATGAAGGGCTAAGCCTTTTTGGAAACGGTGAAAAGGGTGATCAAATACTAAATTAACCTGTTTGAGATTTCTTAAATCATCTTTTCTTGCAGTGATTCTCAACTTGATGAAATTTATGAACTTCTTGTAAAGAAAACTAAATGTAGTGAACTCCCAGAATATGTCAGAAAACTCCAGCTTGAAAAACACAAGTTAAACTAGGCTTACCTACTGTTAACCTTCATTCAGTTATCAGGATATGGTGTCATTTGACCTTTCTTTGCCAATAAATTAATTTTAATTCAGAAACAAAGGAGGATGCTGAAATTGCGCGGCATAATTTGATTATAAGGTGGTCATCCAGATGATCCAGAACATACATCATTTTTTAAAAACTTGCATCAAAATGAAAAGACAATAAAAATTTAAATACTTAGAACCCTTAGAATACATTCTTATATCTGTCTGTGACAATCGCCACTTTACAAGAAATATACGTGGGAGATATTTAAAGTCACAGTGTGAAGAGGGCTCATGACAAAAAGGAAGTGATAAAGGACTGGCATGTAGTAGGACTTAAGTTGGTTTTGGAGAAAGTGGTAACTACTACTACCTTTCCCCTTCAGCTCCCTTGTGAAAGATGCTTCTCCTGGTCCTCTGATGGATGTTACAAACCTTCCCACTCCTCGAAAATTCCTTGATACGTCTCAGTTTTCTACTCCTGGAAGCTCAAGTGGTAAGTATTTAATTCTCTAGCCACTAAACTTCTTTTTAGTGTGCTGCAGTTCTTGGACAAAGACCAGGACATCCTGAGGTTGTTGCCTTGGGGCCTGTGATGAGCCCTTTGCCACCCTCAGAGGGAATAAGACAAGATGATTGGTGGGACCTGTTGAATTTATCAGGGTTAAAGACTGACAGCTGAATCTGTCCTGCCTGCTGAGTCAAACTGTGGATGTGCTTTATTTTATTGGCTCTGTTTATTTTTCTGAAGTTGAATTTGAATGCTTTTTGATGGAGTATGTGTTTTCCATTCTTGCAAGAACGTCTGTTGCTCCTGTTAGCTTTTACCCAGCTACTTCATGTATTATATTCCCTGTCTGGTTCTTTGAGTGTGTGATCTCTGATTTGTATCTTGACTCCTGCATCTTCCGGTGGCCTCTCCACTTCAGTATGTGCCTGTAAACACACCCATACACACATGATGCACTTTGAGGACATAGCCACAAACTAATCATGTTCCTTTTCTGATACTCTCTTGAATAAGATAAAGGAGAGCCATTTTGGCTTATATTTAAATTTGGGGAAGGGAGGTTATACTTTGAATCTGGATGCAAATATTTAGAGGAGTTCTGGTATGACTTGCAACCTGCCCATCAAAGAGTTCAGCTCAGTCTCTGCAGAGAGCTTAGTTTCTCTGCTCTTGCCGCTTTGGGTTGGGGAGAAGGGGACTGGATGTCTTGTGGGATGCCCTGCAGGTTCCATTCCTTTGACAGCCAAAGTCCTCAGTGCCTTTTAAAGAAATAGTACAGTCGATTATCATTGGCTTTTCAGATAAAATTAGTTCTCCTAGTTCTTGTAGCTCAATAGTCCTATAGAGTTTGAAATAATGAAAAGGTAGAAAAATAATTTGGATTTGATCAATTCGTTTTGTGTAAACAATTGAAACACTTATTAATTTTTGAGAGCCTAACAATATGTTGTTGGGGCATATTAATTACCTTTTAAAATATCATTTAAGTAAATTTTATGGATTTTTAGGCTTGGAATCTTGAAGTTTATTGCTTTTACCTTAGGGATTATTTTATAATACATTTTTCTATTAGTTTTGTTGGTTACTGATCTTGAAAAAACCCAAACACTGGTTTTTATATGGTACTTTACAAAGATTTGTACTCAAGCCTCTTCCTGGAGTTAAAAGGTTTTGTTTTCTCCCTCTTTCTGATATAGAGTTGCTATTCTTTGGGTTTTGACACTGTATGAGCTGTTGTAGTGTGTGGAATTATGAAACAGAAAATATATCTAAACATCTGATTTATATCTTACCTCTAGCTTTTGTGGAAATTACCAGTTGTTGTAGCTTGTTTTTATACTGCGAATCGTCATTGCTTAGCCCGGTTATGTCACTTCGTGTAAATGTTGCTGAGTCAGTAGGCAAGTGAAATAAAATTTTAATTTTATGAAGAAATGATAGGGCAGGTGTTTTGCAAATGAAAAGTGCTGTATAAATACCAACAAGCTGAAAAATGCCAATTATGGAAAATTTCAGTAGAAACTAATTTTGCCACATCTGTTATTTTTAATAAGACAGCTCTTAACTTTTTGATGGGTATTTTTTCCATTAGGCTCTTTGTTAGCGTTTATCACTTAGTAGATTTCTTGTTGACACTGTGACTTTGGCAGTCTGTTCCTTCATTATTGGTAGTGACTCTTGAAGCCACGTGGTAGTTCGGTGGGGCTGGGACCATTATGCAGACTGCTGGTAGATATGTGTACAGACCTTTCTTTTTAGAAGGGCTCATTTCCTTGACTGCTTTGAAGACTGTTGATCACGTGATTTTTCTATGGGTGACCGAAAATTATTAATGGTTAATTGTTGATTAAAATCAATAATAGCATAGTTAAGATGTGTTTAGTGCCTTCTATCTGCAAAACAGTATTTTAAATGCGTTACATAGATTAACTCATTTAGTACTTCAATAGTCTTTTGAGTTAGGAACTATAGCAGGTCTTTGAATAATGTTTTGGTTTACGTAGATGAGGTGCATAGGAACTTAACTCTTGCTTATATCAGTTATCCTGTTGTAAAGTTGGTTTTGTTATATAGTGTTTTGCTTAAAGTTGCAGAACATATCGATGGCATTAAGTGAGGACTTACTGTATTGTTAGCCCTGTTTCACAGATGAGTATGCAAAGCTGAGGGAGGGTTAATAGTGGTTTAGGTTGACATAGCTGACAAGTAGTAGAACTGTGATTTCAAATCAGGATTTGGGTTCCAGAGTATGCTCCGTTTTTTTCCTGGCAAATAAGCTAGGTATGCTCTGTGCATTAATTTTCTATTGCTGCCATAATGAATTACCACAACATAAATTTATTATTCTATAGCTTTGTAGGTTTGAAGTCCAGTATGAGTATCGTTGGGCTAAAATGAAGATGTAGGCAGGGATGCTCTCTGGGAGAATCCATTTCCTTGCCTCTTCCTGCTCCCAGAGGCTGCCGCTCTCCTTGAATTGTGGTCCCCTTCCTCCATGTTCAACACCAGCGACGGTCACATCCTTCTCACATCGCATCTCTCTGACCTACTGTTCTGCGTCCTTATTCCTGTTTTAAGGACTCCTGTGATTAGATTGATTCCCACCTGGATAATTCTGGATACTCTCCCCATCTCAAGGTCCTTAACCTTAATCACATCTGTGAAGTTTCCTTTGCCATGTAAGGTGACATTCACAGATTCTGGAGATGAGGACCTGAATATCTTTCTGGTGTCACTATTCTGCCTATCACACTCTGCACTGCCTATTTTCTGACTTATGTTATCTTTGGGAGCCAATGTGTAGAAATTTGACTTTCATGAAATTATGTGTGAAGTCTTTTTAAGTCATTGCAGTTTTAGTCTTTAGGACTATATTAATCTGGGTCACACTATTAAAGGGGATTGTATAAATGAGGAAGATGTAAAAAATGTAGAGAACTGCATAAAATGTTACTAAGTACACATAAAAATGTGTGGCTGATGAAATATACTATAATAAAAGGCAGAAATTTTGTTTTATTAATAATGAACAGTAAGTCCTAAGAGTCTATTTGTAAAGTGCTCTGCAGGTCAGCCTAGAAAATAGTAGTCATTTTCTGCAGCGAGTTTAACAGACGCTCTTAAAGCTCCCCTCTCATCTCGTGAAATAGTAGGATTGAGGGTGTAATCCATTAGAACTGACGTTTTTATGTGGGGAATTCCAATAAGGAATCCCTGGGTATACCAGATCTCCCAATGTGGTGCCATAAATTAAGGTTGGTGGTAATTCCTTAGAACTTTCATATTAGTATTAATTAAATGAGAGTTTTGATTGCTTGTGAATGAGTCATTTTTCACGTCTTATTTAGAGGTAGAGTTGTGAGCGACTTTTCTGTGAGAGATTTTCTGTCAGTTTGTGTTACATTTCGCAAGATATATTGTTCAACTGTTGCAACAGTCCTGTGAGGTAGTTAGGACCAGTACTGTTGTCATTATCAATATGATTATTGTATATATCTCGCATTTAAGTATATTATTAAATATTTAGGTTATCATAAAAATATAGAATTATAAATGTGTATGCATCATCTACTTAAAAAGTAAAACATAAAATGCAAAATCAAGGCACAGATTGGCAGAAACCTATTAAGAGAAAAATGATTAGCATCCACTTACCTTCCTAATGAAGAAAAGAAATGGCATAATAAATAGCTGGGCAAATAATGGGCAATTCACAGAAGAGGCCATATATATGGAAAGATTGGCCTGTCAGAGGTTAAGTATCAAGAATATATAAAGAACCCCTATAAATAAATAAAACAAGCTAATAGAAAAATAGGCAAAAATATGAACCGGCAGTTTGCATACGAAGACATCTGTGCTAGTAAACATATGAAAAACTGTTATACTCTCCAGTTAATCATATATTTTTAAAACTCATTTTATAAATATGGCAATTGAATCCAGGGAGGTTGAGTGATTGGTCCAGGTTCAACCACGATGGTAATTAATCGTCGGTGACTGGCCTCATGCTATTCCCACTCTAAATATGTAAGGGATGTATTTTGCAAGCCTTTTTTTCTATTTTCACCAGTCACAGTATTTTGTAATTTACAGAGAAACTAATGCGTAATTTAGATGTAGTAATTCAACTATAACTTGAGTTGAAGGATGGGAAAAGTGTGGAAAAAAGCCAATAATTGTAGGAAAATGTTGGTTTAAGCTTTTGGATTCTCAGTAAGTCCTTTCATTTGGCATACTGCCTATGGAACATTTCGACTGAGCAATTACTCCCAGAGTACACAGGCATTTCATTTGTGGCTTCTTTATTTATTTTATTCACGTTCCTGCTGGGATTGCTGTGAACATAACTGTAATGAAACTGGACTTCTTTTCTGTTTGGTACCAGCTCAGGTTAGGCAATAAAACCTAAAGAGAGCACAAATTAAATCATTTTCTTTTTTTGCCGCTGTTTTCTTGCTGTGTATTTGATTCATAGTCTCATTCTGAGACTTAATATTTATCTTAAGAATTTGGGGTCTGACATTTTAAAAATTGTTTCTAGTTGGGGTCGGAGCTATAAAACGCAACATAAAAGGAGATAAAGTTTCTTTCCTTGGAACTCACATGTCTAGAATAATGAAGACCTGATTCTCCAAAATATTTGAGTTACTTCTGTCTTCAGGTTGGAGTCTCCCAAGGCATTTTAACAGCTGTTCCTCAAGTATCTTGCATTCGTTCGTATGAAGTATCTGTTGATTTCTATCATTCGTCATACAATCGAGGAATATGTACAAGATAGGCAAAAATAAAATTAATAGCTCAAATATTTCTAAAGTAAAAGTGAAGCAAGGCTAGAGTTTATTTTTTCAGTATATAAAATATATCTATTATAAATATAAATATATTGTTCATTTATCAGAGATATATGAATACATAGAAATAACCATATATAGATATATATGAATATATATAGAAATAACCATATATATAAATATAACCACCACTGTATACTTCCATATACATTATAGATATAACCACCACTATATACTAGATTAGTAAATGTTAATATTTTTCTATATTCACTTAAGATACTCCTTTTTTTAAAAAATGAAAAATTACAGGTACAATCGAAGCCCCCGGTGATTATGTGAATTTGAATTCTTCTTCAATTCCTTTCTTTTCTCTTTTACTCCAGCGGTAACTGCTATTTTGAAATTATTCTTTATCTTTTCCTGTATGTCTTCGTTCCTTTATCATGTGTGTATATGTGTACTGTTGCGCATTTGTAAACATAGAAACTATAGTTTATATATGTGTATATTTATATATAAACAATGCACATATGTTTATATTTATACAGACTATTCATTTGAATATTTAAGGCTTAAGTAAATTGAATAACAGTATACTTATTTACTTAATTTTAATTGTATGATTTACTTAATTTACTTGTATCCAACAACATATCATTCTACTACTTGGGTTTTTCATTCAACATCTAATTTTTTTGGATTTTCTTATGTGACAGTATAGCTCTAGTTTTTAAATTTTAACTACCTTGTGGCATTTTATTATAAAATAGATCACTAACCATTCCCCTGTAGATAAGGTATAAGTTGTTTCCAGTTTTTCATAATTAGGGACCTAGGGCAATGAGTATTCTTGTACATATTTCTGTAGGACAGAGCTGCGCAACCCCTGATTTCTTGGGAATGGATTATAGGTATATCTGAGATATTGAACCTTTCAGCCTTTGGGGTAGCTAGTTGGGTCTTGGGTGGTTAGAATCTCTATGCAAGTCCTCTTTAGTCACATGCAGCCACCTCCATTTACCCTAGTTGTACTGTGTAAGTACTGTTATTTTCTGTATGGACTATGATGTCCTAAAGGTGGGGAATCCCTTTTCTTAGGGTCGTGTGTGCATACATATAAGAATGTTGTGCATTTTAAACTTTTCTTGCCAAATGGCTTTTTAAAGTGCTTATACCAAGGTAGATTCCTCTGAGCTCTGTGTGCGAGCTTTTGTTTCTCTACTTCTTGCCCTTAAAATTGGCTTTGTTGGACTTTAATTTCTGCAAATTGAGTTTGACATATCTGACAAGTTTTGTTTTTATTCAGTTTAAGTTATTTTAAAGCATTTCTCTGGTTTCTAGTGGTATTGAGAATCTTTCTATGTATTTGGACCTTTTGGGTCTCTTGTGATTTGTCTTTTGTTTGCCCAGTTTTTATCGGGCCATTTCTTTCTCCATTAATATGTAAAAAAGTTAAGTAGATGCTAATCATTTTTCTGTTCTGTTTTTACCCATCTCATATAATCAATTTTGTTAGTTTCTAGTTTATCTTTACTGTGTTTCTTTTGGCACAAAAGAGCAGATATGTTTTTTCTTACATCTTTCTTCAATGAAGGGTAGTATACTATAGATACTCTTATATTTTGCTCTTTTCACTTTATAATATATCTGGGAAATCACTCCATATTCATAGAGATTTAGGTTTCTTTTTACACTTGAATAGTACTTTGTTGTGTCTATTTACCATAGTTCAACCATCCTCTAATATATGAGTATTGTTGCAAGCAATGATACAATGAATAATCTTGTGCATATGTATTTTCTTATTATTGGAGGTGTATCAGTAGGGTAAGTATCTAGAAGAGGGATAACTCAATCAAAAGAGAAGCCCATGTGTGTTTTTTCTGGCATTAACGAGTTCTTCAGAAGAGTTGCGTCAGTTTGCATTCCCACCAACAGTGTGTGAGACTGCTTGTATCCCCACTGCCTTGCTAAAGAATGTGTTGTCATACTTTTTCATTTTTGCCAATTTGATAGGTGAAAATAATATCACAATATTGTTTAATTGGCATTTCTCTGATGGTGAGTTGGGTCGAACAATTTTTCTCATGTTTAAAGCCCATTTTTGTATATCTTTTGTGAATGGTTATTATGTCTTTTATCATTTTTTAATTTTTAATTCTATTGATAATGGATTTCCTAATGTTGAATCAATTTTTCATTCCTAGAATAAATCCCTCTTGACCATGGTGTATTTTCTCAATGTGGTGTTGAATTCTGTTTGCTAGTAGTTAATTTAAGATTTATATATAGGTGTTCCTGAGTGATATTGGCTTGTAGTCTAAATCTTGTTATATTTTAGTTTCAGTGTAATAATTTGCTTCATAAAAGGAATTAGGAAGTTTTCCTTCATTTTCAATTTTCTGGAAGTAATGTAGGGAGGAAGCAAGAGAACTAAAAAGTTAAATCAAGCTATATTCAGAGACTGCAATATGCTGATCAGCCCTGCAGCCAGGCCACAGGGACACCTGCAGAACAAAGGAAGATTTCTGCTGGGGTTACTAACAACTTATTTCTCACTCCTGTGAAGGGGAAACAGGAAAAAGTCTTTAAGTGGCTGCCTACACAGGATAAAATTGTTCATTCCCTATGGCTAAAAGCAGAGAACCTATAGATTAAATTCTGGGAGCTGTCAGCAGGCCTTTCATGCTACCTATTCTTTCCTTTTCATGCTCCATGCTCTTACCCTTCCTCACTGTACGTCCATATCAAAGGAAATGGGTAAACTAAGTCTTTAAACTGTAACTCACAGGAACTAAAGAATGATATATACACTGAATTCCCTCTCACTGTCTTTACTCTGTCTCTCTCAGTGTCTTTCTCTGGGTGTCTCTCAGTACCTTTACTCTCTCACTGTTCTTGTCTCTTTCTATTGTCCTTGTCTTTCTGAGTCTCTCTTAGGCTCTCTCACTGTCTGCCTCTGAGAGACCACGCTCTGTCTGTGGAGTGTTAACCCTTCTCTAACTTTGGGGTGTGTGTTGAATTCTTTCTGTACTCTCCGCCAACAGTATAGAAAGAATTCTCTCAGTTCAGGGCTTCGTTTCCCTCCCACTCGGGAATTTGCCTTGTCCTTCATCACAATAGTTTATCGAGCATTGGGACTATCTGATGTTTGAATGTTTGGGAATTGCCCTATCGTACTTTTTAATTTTTCACTTTTTATTTCTCAATAATTTTCTCTACTTCTATGTAAATTGTTCTCTTAAGCATTCTATCTCTAGTGGGATAAATTTTAATAATCTGTATTTTTATAGGAAATTATTCATTTCATTTAGTTGATCAGTTATATATGTGGGTCTATAAAGTATTATGGTTTTGAAATTTTTTGTTTCCTTTTTGTCATTTATTTGTGCTATCTCCCTTCTCTTCTTGATCAAAGGACCTAGAGGTTTGTCTAGTATGTTTTTTATTTTCCAGAAATAACCAGGATTTGGATATATTGATTAGATAATGTATATTCTATTCTCTACCTCATTATTGTCTTTTATCTTTATTCTTTCCTTCTTCATGCTTTTTTTCTAAGCAGAAATTGAAATTATGTTTCTCTGATTTTCACTGATAAGTGTTCAATGCTACTAATTTTCCTCTCATCAACACTAAATGTATCCTATAGACATTAATATGTGGTATTTTCATTATCATTTTTTAAAAAAGATAGTGTCTTATTTCAGTCTGTGTTTCAAGTGTTTTTAGTAGAAGAATTTTAAATTTAAAGATGAAAGGGCCTTTGTGTTTGTTTTGTTTTTCTTAGTACTTCTGGTTTCGTTGCACTGTATTCAGGGAGTGGTGTTTGTAATATTTCTACTTTATGCAACTTGCTGACATTTTCTTTGTGACTTAACATATGATCAATTTTTGTGAATGTCCCATGGGCACTTTAGAAAAAGGTTAATTATTATTAAGAGTCGAGTTTGATATATATCCGTAAGATTTATCTTGTTTAATTATGATGTTTAGGTCTTCTGTCTCCTTTATTTTTGTGTTGTATTAAAATTTTCTGTTAGTGTGTTTTTCCTCTATGTATCACCTTTGTTTCAAAAGGTGGTTTCTGTTTTATTTGGTACATAAATAGTCATAAGTGTTATAGCTTTATTGTGAATTGTGGCTTTTGGTATTAAACATGCTTTTCTTTGTTATGGTTAATGCTTTTTGAGTGGTTTACATTGGTTTGTTCTATATTTCTTGCTTCTCTAAATTTGTTTTAGATATGTGTATAGTATATAGGTGGTCCTTGCTTTGAGTCAAATTGAAAATTTTATAGGCCAGTTGAATCCATTTGAATATATTGATATTACTGATAGATTTGTCTCAACTGTGTCGTACTACTTTATAAATATGTGTATCTTTGCTATGTTTCTGAGATATCAGTTCTTTGCTTTTTATAAAATCTTTGGTTTAGAAAGAGTTTTTTTTCTAGTGGTTGTCTTTTAATATATTTAAAAACCATTGAAAATATTCCTAGCCTCTTTTTTCTGTAACTTTTAACTCTCAGATTTTTGTTTTTATTAGTATCCTTTAATTCTCATCCATTTCCTAGATAACAACAATATACTTTTTCTTTTTCCTCTCTTCTGCCAATCTTTAGTTGCATTATTTTTACTTTTTCACAACATACTATTTTTGTATAGTTGGCATTCATCCATACTCTCGCTTTTGTTTTGTTTTAAACCTTTATTTAAATATTTTAAGTGCTCATCTGTCTTTTTGCTGAGACTTTCTCAGTTTTTTTCAATTGGATGAAGCTCATCTAAAAGATTCCTCAAGAAGAGAAGGTGCAGAATTCCTTCCATTGAAAAATACTCTTTTAGAACGAGGCTGAAGGCATCACTCTGCCCGACTTCAAACTATACTACAAAGCGGCAATAATCAAAACAGCATGATATTGGCAGAAAAACAGGCACACGGGCCAGTGGATCAGAATCAAGAGTCCAGAAGAAAACCCATGTTTTTATGGGCAAATAATTTTCGACAAAAGAGCCAAAAACATACAGTGGAGAAAGGAAAGCTTCTACAATAAATGGTGCTGGGAAAACTGGAAAGCCACCTGCAAAAGAATAAAACTAGACTGTTGTCTATTATCATATACTAAAATTAACTCAAAATAGATTGAAGATCTGAGTATAAGACCTGAAACAATAAATTGCATAGAAGAAAACATAAGAATTAAACTCAGGGACCTTGGACTTAGAGAGAATTTTATGAATTTGACCTCAAAGGCAAGGGAAGTAAAAGCAAAAATAAATGAATGGGACTATATCAAAGTAAAAAGCTTCTGCACAGCAAAAGAAGCCATCAACAAGGTAAAGAGACAACCATCTGAATGAGAAAATATATTTACAAGCAACGCCTCCGATAAGGGCCTAATATTCAAAATATACAAAGAACTCATAAACTCAATAACAACAAGAAAACAATCCAATTAAAAATGAGCAGAGGACCTGAACAGACTCTTCTCCCAAGAAGACATACAAATGGCCAACAATTATCTGAAAAGATGTTCAACTTCACTTGCTATTAGGGAAATGCAAATCTAAACCACAAGGAAGCACTATCTCACACCTGTTAGAATAGTTGTTATGCAGAGAAAAAGGATCCCTCATACACTGCTGGTGGGACTGCAAATTGGTACAGCCACTATAGAGAACAGTATGGAGATTCCTCAAAAAAATAAGAATTGATCTACCGTATGATCCAATAATCCCTCTACTGGGTATTTACCCCCAAAGACTTGAAGACCCATATCTGAAAAAGATATTTGCATGCTGATGTTCATGGCAGCATTTTCATGGTGGCCAAGACATGGAAGCAACCGAAGTGTCCTACAATAGATGATTGGCTAAAGAAGCTGTGGCACATATATACAATGGAATATTACTCAGCCATATGAAGAGATGAAATACTACCATTTGCGACAACATGGATGGACCTTGAGATAATCATGCTAAGCGAAATAAGCCAGACAGAAAAAGTTGAAAATCACATGATATCACTTATATGTGGGATATAAACCTAAAAGCAAAACAGGACAAAAGACTTCATGGACATGGACAATAGACTAGTGGTTACCAGAGGGTAGGGAGGAAGACGGAGTAAAAAGGGTCAAATATATGGTGACAGAAAGACATCTAACTACGGGCAGTGAACATACAAAGCAATAACTATGTCTGTCTATCATCTATATCTGTCTGTCTGTCTGTCTGTCTGTCTGTCTATCTATCTATCTATCTATCTATCTATCTATCTATCTGGATATAGATAGTCATACACCTGAAACCTAATAGATTTTGTTAATGTCACCATAATAAAAGAAAAAAAATTTAAAAAAGAAAAATACTTTTTTACTTATAGCCTTGTTATTTAAAGGACAGCTTGAGTGGGTATAAATTCCTTGCTTTATACTTTTGCTTATTGAGCTTTTTTTGTAAAAAGCTATGTGTGTTTTATGAAAATTCTGATGCCAATCTAATTTTTTTGCCCTCGTAAGTTACTTGATCATGTAGGATGTGAGGACTTTTTAGCTGAGGAATTGAATAGTTTTAGTAGGATATGTCTTGACGTTGATATTTTGGGGGGTTAATTTACGTGATACCCAGTAGACTCTCATTTTGTAAATTCAAGACTTTTATTTTTGGGTAAGTTTTCTTGGTTTTTATTTGAAGTATTAGTTCTATTATTTGTTTTTCTTCTAATGTTACTTTTTTCTTTTCCTGGCTTCCATTTCTACAACTTTCTCTTTGATCTTCTTATTTCTTTATAGCTCCTTTTATTTCCTGTTTTAGTTCTTTGTATTTCCTCAATACCCTTTATAAAATATTCATTTGAGTTTATTCTCCCTTGGGTATTTTATACATTATTTTTCATGTATGAGATAATTTTGTCTTTTTCTTTCACATATTAACTGAGTTTTGTCAGTTTTCTTCTTACACCTTCACTTGTCCATGTGTGTTCTTAGTTTTTGGATTTTTGACTTAAGGTAGCTTTTTATTTCCACAAATTCTGATTTGAGTATATTAATTCCATCTGGAGTATTGTCATGTAGTTTTCTTGTGTTTTATGGTTGTTTTATTACAGGAATTTTCCTCTGTTGATGTCCATTTGATTTCCTGAAATTTTTTTGATACACCTCTATATCAATCTGTTCATTTTTCTGCTCATTTTTATGGTATTGGGGTGTTTATAGGAATCTTAGCTCATTGGCTCCCTCTTCTGTCACTATAGCAAAATCTAGATACTTTAGTAGACTTTTTTGTTTGTTTTGATGGGGGAAGGTTGTTCTTAGAATTTTGACTCTTGTAGGATCCCCAATTTTTCCTTTTCTTTTTTCTGCTATCACCATCCAAATGCCAAAGGGCATTTGTCTATTTTTGTCTTATTTCTCTTCTAGAAACGATGTGTCTCAAACATTATTCCTTCAAGTTGTGTCTGCTTTTTTTTTTTAACCTATAGTTCATGCTCTAATTTGCTTAGTTAATTTTTAGTATTTCAAAACTTAGGGTGGACTTTTTCTAGCAATTGTTTTAGATCAATCTTAGGTTCATCTTTAGCTCCCTTCTTGTTTCTTCATCACAGTTTTCCCCAGTCTACCTTTGTTTGCAACTTGTGGCCGAGCATGAGTGAAAGGAGCATGAGAGATCACTTGCTGAGATTAGGTGGTTTTTTCTTATTTTTATTTGTAGTTGTTTTGAATTCGGGGCAGTTTCTTCAAGTTATCTAAAGGGCATGCTTGACAGTCTATGCTGTTTTTGGAAGAAATATGGAGAGATGAGGACCTAAGCAGCTACCATTGTCTTCAGCAACCCAAAATTTCCTAAAGTTAGAAGTTTTAAAATGATGTTTTTACTTTCTTTTGGTTTGTTTTTGTGTTTTAATGTCACATCTCATTTAATGTGCATAATTCTGTAGATAATGTTATCGTCACTTTACAGATGAAGAAATTGAGACCTAGCAAGATTTCATGACTTGAGAGAGATAATACAACTAGAAACTGGTGGAGATGAAAATCAAATCTAAAATGTATGATGCTAAGCTTTCTTTCTTTTTACTACACCATGCCGTCTCCATGGGCAATTGAACTTACAAAAACGTACATTAACAAAGGGCTGCAACCTAATACATTTTAGTGACTATTAATATAAACTATCAGTTCATCTTTTTTTTGTCTCTTCTCTTACCCTGTATCCCTGTTATATTTTTAGTAGCTTCTATTAGCTGCTACTCTTTGATCTTCAAAGTTACATCCTTCTTGCTCTAAATGAGATAATGCACATCAAGCACTGTCTCAAGGGAAACTAATTCAGCAGATGTTAGTTTCGTTTGTTTTTATTTTAATCGAACCTTCCACTCTACCTTCCCCCAAGGCAAACAAACAAACAAACAAACAAAACCATCATTTCCCCTTAGCCCACTTTTACTTATGGAAGGACCTATGCACATTTACTGTGCTTTCAAACTCACTGCAATGTGGCATTCATCTCCACCTCAGATTTGAAACCAGCCCTGTTTTGAGGCTGTAAAAACTCCTAGATCCTATAAATGATAGCCCTAAGTAGCAGTTGGCAATAACCTTAGGCAGCCTCCTTTCAGGAGTGGGATGTTATATTGTCTGTAGTTTTCTTTAAAGTAATTTAATCTGTACCCTAGGGGTGCTTAGTTAACATTGTTGAAGTACCCTAATCAGGAATCCACACTCTAGGGGTAGTTAGTTAACATTTGAAAGACTCTAATCAAGATTCTATACTCTAGAGGCAACTGATGCCTCAGATATTGCTCTCTCAATCTGCACCAGTGGGTGCATTAATTAGAATAAAAGATGTTAGAAGTAATTTTTCATTGGTGAAACGAATAGTATTTAAGATATGTAGTTGACCAAGTGCCTCCACTGGGACATGAATGGAGGATAAGGATTTGGTGAGGCTAGCAACCTACCAGTGTAGTCTAGAGCTTGATTGGTCCTGGACTTGCAGTCCTTGGCGAAGGATTTTGTCAGCTTACCTGGCCAGTGGAGCATAAGTCTCTATAAACCTACATGGGCCAAATCCACCTGCCTTTGCCTCTTTCTCTGCCCAGAGCTCTTTGAACACACACTCTGGCTCCACTTATTGTTTGCATTTCTTGTCTATGGAGATGTTACTCCAAATTTTGAGGCAGACTATTTTTTTTTTAATTTCTTAATATATATTTATATAATAGTATTTTTTAGTAGCTTGGGTATCAGAAGTATGAATTTGTAGTGACACTTGGATCAGAAGCACAAGAATTATTTTTAAGTGGTAACTTATTGTTTTCTGCTTGAGAATATTGTCAGTATTCTGAGGCCAGGTTCCCATCTGTGGGGACAGCATTGTAGATATGTAATTCTCCTGATACTTTAGTGGTCTAATTAGGTTTGGTAATTTTTTGAAGCCTCCTTTTTATATTGAATTCTGTTCAATACTGGCAGACAATTATCTTATATAAGGATAATGTTCTTGAATATATGTAAATTAAGTTATATAGGTCAAAATCATGTATGTGGATTTACATAATTTAGGTACCATGTATAGTGTAAGGAATGACATTTATCAGGAATTTTTTATACAGTGAACACTACCATTATCTTTTATACCTTAATTAACACGTACAAATGATATAGCGTATTCAATAAAAAGTTTATTACTGTAGCCCTTATCTTCTGCAATTTGACGACACTGATGTAGAGGTATGGCATGTGTTACCAATCTTTCTTTCCAAACATACTGAGAAGAAAGCCATAGACTGGTCTTAATTGCTTTCTTTACTCAATGGGAAACAGAAAAAGTAGTTTTCTTTATAAAATATTTAGCTCCATAAATGGGTTATTCACCTTTTTAACTGTTTTTTTTTTTAAGTGGGCTATCTATAATATAGGTATACATAATCAGCTATAGGCCTTATAATCAGAGATGATAGAGATTTAAACTGTAGTTAATAGAATCATGGAATTGTAGAGTTTGAAATGACCTTAGATGTTTGGTTAATCATTTCGTGAGTCCCAAAGTGTCTTATTTAAACCCTCCTTCCAGAATTTCATGCCTAGCCTCGACCACTGACATGAGTTAACATCCACTTAGAAATGGATATATAGGCATATATGCCTGTCTGTCTGCCTTATAGGAAACAGTTGATGTCAATAGGATTGTAGTAGAAATAAATGGTTAAAGGACATGAAAGTCTTTTAATATTTAATGCTGTTCCATCATTGAAAGCATTTAAAACCAGGTTTAAGATATTTTTACTTGTTAAGATCCTCAGAGCAAAAAAAAATAAAAGAAAATTGGAAAAGGGTGTAAAGTATTTCTACTTTTTGAAATGTTCTGAAACCCACATATTGAATACATATTATAGAAATACAAGATATAAGGGGATGATTTGAGTTTAGTAGTTTGGAAATATGTACATTTTGTTCTAATTGTGGTGTGAGGCCTTAGTGAATTTCAGCATAATTATTTTTGTACAAGGCTTTTTTCATAAAGCACCAATCATTCTATCTGACCTCACAGGGCTTTTGTGATTATTAGACTAGTCTTCATGGTTGATTATATTATCCTTTTAAATTGCCTTTTAATTTTCAGCCGATGTAAGTGAAATAGATAGTATAAATTAATTAATATTGGATCTGTTCAGTGTTTATGCTCTAGGAGATTTCAAGAGACAAACAGAAAGAAAAGGTTCTAAACAAACGTGCCATTTGGGGCAGTGGCATTTTATTATTCATATCTTGCTTATTTGTTATTATTAATAAACTGTCTTATCAGTGTGCATATAAGTAGCTATATGCTCCATAATCTAGGGGCTTATTGATTTAAACTATGTTTATCTCATTACCAATCACTTTTGAGTCAGGTGGCTGCAAATTTCAAGTGGCCTTTTGCATGGTCCTGTTTGTAACTCGTATGTGCTCTTTTGTGAAGATTATTTTGTCCCTACTAAATTTCTGTTACTTTTTTTTCTGCCTGAAGTTCTACTTATCGTTTTGCTTCATTTTCCCCCTCTAACATGCTAAATTTAGATGGCTCATTGACTGCTAAGTACTTTTCTTGCTGTTGGGGTTGGTCTTGTAGGATGGAGTAATTATGTGGCCTGAGGTGCCTAGAGCTTTATGTATAAAACAAAACCAGTAACTGAAATGTCTATTCTTGAAATGTCACGTTTGGGAACATCGGTATTCTTTTTTTGATTTGCCTTCAGAATTGTTATGTGATCTTTAGAGCATAAGGCTTCTTGGTTCTACTCCCAGATTACCAGTAATAATAATAATAAAAAAATGCCATATCAACAAATGCCCTTGATGTTATGAAGAAAATCATATGATTTTTTATTTATTTTTATTTTTTATTTTTAATGCACTTCTCTCTCATGGGTTTCTGGGCTCTAGAGAATCTTAAGACAACAGCATCATGGATAAACATATAGAGGACTTATTTACTTTGGAACAAACTTGTATAAGTAATTTCATTCATATCATTCAGTATCTTTGGTTCATAGTTAAATACCTTTGGTTCATATTTAAGTGCATTTTATGAGTTGGGAGCAAAAAAGTGAGAATAGCCTACGCGTCATCTGAAGTAGAAGTTTTAGAAAATCTATGTAGTGGTTACAAGGGCTTCATCTACTGGGGTATTTTCATTCTTCTCTAAATAAATAGATTTCAGTGCATTCCAGTGGTGCTGAACAACTTAGAGTGGGCTTGTAGTTTAGTTACTCTTGAATCTACTAAAGAAGAATGCATACATTCTTTCAGGGTATTGTATACTTTTAAAGTCTTCTAGTTGTTTTGGGGAGTGGAAGAGAGGGGAAGATGAGGAAAACTTTATGGGTCCATATTTAGGCTTGTACTCATTTTTGCTTTGTCTGTCTTAATCCAGCCATTTGTAAAATGAAAGAATTATTTTTAGGCCAGAGGTTTTTAACCTGTGGTTCTCATGGCAGTTGTGAAACCTCCGAAATCACATGAGAGTTTTGGTAGTTGGAGGGAAAAGATTTCAGTAGGTAACCGAAGTCTCAGATCCCAGTGCCACCTCCCCAGCTTCTCACAGGGGTCAAGAGCCACCGTTCTAGCCTATTTCTTCCATTCCCAAACCAGATGATTTGGATGAAAACTATAGTCTCAAGATCAACAAAGACTTCTGACATATGCAGTTACTTCTCAGAAACTTCCATCAATAAGCAAAACCTATCTTCAGTAGGTAATGATTTTATGGTAGACATATGTTTAAAAAAATAGGGTTTTTTTGTTTGTTTATGAAATACTCTTCATTACTCTTCCTCAAAGTTTTGTCTCATTTGTACATACTGGTTTTCCTTTATTTTTCTCCCTCTCTTTTATCATTTGTTATAATTTTAACTTATTTACCTTTTCTGCATGTATTTGTAACGTCTTTATTTCAAGCTACTTATCTCTTCCAACTAATAAATAGGAATTTGAGACTATGGTCTGGCTTTTTAGAATTTTACAACACAAACTATGACATTTTATATAGTGAATGTGTAATAAATGTTGAGAACTGACTGAGTCATCATGGAAGTGGTAATCTATGGAAACTTCTCATGGAAATTTGCTTACTTGTTTTTAATTGTTTCTGTCTTTTATTATGGATAGGTATGATTTGAAGAACATGCTGTTATTTTGTGATTCTTAGATAGTTACTGTGTAAATATAATTTAATTGAAAAATCTTCTCTGATTTCTTTAGGGGAGTAATCAAAGCATTGATCTCATTTACTAGACCCATTCTGTTTTTGAATGGAATTTTGTAATGGAATCTGTGTCTATTTATTTTTCAGTGAGAGAGATAAACCTGCAGGACATCAAGGAGGATTTGGAATTGGATCCGGAGGAAAACAGTACCCTTTTTATGGGCATTCTCATCAAGGGGCTGGCCAAACTGAAAAAGATCCCAGAGACCGTTAAGGCGATCAAAGAACGCTTGGAGCAGGAGCTAAAACAAATTGTGAAAAGGTCTACAACCCAGGTGGCAGACAGTAGCTATCAGAGGGGAGAGAACCTCACTGCGGAGAACCAGCCAAGGTAGATGGGGGCGCACTTTCTTTTGTTAATAACTTTATTTATTGTATCTTTTCTAGGGCATATGAGGGTAATTATCTTCTGTTGATATTATTTCTTGAACTTGGGATACTATATCCCATACAAACTCAGATTGGTGAAAACAGGTTGGATGGGCATAATTTAGCTGTTTTTTGATATAGTTGAGGTTTCAAAGCATTTTGTCCATACTCAAAGAATGAAGCAATTATTGTATATTTACTAAGTACTAAACAGTTCAAGGCAATTTATATATATTATCTCATTTGAGTCTCACTACAACTTTATGAGCTACTTATTAGCATTCACATTTTAGAGTTAGGGAAATGGGGGCTCAGAGAGTAAGTAATTAACTCAGGGTCCCAAACAAGAGGCTGGTCTTGGAGTTGAATACAAGTCCATGGTCTTTCCTTTGCTTTCTCCTTTAATGTGTGGTGATATTTGTCAATAGAGAAATCAGTCTCATAATTCCTGTATCTGCTTAAAACAACTAATGGGATTTGGATTTCATAATTCTTGTTTCATAAGGGGAAAACTGAATTTGTACTCTGATCCAAACTCTGTCTCAGCTATCAGACACTGGGAGATCATTTCTTCCTAGCCAAAGTTTAAGTCATAGACCAATGCCATCTGGTGATGGGGCAAGATATTTGTAATTGAGGCTTTCCTAGAAAATCCAGTTTTACTTTATATAAGTCACTGTTCCCTCCTCCTCCATCTCTGCTTCTACCCGCGAGTCCTCTGCATACACCAGACGTAGGCAAGGCAGGCATTTGGCGAGGGGGTGGTGGTGGTGTGGTGGGGGAGGCCAGTGGAAACTACAGTTTCATCTGAGAACAGGGGGCAAAGTAGAGCATGTCTTCTCAGTTGCTCAAATAATGTGACTTCCTGGGAGGTGCTAGACAGTGTGTGGAAGGCATCCTGATCTTGTTGACATGTTGTTAAGGAAATGCTGCTGTTTGTAATTAGGGCTTTAAAATTACTTTTAAAAGAAGATAAATGAAATTAAAAGAAGAAATAATAGTAGCTTACTTAGTATAGAATTCTCCAGACTTCCTTTAAAATTTTTGGAAAAATTAATTTATTTACATTTTATGTTTTATGTATCTAAATAACATTGATTTTAATTAGACTTTAAACTCATCAAAAATTAATTTCCTTGTAAATTTGAAAGTATGATTGTTGAAGAAACCATCCTATACCCCTCTCATGCCACAGAATATTTCAAAGCACAGGTTTTCATGAGCAAGCAGGGGTTTTGGAGTCAAACAGACCTGACTTTGAATGCCAGATCTACAATCTGAGGAGAGTAATACCTATCTTATATCTTATAGTGTTGCTTGTGTTAGATGAGGTTATATAGTTAGAGTGTAGTAGAATAGCGCCAGTAAGTACTTTAACATGCATATGTGTGTATATGAATATACAAGTTTATATTCTTGGTTCTTTCCTCAACTTCCATGTTCTTTGATCCACTCATATTATGATCCAAGGAGCTGGGGAATGGTCCTAAATTGAACTTTCCTTCTTTCTTTGCCTGGTGCCTGGATTTCCTTGAAGACCTTTTACTTCTTTACTCATGGATGCTCCAAAATTTTGATTTGCTGCTTGCCCTGTCGCTGCGAGTCCCTAGAGGAATAGAATACACTGAACTTTCATAGAGAAATAACATAACTATAATATATATTGGAAATAAAACGAAAAGGCATGCATCAATAACGTCTCTGCAGATCTTATTACAGTACCCTTAAAAGCAGTGTGTCTTTCAAAGGATTTTGACCTCTTCCTCTTCCATTCCTTAAGCCCCTTCCGGAAGTCACGAGTGGAAATCCAACAGTGGAAGTGGAAATTCAGCATGCTGCCCCTAGAAATAATAAATGTTTCTCTGTGAAGAATGAGTCAGCAGGAGGGACTTTTCCTCTTTTTCATTTTTTTGTCAATATTTTAAAGGCTTTTGTAGACAGGATATACATATTGGATACTGGCAAGTGAACAAGCTATTTGTCTTGGTTTCATGTCTGTAACATGATCTCATTTTATAAAATGTACAAATCTGAAAATTTGGGCCAAAATTCTTTGTGATAAAATAGTACAGGAAAAGCACATGTTTGGGGTGAACCACTTTTTGAAGATCAAAGATTAAATTCTTGGCCTGGAATTCTAAATGACATAATTTTAAGCTAGTCTGTTGTGGCTGTGTGCTATCAAATGCTTTTTAAAAACTTGTCAAGAAATAATTATCTTAGAAACATCATTCAAAAGTGATTTGCATTGTTGCTTCTAGAGGTTTAGAAGGTTGAGAAGGAATTTTGTCAGATTGTCACTTGAAGCTTGCATGGTACTTTGTGTTTATCCAACTTTAGTGGGAGGAGTTAAAATAAGTTAGTGGCACTTATTTTAGAGAGAAGTCAAGTCACAATGTTTGGGATTATTTTTTATTTTTATTTTTTTACCATCACCTCAAGGAATCTCATACTAAAGATATAAGAATCTGTTTTTCTAAAAGAAAGTTAGAGCATAGGCAAAAAGAGCCATGATTCCTTCTTCCTCAGCATGCATATTCTCTTCCTCACCCTCCAATGAAATAACCTATTCCAGATCATTAGCATATAAATGCTACTGTGAGGCAGGATACCAGCACTAACTTTTTCTAAATGTTTCATTGTTCAACATCATCTTATTTAATATATTCTGGTTGTGATGCATTGCAGGCTTTTTTCCATTTGTCTTTATGTAAAGAGAATTAATGTTGTGTGCTATTTTGCTAGAAAAATAGAAGGAACTAGGCTAGTGAATTCTGTCCTACAGTGCCAGAATACATTCACAGCCATTTTTTAAAAATCACTTTGGTGATCCACATATTGGATTTTATTTTTGATTCCCCTTCCCCAGGCTATCTAAACTAACATTTCCCAAAGTATCTGTTGTCTGTTTATAGGAAGAATATTTTGTCTTTCTGTTCATTCATAATCTATCGAGTATCTATAAACCTATGCTTCCTATTAAAGGAAAATATTCCACTATTATTGTTGCCAACTCGATAAACATTAGGGTAATAACGTGCTTTGCTAATCTCCCAGGACCACCTGCTACCCATACTGTCCTCAGAAAGTCAGGCAGTGTCTTCAATTTCATACAGCTAATTCGATCTGCAGCCTGTGCAGCTCATAACCAGCTTCTTCAGCTCCTGCTGCCTAATCACTGATTTTTTCCCAAAATCTAGTTCACAAGTATTTTCATATCAATTTTGTTTCAAAGAAACTGGAAGAAGTTCTCTAATATTTAACAAACAAAGGCATGAAGAATACATGGAAGAAATGAAATCTCGAAGGTGTGATATCTTGTCAAGAGCATGAAAGAGAAAAGAATGTGGGAAAAGAATGATTGGCATGTGTAAGGCAACCGCTCCATCTATTTGAATATGGTCCTGTTTAAACGTTAAGGCAGAAAATTCATTGCAGAGGGAGGTGTTGGAGGTCTGTTCCGCTTTGGTAAAACTTGGTCTTGAAGAGGGCAGAAAAGATTGAATGAAACTATGGTTGCCAGGGAGACCTTTTTCTCTTTGAGGAAGAGACCATTTTGCAGTGTTCCTAGATCTTTATTATGAGTGAAAGAAGAGAAAGTGATAAAGCAAAGAACAGGGCATGATCTGTGCTCACTTTGAAAGTCATGTTGAAGGTTTTGTGGAAAACACAGGAAAGATATACTTTAATGCTAAAAGTATTTGTATTTGATAGTAAGATTGTATGTTTTATTTTTCTACTCTATTTTGCAGCTGTTAAATTATAGTGAAAAATAAATTATTTAAGAATTAATTTAAAATATTCAAGTTATTTTAATCAGGAGAAATAATTAAAAATGAAAATCCTATTTATTGGGAGTATCAGTATGGAAAAATATAATACCTTTTTGCAGATTAAAGGGATTATGTCAGTTAGATTACTTTTCGTGATTGTGTGTGTGTATTTGTGTGTGTGTGTGGTTATTATCTGACTGCTCGTAGAAAAGAAGCTTCAAGAGAAGAAAGCACTAGTTTGCCTTGTTCAGCACCTAGCACAGAATCCACCTCACTCAGGATAAATATCTTTTGAATGAAAGAATGAATTCCACGTATACTGAATATCTGCCATGGACCAGAAACTGAGGCAAGCAAATAAGACATGGTCTCTGTCCTTACGGAGTTTAAAATCTAGAGAGTAAGAAAGGCATTAATCAGAGAACCCTGAGATAAGTATATTACTACAAATTGTATTAAGTACCACAGAAGAAAAACAGTGTGTCGTGAGAACATGTAACCATGGGAGCCTGAGCTGGTCTGAGTAGGTGGGCATTAGGGGAAGTGTGTGTGTGTGTGTTTTAATGAAGACAGCTTTATTGCTTGGTACTAGTTGTAATTATCAAAGCTCCATTTATTTGATAGCACCTACCAGTTTTTTTTCTAGTTGTGCAGTTAGCTTGATATCCACATATAATAAATGTGAAGGAAAGCAGCCAGATTCTCGATATGCCATTTTCAAAGTTTTATTTACCTCCGTGGTTGAGTAGATTTTGATAATTATTGCCAAGCATACAATAATAACCAGTTATCATGTCATCCGTAATGTTTGAGAGTTAATAAGTTAATAAGTGAGGTTAAACTTATTTTCATTTGTATAAAAAATAATTTGTTATGATATTTGGGTTATAGCTGGATATATTACTTCAAAATAATCAGAGTTGAGAGTGGGTAGAGGTATAGATAAAACAAGATTAGCTATAAATGATACTGAAGTAGGGTGATAGGTATAGAGTGGGTCATTATGCTAGTTTGTTTACTTTTTTAGCATTTGAAAATTTCAGAAATACAATGTTCAAATAATGTTTACGTCCTTTTTCAGTGAGCTATCTATTTTTCTTTTTTTTATTGATTTGCCGGAACTCTTTATATATTAAGAAAATTAGTTCTTAGACATTTATATCACAATATTACCCCAGTTTCTCTTTTGACTTTTTGATGTCCGGACTTAGACATTTGTTTTTATTTTTATGAGGTTACATTTATCAATATTTTCTTTTAAGGCTTCTGGGTTTTGTGTCAAACTTAAGACTCCCCTACTTTTAGATTACAAGAAAAATTTCCCAAACTTTCTTCTAGTACATTTTTAATATCTATATTTTTGATTCATCTAGAATCTGAAAAAGTGGCTACACTACTTTTAAACAAACATAACACTTATTACATTGTACTGTGGTGGACTGTATACCCCTTTCAGTTCTGCTTCCTGTGTGTCTGTCATGTAATTGATTGTCAGTGTTAGCTGCATGAGTGCTGAATAATTCTAACACTGAATCATCTACTTTATAGTCATGGTCTTTTCAAGGTGGTTATTTGCTTCATTTCCTAAATTTTTTTTCTGGTTTCTCAGTCTATGAAGGCTGTGGATTTGTAGGAATACATTGAATTATTGCTCTAAATGTTGAAAAAAATGTATTTAAAAATATTTTAAAAATTCAGAATCCAGAACTCTGAACGAGGCCATACTGTTGTAATAGAAAAGTCTTAAAAAGTGGTTTTATCTATAAGAAGATTTAATGACACAGGTGCCAAGGTTAGCTTTGCAGTACAAATAGTGTTTATGAAAAGAGAAATAAATACAATATTTCTTGTGATTTCTTTAAACCTATGGCTAGAGTCAGGCATGTGTTTCTTTTTCAGAAAAGTAGCATTATCTTTCATCTCTCTCTTACTCTTGTATCTGAAATGTAGGATTTTGTGGAATTGGTCATTTTATTTTGCAGAATAGTCGTTAAGAGCAGCTTTGAAGCAAGGTCAAGCATTTGTCCTTGTGCTTTCTTGTAGCCATTCCCAAGCACTGCATGTAGCACCTGGACATGCTTGGAATCCGGAAGGGCCTCGATGTAATTTAGATGAGTAGTTAATTCAAATCAAAGCAGGCGGGAAGCAAGTAAATTTGACTTCGGTGATTATGATTCCATTTGATTAAATCTCTGCTTTTGATTACATGTATCAGTGAGAACATGCTTTAAATACACCCAGCTATTAAACACTGAAGGGTATGAATAGGATGAAACAGGGACATATAGAAGAAATTCCACTGTTCTTCAACTGGAATATATTCCCTGCAGCTTTACTGAAATATTTTTAGAACAAATGAAAGGAATTAATTTTACATATGGGACTTATTACACCAGTTGTTAACTAAAATATACAATTCATTACCATAGAAGGTAGGTACTGGTCCCAAAATATGTATTTTCTAGTAAGACTTATATAAATTAATTGATAGCTTCATAACATGGTGAATTACTTAAGTCAGTAATGTTTATAGCTCTTTTGTAAACATGAAGTCAGACAGCTGTCTTTCTGATTGTATATTGTCCTTCGGTTTTAGTCTCTAGAGAAAGGGTGCTTGGCTGGATAAGCCGGAGGTCTTACTCCATATTACATTTCTTAAATCGTTGTTTTATATTTGTCAGAGTAGAAGAAGGTTTTTGATTTCTCTTGTTTTGCATACTACAGCAGGTTCAAATTAGAGATTGCACCAATTAAGGGGAAAATAGCTGAAATTTATTTAATGGGTTATTCCTGATAATGTTATCGGGTGTCCACCTTCATGCTGCATCAAGGCCACTTCTCTCTTTGGCAGATTGTGGGAGCTGCCTTCGGTCTTGTCATTTTCTCTGTACTTGTTGATGTCACAATACAAAAGATACTCCACACACAAACTAACTCTGAATCTTTTTCATTGTGGAAATGTACAAGGACTTGTATAAAATGAAATTTTCCCTTGGTGATGTTTACGCGTGGTGTCAAATATGATTAAAGCACCTTTGTGGGTGTGTCTCAGGCTGTATTTCTCCTGGGGTTCTCTAGCACCTGGCCCATCCCATTATTATGGTGTCTGACCAGATTGGACCAGGAGCTTCTAAGAGGGGAGTGAACTTTGTGTTTGCAGCCTGATTTAGGAATGGACACATGTTAAATGTTCAAGAAGTTTAATGAATAAGTAAAAGATTCAAAGAAGACAATTTTTAATAAGAAGCCTCTTTTTAATTTTTATTTATTTATTTTAAATCTCAGCACTGCTCACAGTGAGATCTAAGAATCAGCACCGGTGTCATTTGAGAGTTAGAGATGCAAATTACTCCTGTGGTGGAGGGGTGATTAAATTGGAATCTCTGGGTGTAGGGCCCACAGGAGTACGTGCTTTAGATGATTCTATGTGCACTAAAGTTTGCAAACACTCTTTATAACATCGCAGACATCACGGAGTTTGCAGTTTTGTAGCATTTATGCTTTGCAAAGTAGTGTGCCATCTGGTGTCTCACCTGAGTGAGCCTCACCATTGGCCTTGTCACGGGTAGGGGCATTATTATTAATCCCAGATTTACCCAAGGAAATGTGAAAGCTGAAGTAATTTGACAGTTCACAAAGTTTGGTGGTGGTGGAATTAAGAGTAGAAGTAGTCTCTCTACCATGTAAATTTGCTTTCGGCTCATATAAACATGACTTTCTCATTTCCTGGCCCTGATTTTGTTTTTCTTCAGGAGTAGGGCATATCTGCACTGATGTATCCATTCTCCCACACTCCCCATTGCGATCAATGGCATGCCTCTCAAAGATAGCTGGACGTATTAATAAGTCTGATCAGCAGCCATAGAGTAAATGGATCTTAATTAGCTCACCTGAGAATCAAACTAATGGCGTAGAAACCGAAACAATTCCCCTGGAGACTGTATATTCTTGTACTGAGACTAATATACAACTAAATTCTAAGAATGCACACCTAAAATCTTAACTTTTGTAATCTCTGGAGAGTGAATTTATAATTTTTCTAGTGTTCCACTATGATGAAATATTAATTTTGGAATGGAGGAAAGGCTTTTCACCTACTCTAGATTTATTGAGACATAATTGGCATATAACATTCTGTAAGTTTAAGTTATACAACCTTTTGATGTGATACATTTATATATTGCAAAATGAGTACCACCATAGCACTGGCTAACACCTGTATCACATCAAGTAATCACATATCTTTTTTTGTGATTGGAACAGTCAAGATCTCTCTTAGCAACTTTCAAATATGTAATACAGTATTATTAACTATAATCGCCATACTGTACTGTAGATCTCAGAATTTATTCATCATAGAGTTGGAAGTTTGTGCTTTTTGATGGCTGTCCCCCCATTTCCTTCACTCCCCCAGCCCCTGATAATCAGTTCTAGTATCTGTTTCTTTCTTTTTTTTTTTTAGATTCCACATGTAAGTGATTTACAGTATTTGTCTTTGTCATATTTCACTTAGCATAATGCCCTCAAAGTCCATCCATGTTATCACAAGGAGTGGGATATCCTTCTTTCTCATGGCTGAATAATATTACATTGTATATAATATGTGCCACATATTCTTTATCCATTCACCTGTTGATGGACACTTAGGTTGTTTCCTTATCTTGGCTATTATAAGTAATGCTGCAGTGAACATGGGAGTGCAGATATTTCTTTGAGATCCTGTTTTCATTTCCTTTGGATATGCACCCAGAAGTGGGATTGCTGGATCTTTTAATAGTTTTGTTTTTACTTCTTTGAGGAACCTCCATACTATTTTTCATAGTGGCTGCACCAGTTTACATTCCCACCCAACAATGCACAAGGAACCCATTTCTCCATATCTTCGCCAACACTTATTTAGTCTTTTTGATGATAACCATCCTAACATGTGAGGTGATATCTCATTGCGATTTTGATTTACGTTTCTATGATGATTAATGCTGTTGAGCACCTTTTCATGTACTTTTTGGTCATTTGTATGTCTTCTTTGGAAAAATGTCTATTCAGTTCCTCTGATCATTTTAAAGTCGGATTGTTGGTTTTTTTTTTTTTTTTTTTTTTTTTTTTTTTGAGTTGTGTGAGTTCTTTTTATATTTTGGATTATTAACCCCTTATCAGTTATATGATTTGCAAATATGTTCTCACATTCTGTAGGCTGTTTTTCATTTTGTTGATGATTTCTTTTGCTGTGCACAAGCTTTTAAATTTGATGTAGCCTCACCTATTTTTTTCTCTTGTTGCCTTTGATTTTGTTGTCAAATTCAAAAAATCATTGCCAAATGGATGTCAAGGAGCTTACCTCTATGTTTTTTTCTAAGGATTGCTTTTTGGATATGGTGTAAGATAGTGGTCCACTTTCATGCTTTTGCATGTGCTTGTCCAGTTCTCTGAACACATTTTGTTGAAGAGATTATCTTGGGAAAAGCTTATGGAAGAATGATAACTAATACTTTAATTAAAAGAAAGGAAGCCAGGGTTTATTTTGTAATTGTTGCCACTAATTTGCTGCACGTTAGAATGAGAAATTCCTTCATAGTCATCTCTCCAGAATTTAGACACCGAGCCTGGGAGGCTGACTTTTTAAGTAGAGAAGTGACACAGGAAGGAAATGTCTAGAGCCCAGTTTAGCATTATTTTTCCTGTGTTTCATTCTTCATTGCGAATAGTTTTTTTCCTTTTCTTTTCATAGTGCAGATGGAGAATTAGTCAGCACTCTTCAAATAGTAACTTCTTTTTACATGAACATTGTTATTAGCAAGTGGTGAAACTTATCTCTACCTTTTAAAAGTAGGTATTAGATAACCTTAAAGATTAAATGGGATCTATCCCCTATTTGAAATGAAAAATTCTAGCTCAGCCAAGCTTATTAGGAAAATGTGTACGTGAGATAAAGCTCCTTAAAACTAAGACTATTTCGATATGAAGTAATGATGATTAATTAAAAATTTTTTTATGTAAGACCTGAGTTCAGAGTTCAGTATTTTCTTATCTTTTAGATCATAGTAGTAGTAGGGAAATATTCTGTGGTTATTGCGTTTGTCTGTTAGCGGGAAAATGCAGAACCCTGATATTAAGGTTTCAGCAGATAAGTTGGAGAACAGAACTGATTTTCTACCTTGTGTGTGTGTGTCTTTGCTTTGTGACCAAGTAAGGAAGCTTCTTGGCTGAAATCATGGGGTTTCCAGCCAAATGACTAATTCAAATTTTCCTGGATGTTAAATTTAGATTCAGATAGTTGTATCTCACCTTAAAAATTAAACGTTTTTCACAGCTTGATGATACAGCTCTATACAATAGACACTTCTTTCTTTGTGCAATTGTGACTATTCCTTAACATTTTCTTCTTATTCCTCTGCCTTTTTTCATGGGAGTGCTTGAAAATGAGACACATAGGGATAACTTCGGGTAGGAAGTTAATAGATCTCGGAGCATAAGTAACATTTTATTTATATCAATAATAAGGCTGTTTTTAAAATTTGCCAGGTAATCGGATGAGTGTTTAAAGGACAAATACGTTCTTCATCTTGGCAGTTTTCGTTTTTGTGTTTTTTTAAGACTTAAAATAGATTTTATTATGGCATTAAGTTAGCTCTGAATGTATATATCTTTCAGCTTGTAACTATACTTTTGGTTCTTATGTTGAGGTTGACAAGGTTATCTTTTTGAGAAGATAATTTTGTGTGAAATATCTGTAATTGTGGTCTTCTAAAACCAGAATATTATAATCTATAAATTCATTTCCTCACTATTTATTATCCGTAGTCAGGTCTCCATCTCTCCCATCTATTGGAGCTCATTTTTTTAATTCATTTTTTTTTTTTTCCAGCAGATACTTATTTATTACCTATCATGTTCTGGATATTATGACAAAAACTAAAATATAGTGATACATCAGATATAGTTCTTAACTCTCAATGAGTTTACAGTCTAGAGGGGGAGAGGCAAGGACTGAAGGGTTGTTTTAATAATCCAAGGAAGAGATGATACGACCTGCATTAGCAGAGTAACAATGGCAGTGGAGTGAAGTAGGCCCATTTGACAGAAAATAAAGAGGAAGATGTAAAAGAAGTTGGAGATTGATTGGATTTGAGGAAGGAAGGGAGGTAGGGATGATTTGCAGGGGCAAGTGGTACCATTTACTGACTTGGGGAACCTGGAGAAGTAGATTTGAGGGTAGAATTTGATGAGTTCCGTTGAAGACATCCTTCGTTTGAGGTCTACAGCTTAGGGGAATGGTCTGGCCAGAGATATGTTTGGGAGTCATTAGTGGATGGATAGCTGAGGACATAGTGGTGAATGAGTTCACACAGAGAGCATGAGGATTGAGAATAGTTCACAGCATTGAAGCAGCAGGTGGAGGGAGAGGTTCCTGAGAAGGAGAACCAGAGAAGTGGAGGGAAAGTGGAAGAGTGTGGGGTTGTGGAGCCAGTGGAAGGCAGTGTTAGGCAGTGTTTCTAGGAGTGAGTGGTCAGTAGAAACAGGGGCTGCACTTATGTGAGTAAGGACCAAAGAGTGTCTATTAGATTAAGCAAAGTGATCATCTGAGACTTTAGCGAGAGTGTTTTTGTAGAGTACCAGTGTGCAGCGAGAAAGTAGAGGTAGTATAGACAGTTCTGCTGATTCTCTTTCCAGCCTTGGTTTCCCTGGCACCCTACAGTACTGATATCTCTTTGGCCTCTTAAAATACTTTATTTTTTCCTAACACCCCTTAATAGGAACATTCTCCAAAATTTAGTCCTTTGTTCTCTCCTTATTTCTGAGCTTTATTTTCCGTGTCTCCAGATGAGGATAAAAGTGGTCCAGCAGGTCCTTGAAAAACGTTTTGTTCCAAGTTTTATTATAATGTTGATAGGATGCTGTAGAAACTCAACTCTTGTTTATGTCTCATTAGCCGTTGGTTAAATTGGTTTTGTAATTCGCTGTTTCGCTTTGAGTTGCAGAACCTATTGTTGACGTTGCGGACTTACTGTACCTTCCTCAGAGAGTTGTCTTGAGAGAGGATTTTATGAAATAATCCAAGTAAAGCACTTCACACAGTGCCTGGGCACGTTCTAATCATTGTGGCTGTTGTTGACGTGGTGGTCTTTGTCGTCATCCTCGTTGCTGTCATCATCATCATTTCACTTCAGCCTTACTGTTTTAGGAGTCTCTTCCAGTATGACAGCTTTAGCTGCCAGCTGCATGCAGAGGGCCCCAGGTTGGTGTCTCTAATTCTAGACTTCTCCTAATACTGCTACCCTACATTGCTCATTCTTTTACTCATGGACTTGGACACCCACAAAATTTGACTGAGTGCTTTTTCCATTCTGGGCATTGGGACATGTGTTAGGGTCAAGGTGTGGTTACAAAGAAGCATAAACAGGGACTCCATTTTCACTTTCTGGCCCAGGAGGCCATGCATGTCACTTTTTTGTCACTTTACATGGTCCATTGTGATCATCTGATTTTGTTTGGAGCAACTATAGAATTACAGAGGAATGAAAGAATTGGCTCTTCTGTGAATTAGGCCTCTTTTAGTTATGTCATAGAAACCCAACCCCAAGTAATTAAATTAAAAAGGGCGTTTCGTTGGGATGGTACTGGAGTAGCTTACGGAATACGAGCAGCACTCTACTAACCAAGCCGAGGGAAGGACAGAGATGCAGGTGGACAGGCAACATTTGAAGCATCTCTTGTCTCCTTTTTAGTTTCCTCTAGATGATAACTGCTAAAGGTATATAAATGACAAATTGCTTTTTATTACACTTTTACATATAATTTTGCATTTAATTCTCACAATCAATTGTGTTTATGAAATTGTATTTGAGGAAAGTTCTGTTTCAGGAACTGGAAATCTGGAACAGTCCCATGGCTTTTTAGTAGAGAGGTGGTGTCAAGTCTAGGTTTCTAATGACAGTCCTTTATACTGGCATTTGCACCAGTTGCCATCTCAGGAGCAGTAGTTTCTTTCACTATTTTCTGACTCTTGAAATAACCTCTGTGGATGGGTGTGGGGGGGTGAGAGAGAGAGAGAGACAGAGAGACAGACAGACAAAGACAAAGAGAGGGAGGAAGGAGAGAGGAGGAGGGAGAAAGAGAAAGAGAGAGAGAGAGAATGAATGAGTGTTCTTTTCTTCTGAAGGGTAGAAATTACAATTAATTGAAATTCTAATCTCTAAGGTTCTTAGGCTTATTTCTATATGAGGCTTTCTCTTATTCAATTCAGTTTAAGGAATCATCTAGTAATTTAATGATTCTGCCTGCTCTATTGTCTTTTAGATCAGTGGTGAAAACCTTGAGCCTAACAGGATTTAAGCAACTGAGCTAACTGCAATGTAGTGTTTTATCTCTTATTTATTTAATATTTTGTGGTGGGAATGGAGTTGGGAATGATTTTAGTGGGGCTTCGTGTGTTTAGGTCATTCTGAATATGTCTGCAGCTAAAGGCAAACCCTTGTTTTCTCAATATAGCATTGTGTGGGCAGTCGGAAAGTGTATATGAATATTAACAATACATTTCGGTTTATTTCTGGTAGCTTTAAATTGGGCCAGACTCGTGTTCTGTTTATGTGAATGATTCCTAATGTTTTTATTTGTTGATGCATCGAGAGTCTTCTTACTTTCTCTTTTTTAAAGAGAATATATGTTGGTTGCAAAATATGTGATTGACTTTGGTTTCTTTTTCCTTATTAGCCATTCACTCTTCATCCCACTGCTGAGTTCAGCTTCCAGTGCTCCTCTGAAACCTTTCCTGCCAAGGTTACTGGGGACCTGTGAGTTGTAAATTTCTCTCTTTACCTTACCTGACTCCTGTGTACCCTTTGGCTCTGTGGATACTCTCCTTTGTCTTCTAAAATTTTCCTTCTTGACTTCCTTCCTCCTCCCTAGCTACTTCCTAACCATCTTTTCAATGCCGCTGTTTCAGGGAATGTTGGCTGTGGGACCTTGCTTGCTTTTCTTTTTTCTTATTCTGCATATTATCCCTGCGTGATCTCATTCTTTCAGATATTTCTTACTTTTTAAGTTTCCGATATCAGTCTCTCTTCTGAGCGCCAGACTTGGCTATCCAAGTACCTACTACCTTAAACGTAACATAATCAGATCTAAACCTAACATGCTCCTTCCAAATTTCTACCTTTCATGATATACTCTCTCTCTACAACAGCCCCCCGCCCCCGTCTCTCTGTCTCTTCCTCCTTCAGAGTTGATCAAGCCAGAAACCCAGACAAAGGAATCCTGACTTTTCCCTCTCTTTAATATTGTACTATTTCCTTGACTGGTTCTATTTTTCTGATTTGATCTTTTTAGCAGTTCTGTGAGGCTTCTAGAACAGATATTAATGAAGGCTTTGATTTTACAGATGGGAATACTTGGAGAAGTTGAGAGATTTTTTTTCATAATTAAAAGGTTAGGAATGATCAGTGCTAGGAAAGAATGAATTTGTTTTGTTTCTTACAAGTTACTTATATTAGAAGGAAAAACAAACAAAAAACAAGTGATTCAGAAGAGAAGAGCTAATGTCTCGTGGTAGTCGGAATCTGAAGGAGTCACCTTTCATACTTCACTTTTTAGGACACCACGTTCCTTCTTCCTCTGTTTCTACATTTTCTTTCTGTTTGGCCCTCACTGATGAGTATTTGCATACAAGTTTTTGTGCACATGTGTGTTTTTGTGTGTCTTGGGTACGCACTTAGGAATGGAATTGCTGGGTCCATATATAGTGACTCTGTTTAATGGTTTGAGGAACTGCCAAACTGTTTTCCAAACAGCTGTAACATTTTACGTTCCCACCAGCAATGTAAAAGAATTCTAATTTCTCTGCGTCCTCAGCAACGTTTTTTATTGTCCGTTTGATTACAGCCATCCTGGTGGATTGGAGTGGTATCTTGCGGTTTCGATTTGCATGTTTCTGATGGCTAATGATGTTGAACGTCTTTTTGTTTGCTCATCGGTCCTCATATATTTTCTTTGGAGAAAAGTGTATTCAGATCCTTTCTCCATTTTTAAATTCAGTTATTTGTCTTTTTGTTATGAGTTGTGAGAATTCTTTAGATATTCTAACTTTAAATTCTTTATCAGATATGTGATTTGCAAATATTTTCTCTCATTGGTTATCTTTTTACTCTCTTGGCGGTATCATTTACAGCACAAAAGGTTATAATTTTGATGTTGGAGCTTCAGGTTTTATTAGTGCCATGATTGTGTGCTGAGAAGGCAAATGAGAGCTTCTCTCTTTTTTAAATGGGTGAGTGATTCAAAGTAAGCAAGCGCTACGAGTAGCATCTCACCACGTCTGGCCTGTCTCTTCTCCCTTTTTTTCTTCCCCAGTTTAGTCTCTCTTGTGGCTATGATGGTCATACTGCAGCAGATCTGCCTTGGCATTGATCCTTTAGGAGTGAAAGAAGTTGGCACTCTGTCCACATTTTATCAAGGGGTTGCTCTTTCTATGATGTTAATAGTTACCGTGGATCTCATCTTACAACTCAGTTCCCTGCTAGGTCTCTTTTCTAAATGGAGCATGCCCCTTGGTTTCTGAGTTGCTCTTGTCCTTGAGTGGCAGTCAAGGTGTGCAGTCATGAGCTTGGTGGCTCTGGAGATAACCAGACAGCACTCCTCCATTCAGAGGAGCCACTTCTCTTCCAGTGTTTTCTGCTTCATTGCTGCTTTGCAGGCATGTACCTAGAACTTCATGCCATTGGGAAGTTGGACATCAGTGTACCTCAGGCTTCCGAATGTCATGGATCAATATGATTTCACAAAATGTTGGAGCATAACATAAGGTTATAAAGTTTTAATTTTGTCAAATAGGGACATTTGGCAATATAACTGCCATCATGAGAGAAAATAACAGATTTTCCTGTCAAGAGAGTACAAAAAAATATCAAATAAATTTAGCTTTGTGAAAAGTCAATATATGGTCCTATTTTTCTTATTTTGCTACGCACCACTGACAAATACATTATGGTCTGTGGATTGATATTTGGGAACCACAGGCTTACCTACTCAACACAAATCTTTTTTTTGAAAAATAGGACCTTCACTTAATCAGGTATTTACTCTGTGATGCCAGATACCACTTTTATACAGATTATTTCCCTGCACTGAATTAACTATTTTGGCTGTTGTGTCAGATGCACCTTTCAGTACTTTGTCCCTCTCTCTGCTGAAATTTGAGTAGTTCTCCAATAACACATGAGAAAGAAGAATCGTTTTAGGTATATGTGAGTATAAACATAAATTGACCTTTAAAAGATTTTTAAAAAATCATTATTCAGAAGGTACGATGGCTCTTATTTATAAATACAATGTGTAAATTCTGGATTATGTATAGTCTAGACTGAGTACTACATAAATTTTTATTGATTCTGTCTCATCTAAATGAAACTGTCAAATAGGTATTAGGGTTTTATCTTAAGATAGTTATTGGCTGTCACATTGACACATTAATTATAATAATTGGGCAGTAAAGAAGCCAGAGGAATAGATAATATGCTGTATGTTTAGATGAGATTGTAGTCATAACCTTTTATTTATGGTAATAAGATCTTGTTAGTTGACACTGCTGACAAGCTCTTTTGCTTTGCTTTTCTACTTTCCAGGTTGGTTTATAAGTCTATTCAGAAACTATGAACTGAGAGCCACACAATATGCAATAAAGGTCACATCCAAAATTTTTTGTTCTTGTTCATGGTATCCACATTAAATTCATTCAGCAGAGTTTGCTGACCATCGTCCTAAGTCCTCTTAAGTATACAGATGAATACAGTAGTGCCTACACCGAAAGACTAATAATGGAGAAGGGAGGTAAAAAGTCTATATATAAATAAATGTGACCCATGTTTACTGAGATACATTTGTGAGCCACATGTGGTTAAGTTGGATAAAATAAAGTAGATAAAATACTATACAAGTTCAGAGAAGGAAAAGAAGATTCCGAGCCTGGTGGTCAGTGAAGCTGCAAGCTCAGTGGTAGAGAAATTATTTGCTTCCATGACATAAAGCTCCAAGCTATCTCTGAATATACATCTTTATTCTAGAACTGTAGTGAGAGGTAGGTGGCTAAATGCACTGACATGGAAATCAACTTTTGTTCTAGGCCCAGCTGCCTCCAACCTCATTTTGTGTCCTTGAGTATATAAAATTGATGTAATAATATGTGTCCAGCATTTCTCACTATGAAAAATGAGTTAATGCGGATGACTAAGCCGCTTCCTGTGGTGAAAGTCAGATTGCTTGGCAGGTGTATATTTTTTTCAGGCAACCTCGGCCATGCATTTGAATGTAGTAAGCACAGCTGTCCACGACTAAAAGGATTAGGATCCTTACCAAAGTGGCCAATTTATTGCTAGGGAATAGCATGGTCTGTGTGACATCCGAACTGCTGTCTGAAAAATTGCCTGAATTCCTTGGGGAAACTGTCTACCTGAGTACAAAATAGTAGTATTGTAATCACTGAAATGTTTGTATATTGCACTGCTACTGGTGGTTTAGAGGCTTTACAGTTGGTTTTTAAATTCTTATGTCATTTCCATTTTATAGCACAGGAAATCGAGGCTTAGATAAGTTTTCCAAAGTTGCTTAGATCATACAACTGTTTGAAATCAAACCTGTTGAAATCTGTTATTGTGCTGTTTACCTGTAGTGTGCTACTTCACTTTAGTCTGGTGGTTTTCTTGCAGCCAAGTGTAAATCATCTCTGTGTGTATGTTTGTTATTTACTTGTTTGGTTGTTTTTGGCTAGGTTACTTCTAGAACTGCTGGAATTGCTGTTTGACAAGTTTAATGCTGTAGCCACTGCACACTCTGTGGTTCTGGGTTACCTGCAGAATGCCGTCGTCACTCCACTGACTCAGCAGGAAGATGTCAAATTGTACGACATGGCAGATGTGTGGGTGAAGATCCAAGATGTCCTCCAGGTAAGGTCCTTTTTAAAAAGGATGCTATCTTGACTCATAGTAACAGGTTGGAACGATGACAGAAAAATGAGCCACCTAAAATATTTTCTTAAACAGGGTGAGAAAGTAATGTTTCTGTTTAAAGGCGATGCTACTGATCTCATGGACTCTATCATCTTCAGAAGACCTTTTAACAAACTTCTTTTGCCTGCCTTTTAAAGTCAGAAAGAGCTTCTCAGTATGTAGTGATCAAGGATGTATGGTGTTTGGCTTTTGGTTGTAAAGTACTTTACTTCACTGGAATTAGTTACATAATAAGGTAATCAATATAAAAATGTTCTTAAACACTATTTTATAAACATATATGTAGATTAATTTTATGACCATTTTCCTACAGTCCACCCTTCCATACATTGGGGTGAATCACTGGTCAAGAGCTAATTTTGAGAGGAGAATATAAGTGTAAATGTATCATTTTGATTGATTTGTTTAAGATTGGAGGAATGGTATTACTGTTTGATAGGATGCTGCAGAGATGGTATTTAGAAATTTTATTATATTTTCTCTCCGTGTGCCGGGAAAATATATTCGATTTGGCCAGATGAAAATTAGAAATACAATTAAGAGTCAGCTGAAACAAATTTGACATAGCTAAATAGAAATGTCTTGGTTAAACAGTACCTACTAATATGAAAAAAATCAAGTATATGTAGAGAATTGAAAAAATATAACTGTAGGAATGAAATTACTTGCATGGAAAATAGGAGTCTTTCAGGAATAAATAAATAACGAATGGAAGTTGTAGTTATTTTTGAGAGTGTAGACATGTTCCTGGTGGGTTGAATGATTGATTCTTATTCATTCATTAGGCTTTTTTTTTGAGCGGGGAGTACAGTCTGTGTACTTTATTGATGGTTCAGTAGAAAGAATATGGGTAGCATATTCCCTGAGTTCTTTTTTGCTACTATATCAGTTACTATATGCTCGTAGTAGATGCTTGATGAATTTTTGGGTATTGAATAAAGTACCTTTATTGTTTAGAACCTGCTATTTAACTTCTTATATCTTGATTGGCTAATCTATCATATGGAAATAATATGTGCCTTTTGTGTTACATATTCATGATAAAGATGAAATAAGACTATAGATTTTAAAGCTATTTCAAAAATAGTTCGAATTAAAGACTTCATTTTCAGGCCATGTTGAAGTTACCTCCTGCTGCAGGCAGCTCTAAGACTGGGTGAACTCAGGCAGTCAGCATGGTCAGTTGAGAAGAGAAAGTATGTGGTGAGCTCCACAGTCATCCCAGCTGGTGCTTTGGAGATGTTTTCCAAACTATGGCATAGTAAAGCCTAAACAGCAGCAGACTCTCTAAAAGGCAGAGATTAGAGTTCAGGAATGTGGAGGTAGCTGGGATTTGTGGATTAGAGTGAAGCAAGAATTGCTCAGAGAAAGAGCCTCAGAAATATGAAGAGTGCCATTGAGCCTTTGTTCAAATATGAAGCTGCATACACCACAGTGCTTGGTAGGAAAGAGCTACTGTGGGACTGAGCTGCATGGAGATTCCAGAAGGTGCCAAATGCTTGGAAATGTTGGAGTTCAAACCACTCAGTGTGGAGTGGACTTGTTGAACATCCTGTACTTTTGATATGACCTCAGAAAGGTTATGTCTTAGGAACAAGGCCCTTCTAGTTGTAGAGTAAGGGTTACTGTAGATCTCGCATAACAGAGGCCAAACTAAGTCTCTACAGTATCAGCCTGATCTACCTGCGTATTAATTGCCTGCCAGAACAAAACTCATTATAAAGTGAGACAGTATAATCCAGATTCTCAATAACAAAATGTTCATAATGTTGAGCATACAATTGTTATAATTGCGAAAACATTGAAAAATGTGACCGATAACTGAGATTTTAAAAAAGTTGATAATATCTGAAATGAAAAATTCACCAGATAGATTTAGCATCAGATTGCATACTATAGAAGAACGGATCAGAGAACTTGAAGGTAAATTAATTGAAATAATCTATACCAAAGCACAGGGAAAACTAGACTGAGAAGAACAATGAGCAAAATCATAATGTCCTATGGGACAATATCATGTAGTCTATCATTTGTGTAGTTGTAGGTATGGAAGGAGAGGGGAGAGATTGGGGTAGAAAATTATGGAAGAAACAGTGACCAAAAATTTCTAAATTTGTTGAAAAACATAAACCCACAGATCAAGAAGCTCAACAAATGTGAAGCAAGATTAACACAAAGAAAACCTTGACATATCATCATCAGATTGCTGAAAACCAAAGAAAAAAGTCTTAAAGATAGACAGAGGAAAAGACACATTGCGAATGATAAAAATTTTTTCTAACATCTCATGAGAAGCAGTGCAAGCTAGAAATCAATAGATGACATCTTGAAAGTGCTGGAAAATACAAAAATTGTCAATCTGGAATTTTATATCCACTGAAAATCTTTTTGAAATGTAGGTTAAATAGAGACCTTTTCAAAGGGATTAAAGCTGAGAGAATTTGTCACCACTAGACCTGGACTCCAAGAAATGTTATAGACAGTTTTTTTAAGGGAAAGAAAAATTATGCAGATGGTACTATCTATAGGAAAATATAAAGAGGACCAAAAGTGGTAAATGTGTGGGTAAGAATAAAATTTTCTCATTGTTTAATTTCTATTTAAAGCAAAAATAATAATATATGTGGGTTTTAGAATATATTTAGGAGTAAAATGTATGATAATTATACAAAAGATAGGAGTAGGATAAATGAAACTGCAGTGCTTTAAGTTTCTTACATTATACAGGTTTACCTCGGAGATACTGCAGGTTCAATTCCAGGCGATGGCAATCAAAGGAGTATTGCAGTAAAGCGAGTCCTAATCTTTTTGCCGTTGAAGGGTCTTGCCTTCAATTTGTAAAAAGCATAACATCTGTAAAGCACAATAAACCGAGGTATGCCTGTATAGGAAGAGGAATGATGGCTAAAGTATACTGGTAAGTTCAGGATGCATATTTTGATCCCTAGAGCAAACACCAAAATTGTAAAATAGATGTATAGCTAAAGAGTTTGTAGAGGGGACAAAATTGAATAGTGAGTAAATATTTAATTAATCTAAAAGCAAGAGAGGAAGAAGGATAGGCAAAGAACAAAGCAAAGATGGGATGAGTAGAAAATAGTAAGGTGTTAGACTTATACTTACCATATAAGTAAGTACATTAAATGTAAATGAACTAGCCACTTCAATTAAAAGACAGAGTTTGTCAGATTGGCTTAAAAACAAGAAAAAATAAGACCCAACCATGCCGTTTATGAGATGCATTTTATATTATTTAATTACTTTTTAATTTGTAAATTTCAAACTTTTTTAGAAGGGTTGTAACAATAAGAATAGTACAGTGGGCATCCATATATGTCTTTATTCAGATTCAACTATTAACATTTTGTTACTTTATCAGTTGTTTTCTCTATCTGTACATGTGTACATGTATGTACACACACACACACACGAATATTTTTCTCTGAACAGTTTAACAGCAAGCTGTCAGATCGACTCTGTGTTCTAGTTTCGTCAGTTGCCCCATTCTTCTTGGCAGAGTTTTTTTCTCCAGTAGAGAATCCAGTCTAGGGTTAGATATTGCATTTATTTTTCAGGTCCCTTTAGTATCCCTTAAACACGAACATTTCCATAGCCTGTTTTTTTTAGTAATTTATTTATTTATTTTTTAGGCGAGGCAACCCTTGGTCGACCTCACAGATTACAAGGACCTTTTCAGCTTACAATCCCTTATTTTTTATATTTTTACACCTACAGCACCTGGTCTTCCTAGGCGGTCTCCCATCCAAGTACTAACCAGGCCCGACCCTGCTTAGCTTCTGAGATCAGACAGAATTGGGCTTGTTCAAAGTGGCATGGCCGTAGACTCATAGCCTTTTTTTTTTTTTTTTTGGACCGTTTCTAACAGTGGTATTTTGAAGACTATATATCCATGTTTTAATACAAGTTTTTTATTTTGGATGTGAGAGATATACTTTAAATATAAATATAGATAGATTAAAAATATACAAATGGAAGGAGATATAACATGAAATACTAATAAAAATAGTTTATATTATGCAAACATTATACACTATTGGAATATATAATATTATCAAATGGAATTTTTTCTATCATAATACTTACGGCATTTGAAACCTGAAAACATAATATGGTATGGACTATGTAATCCTAGTGTCACAAGATTATAAAATACTTCATAAGTTTTTATGATCTCTGCTATTTGACTAACTTAGAAAAATGTTCTAAATTCAACAATCTTTTAGGATCCTATTTATAATACTATTATGAAGAATTATGGTCAGAAGCAAAATAAGATATTATGCCTTACTTAGCTTTCCTATTTTGTCAAATGTACATGATTCCTACATTTTGGAAAACAAAACTCATTTATCTCATATTAATAATATTTATAAAAAACTAAGGAACTTTAAGTTCTATCAGACATTAACTTTAAAAACGACTAAAAATGTTTCTGACATAGTAAATGAGTTATACTTTTCACATATGTGGTTTTAAAAGAGTGATTTGGGAATCCTATCCTCATATTATGAAATGAGTTATTCGTTTATTTAAATAGCTTGATTGAGATATAATTTACATACCATAAGATTCACCCGTTTAAAGTATAGATGTCGATGATTTTTAGTATATTTACAGAGTTGTGCAACCATTACTACGATAGGATTTTAGAACGTTTCATTACCCTAAAAAGAAACCTCGTGTATAATTAACATTCATTTTCCATTCCCCACCCCACAAGAATGTTTAAGACACAAAGAGCTATCAGCTGTATCTCTGTGACTTGTAGTCTCCAAATCCTACACTTGGCAATACTATTGCTGTTTCATGTTAATGCATAGGTATACCATTAGGATAAGATATTTAACAGCTAAAGAACATAAAACTCAAACTTATCTAATAATACAAAGTGAGAGGTGTAACATAGAAATAACATTTCGTTTCGCATATTATATTTAATTGGGTTGAGGTCAAAGCGTAGCAGTGTTCTTTGCCTTTTAACTTTCTCCATTTTTCTCAGGTTCTTACATATCTACTTTTCTGTCCCCATCTTTTTTTTTTTTTTTTAATGTTTTAGAAGAATGACCTTAGTCATGACTTGAGTTAACTATGGGTTGATTGTTTCTTAATTTCTGCTCATCTTTATTATTAATGCACATATTCGAGAATAAAGCCTTTTTGAATAAGAGGTTCATCTAAATAGTTTATTTTTTTTTATGGTATCTTGGCGATTTTAAATTTTTTAAATTTATTTTTATTAAAAATCATTGGGATGACAATCATCTAAATATTTTAAATTGTTATTACACAATAAAATTGTTATACAACTTTTACATTGTTTTTAGGTTCCTATATTTCCTAGCTTCCTCAAAATCCTCTCAGGTTATAGATTACTGAATAATATTGTACTGTATATACCCATCAATAAATTGGATATGCAGTGACGCAGACACAAATGAACTGATGTTGTTGAATGTAAGAGTGGTAGTTGGCACAATATGTCCTATATTTGAGACATGCTGAATGGACCAAGAAAGGTTTTTAAGATTGATAAGCTGATCCTTGGGGGATTCAGAGAGGAAGAGATGGAGAATGACACTCTAGATAGGATAGATGATATTGGTAAGTGGCGAAAAAGTAATGAGCGTTCAAAGATATTCAGGGGTAAGTAAGAAGAAGAATGGTTTACCTGTGACTGAGAGTTTATTTTGTGGACCAGAAGATAAGTTTCCATAGGTAGATCTGGGTATAGGTTGTGGAATGCGTGGTGTCATGTAAGAGGTTTGTTTGCGACTTATCTTTAGACTAATGGTATTTGAAGCTAAGTGTGTATTAGGTTTATCTAGAAGTTCTAGCCCCACTGTAGAACTTCTGAATGAGAATCTCTTTGATAAGGACTGGATTCTGCGTGTGTGTGTGTGTGTGTGTGTGTGTGTCTGTGTAAGCTCCTAAGGTGATTCTAATATATTTGTTTAGGATCTTGGAATTGGGAACTGTTGCTTGGGCCACTGGTTCTCAAAGTGTGTTTCCTAGCCCAGCAGCATAAGTGTTACCTGGGAACATGTTAAAAATGCAAGATTTTATCCCTGCCTCACACCAGCAAATCAGAAACTAGGGGTGGGGCCATACAATCTGTGTTTAACAAGCTTTTCAGGTTATTTGTGTGCATGGTAAAGTTTGAGTCTTTGTTTTAGGACATTTCAGGATTTTGACTGGGTGTGATGAGATGAAGGAAGATTAAGGTAGTCAGAAGAACTGACTGGAGAAGCTGGAGACTGGGGCAGGGAAACTCTTTTGTAGGCTAGTGGAGAATCTGGATTATATTACTTGAGGTATTGTCTAATAGTGAAATAAATGAGACAGACTTTCATAAGATATGGTAAAAGAAAGAAGAGAGATCAGGATTTGTAAACTTTTTGGGAGTCTTTTAGAAAGTCTATAAAACCATGTAGTCAACCTGTCAGCCTAGTTACCATGGTTTTGTGTTAAATTATTAGGCCAACTATGTGTTAGTTATTAGATAAAGATGAACTAAAGATGAAGAGCTCACTCTGGTGAAGTGAGGGGGAGCCTGCAATAGTGTACCTTTTCCCACTAGATTCAGGCTTAGCAATCTGGCACGAGTATCACACAGGAGAATATTCCCCAGCATGCATTTACAAAAGATTTTTGTTTTCAGTTTCCATGTAGAGTTTTATATGCTTAGGGCCAGTTTAGTGTTCATCTACTTGTTGGTGGAATACTCTTTCGGTTAAAGTCATTCCTGGAGAACAAAGTCATTGAGAAGACCAAAAGACACCTGTGGTTAAGTATGTACCAGCACGAATGAAGGTAATGGGATCATATGATGAATGGTTACAAGTGTCTGGAGTTCAAATTTCAGTGTTCCCTTGAATGGAAAATGTTTCTTCCTGAAAAACTGAATTATTCTTTTGTTTATTGAATCTTGGAAAAGAAAATAATTTTTGATCCTGTAAAGACTTCAGCAGTTTTTATCCCCTGGAGCCAGGGCTTTCCCTGGCAGGCAGGATCCATTCTGTAGTTGGAAGGCTCATTTGTTTCGGCGTGTTTGTGTCTGGAGATGGCTTAGGGAGGACACAGGCTATAGCTATCATAGTAACAGGGTGTCAGAGTTTTCTCCTGATGTCAGTCCTGTGACCATATACCGTTACGCTCCTTTTTCAGTTTCACACTTTTTTTCAAACCTGTGATAATAGAAATACATGTTTTTGCCCCTTTGAGCTCAGCAGCACCTTCCAAAATGTCACCTACTCAGTGATATGCCTGTCATACTGTTGGCTGCACGTCAAGTGTATAAAGTTGAGATACATTAGAAACAATGTTCCATTTATTGTGGGATTCTGCATAATACAGGAAATAAGAGGATCACTTTGAACAAACCCATCTTTCAGGTTCTGTGATTCTGAAAAAAAACCTCAGTTTTTTCATCTCTTTTTTCAAAACAAAACTGCCCAGTTAGCTATTGTTGGCTTAAATGTGTAACCCTTCGCTGTGCTAAGCAGTGTTCTGTAGATGGAGGCAGGGAGTTCCAGTTCCAGTGTTTACCACTGATGGTGACCCCCAAAACAAGTCACTTCAGTTTTTAGGCCTTGATCTCTTTTTTCTTGGAGATTAACAGAGACAGAATGTAAAATTTTTACTTTTGTTAACTGCTACATAAGTCTTTAAATAGTGATAAAATTAACCTCAGGCAGAGAGAACTTAAAGTTTGCTGTCGGGTAGGAAAATCCACAAATCTTACTGGTACTGATCCATGACCTGGAGAGGTTTTTCGAGGAGACGGATGCAATTTCTATTTCTAATCTAGGTCTGAAACTGGGTTATTCTTAGGTTTTGTTTCATTTGATATTTTGGCTAGCTGAGGATTCCATACTTTAAAGTAAAACTAGCTTTTTGTCAGTATTTCAAGCCAGATAACTTGTGAAATTATTCTTGCAGAAATAGTTTTCATCATTTCTCAGCCATTAAAACTTTGATAGCCTCATTTTTGGGTGGCATATTACAATCATGTTGTCAACCAGGCCATTGAGTCTCCAGAAAGATGTCTGCTCCTAGAATTTTTGTTCTGCCTTGTAAATGGATAGATAGTATGTTGCCCGATAAACAGAATTAAGTTAACCTTTGTAAGCTAAAGGAGAAATCTTCCTCTAAATTGGGCTCAGCTTCTATAGGGCCAGGACTCTCCCGGTGTTTTATGTTCACTGCTAATGCTTAAAGCACAAATTGATGGGAAGCCAAAGAGATCCTTTTGGCTCTCAGTGTAGATGTGGCAAATGCACAAGTCAGAGTGCTCAGGTGTCTAAGTCCAGTGAAACCTGAGGTGAACATCATGGACACCCTCAGTACATGGACAAACTTAGAAAATAGCAGCTTGGCAGCTGATAGCCCAGAATAAGTGGATCTGGTGGAATGTCTGATCTCTTTAAATTTCCGGTTACCCAGGGAGGGTGTACTTGTGTCTGGTTAGATCTTAGTCTAGCAGACCCAAGGGTAGAAGTGATAGGTCTTCCTTTTAGCCCTACATGCCTCAAACTTGTCTTTGTCTGGTTTTGTATGAAACTTTGGACCATTAAAGGCCAAGTGCTCCTCAAATGATTTAAGTGTCCTTGTGAAGGCTGCGTGCTTATCAAGGTGTGGTGCACTTGGGCCAAAGCAAGGGGGTTGCTAGGAACAAAGAAGCCATAATAAGTGGTGGTGACTAATGATAACGGGTGAAAGAGTGTGAAGTATAGAGTTTCGTTCTATGATTTAAGTGAAATTAAAGCAATTGACATTGCTTCACTAATGTTAATCTTATCTACCTGAGATTTTAGAGCAACGAAGATTATATTTTCATGAGTTGGAAAAAAATTTTTTTCTTAACCTATTCTGATCATGGGTATCATTTGTAAGTATGCTTCAATTCTTGTATAGTGATAGTTCTTTTAGTTTGTCTGTTGCTGCATACCATATTACTGAGAAACTTCGTGGCTTAAGACACAGCCATTTTATTTGCTCCCAGTTCTGTGAGTCACAAATTTAGTTAGGGCTCAGCTGGCTGGTCCTTTTTACTTCATGTGGCATTAACTGAGATCATTCACGTGGTTTCTTCACCTAAAGACTAGGCTGGGTTAGAAGGTCCAAGAAGATTTCTCTGCATGGTTTCTCTTGTCATAGGACCTCACCGCATGGTGGTCTTAAGGTCGTTGGTCTTCTTAAATGGCAGCTGGCTTGCAGTGAGGAGCATTCTAAAATGCAAGAGGAGAGGCTAGAGTTAGAGTCTCTTAAGGCCCACCCTTGGATTTTACATGCAGTCACATCTGCCACATTCTGTTGGTGAAAAGGGCAGCCCAGATTCAAGGGGGAAGAACACAGAGTCCATTCAGTGGGAAGAGTGGCAAAGAATTTGTGGCTGTCTTTATTCTACCAAAATATTGTGGGGTTTGTAGGTTTGATTTTATAGAATGACCCACTGGAACCAGACCCTGGTGTGAGATTGTTGCCCTGGGTCTTGGTCACAAGATAAAGGCTAACATTTTATTCTTGCCTACTATTCTTAATTGGTTAGAGAATATTTAAATGATTACCAGGCTCAGCAAATTTTACCAGTTTGATCATATTAAATAAAACAAAGACCATTGAAATCACCTTTAGGACAATACAGGTCTTTCATGGAATTACTTCCTTCAAGTGAGCTTATGAAGATTCTTACAGTAATTATACTTTATCTGCTACTTTAGACTCCAGCACTAAAATGTTCTCTTTTATCTTATTAATCTCTTTGACCTTATGTTTTTATCATATCATTTTGTCTCCATTTTAGAGCTGGAAAAACTGAGATAAGAGTTTTAAATCAAGTTTTTATCACCAAAGGTTCAAATGTAGAACTCACCTTGCCCCATCTTTTTCAATTGTTAAGTCAGTGGTTTATAAACTGACTCTGGGTTATACTTTGGCGTCTTGACATTTAACTTAAAACCTGTGATACCCTTTTAGTTAATTCATTTAGTTGAAATGATTTTAGTTCATATAATTTTAAAACGAGGGCTTTGTGTTGAGAAGTATGTCACATTGGGAGTTTTGTTAAGTGTATGTATAGCAGTGTATTTACATCTGTACATACATACATGTTTTCACATTACGAAGATTGAGGATTTCAAGTTTAAAAAGAATAGGAGTCACTGAATAGAAATTTGGCTTCTCCACTTTTAAAATGCCAAAGATTTTGATAAATGCAGTAAAGTTGCTTTAAGCCTTTGCATTACTGTATAGATTAAGGAAATTAAGATTATTTCATTCATGTTATTGCAGTGGCTTCAGATTAGATCATCTGAATGTTCTGAATATTTTGGTGGTCACAGCTTTTAGTGGTCGTTGGGCCTTCCTTTCCCACACCCTCTACTCATCCCTTTCTTCCTGCTTTCCCCCTCTGCTCCCCTCCTATTTTTGGAGTAGTTTAATTTTTCTCATATATATTGCCTTTATGAAATGGTGGTCAGCAGGGAGCACAAAGAAATTCTGGGAGTTGCTGTTCCTTCGAGGGCGTGCATCTGTGCCTATTTGTCACTCCAATGAGGACTGTGTTCTAGTAACTGTTAGTTTTCATTGCTTACATTCTTTTTCTGGATAAAGGTTAGAATATAGAAATGAAAGACATTACTGATGTGTGTTTCATAATATGCAAAGCTTAATATAGAAATTGAATGGAAGTTAAACAGCAGGATATTATTATTTTACGCCCTTGATCGTAAACCTTTTGAGGTGAAAGATGACATAGAACCTGCTGTTTTAGTATTTCTTTTTATTTTAGCCTATAGAATCACCATTATTTGAATGAGTCCTGCTAATGAAAGAGTTACTGAAAGAAGAGTTTCCTGTGAAGCTCTGCTGTGTTGTGAAGGATCAAATTGTCATGGTTAAGAGGTGACAAGCACTGATGCAGAGGTCAGACAGTGCACTGTGTGTGACCTGTTGAGTCCCATGGTTTGCTGTTCTAAACACGCGTTATGAAGTCTTCTGGGTTCTGTTATACTAGTCATGGTCAATCTTAGTTTGGTCATCTCTACTGTCTTAAAACAGGAATGAACAATCAGAATTACCTGTTGACCCCTATCTGGAAAGTCTCCTTCAGTAGGATTCTAACTGATTCTAATGGACAGTCTGGTTAAGAGCTAAGTTTGGTCATATTAAAGACAGTCTTAAGGGATGTCATAAATTTACAAAATGTGTACTTAATTTAATTTGGAGAACATATCACTGTAGCATGTTTAGGAGAATGTCTGTTTCTGTGACATATAGCGAATAATTATTGCAAGTCGAAACTCCATAAAGATGGGAAAATGCTTTAATATATACGTACTTTAGAGGAGAAAGAAAAACTGAATGACTGTACTGTAACTGATCTCCTACAGATCATGGTCAACTTTATTTACAGTAGTAGCTCAAGGACAGCAAACATAGATAATTCCTATTTTGACTTGAGAACATTGATAAATACATTATTTCATCCAAGTTTTTTTTGGACTGGAAACAATTATATGAGAATGTTTATAATTATTCTGTTATTAAGAAAGGGTTTTTTTTCTGTTGCTTCTCCTCCACCTCTATTTATTACTTGTATAAGTTTTCTAAATTCATATTTATTTTTTAAGTGAGGAGAAAAATATATTTCTTTTTTAACATGGTCATATAAAAGGAATATGAAATTATTTTAACCTATGACAAAACATAATATACAGCAGTTTAGGGTCCCATGGAAAAATGTTCTGTGTGAACACAAGTGCTAGAGAAGACCGTAAAAGGAAGAGGTCAGAATGGGTTAGAGTCACTGAGTTCATGGACAGAATGGAACTTGGCACATTGTAGCATATTTCTACTTACTATAATTTTTTGCTGTATGTCACATTACGTTAGAGTTGAATATATATGAACAATATTATAGAAAGGTAAAGAGAAGGGAGGTTTTTTTTGGCTTGTTTGTTCATTTGTTTTCTTAGAAAGTATTACCAAAAAAATAAGATTGAATAATTTTGGGCTAATAAGAGATTTTTGAATAAGAGATTGAGTTTGGACTTTACCCCTTTCGGCAGAGGGCCATTACTTTTTTTGCTTGTTTGTTTTTTATTATAGAACATTTCAAATATGTTCAGAAATACATAGACACGTACAATGAACCCCCATGTACTCATCTATCCAACTTCACCAGTTTTTGAAGTTATCAATTTATGGTCTTGTTGTTTCTTCTCTACTCCTACTCTTTTCCCTTTCCTTTATTTTGAAAAAAAGAAAAAAAAATTAGAGATTATATTATTTCATCTGTATTTCAACATGAATCTCTAAAAGATAAGGACTCTTAAAAAAAACATAACTGTGCCTGAAAGCATAATTTCTTTATTATCAGATATCCAGTCAGTGTATACATTTCAAGTTGTGTCACATGTTGTTGTAATTATGTTTTTTACAGTTCATTTAAATAGAATCCAAATAAGTTTTAAATTTTGCAGTTTGATTGATAAGTTTCTTAAGACTCTTTTACCTGTAAGTTTCCTTCCATCCTTCTCTTTTTTTTAACCCCTTGAAATTTATTTACTGAAGAAACCAAATCATTAGTCCTGTAGAACTTTCTACATTCTGGATTTTGTTGATTGCTTTCTATAGTGGTGTCATCTGCTATTTGTTATTGTCTTGCAACTTGTGTCTAGAGGTTTAATCAGATTTAAGTTGGTGGGGGGCATGATTACTTCATAGATGATGGTCGATGTTATGCTTTTTTGATAGAGGAGTAAAATGGTGAAAATAAGTTTTAGGACGATTTATCTGCCAGCAGGGTGCAAAATGAATTGGTGGGGAAGAAAATGGATGGAGAGGTAACAGTAGGGCAAGTTCAGTTCAAGAGAGAAATATGAGACTCGGGTAGGGACAGTGAGACGAAAGAGGATAGAGATTTTGAAATAAGAGTGAATTTTTGAAACCTTTAGACATTGACTCTCAGACATGGAGAGCCATCGGCAGGGTGAAGTTTTGAGCCTGGGTGATTGGGAATTAGGAGCTGGAAGATGGTACTTTGTGCTTGTTGACTTTGAGGTATTGGAAGAATATCCCTGTAGAGTTGTGTTATAGGCAGGCAGAGATTGAGCATGGGAGGCTAGGAGAGAGGTTAGGGCAGGAGATAGAAATTTAGGGATTGTCTGGTGATAATAGCTGAAGCTGTACAAATAGACCAACTCAGAAGCTCATGAGTATGAAAGTAAAGTGAGGACTTTTTCCCTTAAGTAGCTCACCAGCTCAATCAGCTATTCGTAGTTGCCATGAGGAGCATATTATACAGTCCCTAGAGATGGTGTTTCTTGGAGTGATGCCACATTTTGCTTTTGAATTTTTTCATCCTATGTGGGTGATGCAATAGCAAATTTTTGAATAGGATCCAAATGTTTTTTAGGTCAAGGGCAGTGGCTTTCAGAAGCTGGCAATTCCTTAGGGGATATGGACAGACACCTTGAAGAGGAAGTAAAATCCTGTTTTAACAGGTCTGGAAGTGAGCCTGGAAGGAAGTGAAGGAACAGAGCAAACAGGACAGAAAGTATATTTGGGCCAGCTGTAAGGAAAAGACCTTGAAGTTGAGATGATTTGATATTTGTTTCCCTCTTAATCTCTGTATTAGCCAGCTTAACCTACACCATGACAGAATTGGTTAGTGAGAATGGCCACCAGTTTCTTGATATCCTCTCTTGTTCGTTCATTCTTATATCCATCAGAACTCCAGGGAACGTGGTTAATGGAAGCTACAAAAACTGTATATGGTCACAAAAACATTCTTCCTAACTTGAAGGATCTTAAGAAAATGTGTTATTCAGAGATCTCAAACTGTTTAACATCATCATACTTACCCACCTGTGTTTTATGTATACTTTTGTTTAGTTGTAGAAGAATGGACAGAATAAGTGTTTATTGTTAAATCTATGCCCATAATACAACCAAGTATTGAAAAAAAGGTGATGGGCACGTCTTCAAGGAAAGTTGTCTTCAAAATCATTTAAATTTTGTTTATCCTTAGTAAGATAACAAATTTTATAGCATTCAAAGATGCAAATTTTTTTTAGTAGTGACATGAATCTTCTTCAATTAATTACCTAAAAGTTTCAAAGGATTTTGAAAATATAAAGTGAACAACGACAACAAAATTCACTGCTTTAGATATGATTTCATCTAAGGAAGAGAAGGGCTGCCGCCAAGTGAACTACACACAACAGATGACGAAAGCTCAGCACGACATAGCCAGTCTCACAGGGGTGATAAATGACAGCACATTAGATATGTGTTAGCAACGTGATATGGCAATGAAAAAGGCCAGCACTATTTTTGGCTGTGCTGCACAAAACAGCATCTCATCACAGATCTGGGGCCGATCATCCCTGTCTACCCAGTTCTGGTGAGGCGGCATCTAGGACGCTGAGTTGGGTGTTGGACACGTGTGCATCGGAATGATAGACAGACGGGTAGGAGTCCCAAGCAGAGCATCTGTAGTGATTAAGGGCTTCAAATGAGGCAAGTCTCGGTGCTTTTTGGAAAAGTTGGCATGTTTAGGAATGAGCGTGGAAGCAAAAAGATGTTAACCTTTTCAAAGATAGGGTGATACTGAAGAAATATCGTCATCGTAATGTTAGTCACTCAGAAGAGAGTTATGACTCGCCAATAATTGGTTTAATATAGAACGCTTTTCGAGGGGTTACGCAAGCATTTTCAAAGATAACAGATTATCAAAAAGGGGCTCCAAAGCAAAATTAAGCAAGTACTTGTTTATTGTCACTTGTGTTTTTATCAAGGGATCAACAAGTATGGCAGTGCCTGCCTGCTATGCTGGGAAAAGGAATACAAAATAATTATTGATGATGAAGGTCAGATGCTTTTGACTGGAAATTCAAATGCAAATGCATTGGGAACAATGAGGGTGAGACTTTATAGTAATTCTTAAAAATTCAAATGCGAAATAAAGGAATTATTTACTTTCACAATAGTATAGGTGAACACGGCATAAAGAAATTAAGTGCAGAATGTAAACTGAATGTCAGGGAACATTTCTGCCTTGGACTATAGGATAGTCCCTGGGACAATGGAATTGAATTTCATTGGACATTTGACAGAACTGAATGTGCATCAGTGGGGAAATAGACTGACTATCCCTGTAGGCTTTTTCATTTCTTTCTTCTCTGAGTCTGGGCCCTTGTTGATGATCTGGTCACCTGCTGTGATCAAAAAGAAACACCATCTCTTGTTTTTCTTTACCCAGGCACATTTTAGATGCTCTGCTGACTGACATAGGCTAAAGGGGAGCTTCACTGCCCTGAGGCTGACCCTGCACCATCCCGCCTGATTTTATAGAATTAACTCCTCGCTGTTTGGGATGCAGCACTACTAGGGTCAGTCAGGGCCCTCACTGAAGGTGAGTCAATTTGAGAGAGTGGGCTGGTATGTATGAGGTCAGGGTCTTCTTCAAAGCACACTGGCTCCCCTGGGGTGCTTTGGGAATTGAGTAGCTGCTGGGAATGTAATACCAGTCCTGTTTCCACTCCTCCCAGGATTTTACTTTAAGGAAAAAGGTTATTCAGTGGGCTGGATGACCATAGATTCTTCCTGTATCCTGTAGAAATCTGATAATTTCACGTTCCTGGATGGGAAGGGGCTCCCGGAGAAAAGCTGGACTCCTTATGGTCTGCTGTTGATGTGTGGGCCAGTCTATAATCAAAGAAGTAAATTGAAAATGCAAAGGAAATTTTAGGTTCATTACAAATGGTCTGTATTTCCCTATAATAAACTAGTTTGTCGGATAAGATCATTTTCTTAGCTTGGCATTCAAATGCCTCTACAATTTAGACAAAGCCTATTCCTCCACACTTAGTTTTATTCTTTTCCTATAGAAATGCTGTGTTACAATTAAATTAGTCCCTTTGTCCTCTAAGTATGAGTCTGTTCTTTCTTACACCAGTGCTTTTGTCTGTGCTTCGCGTCTTTCCGTCTGCCTTTGCCCCATTCCTGGATACCTTGTCTGACGTGCTCCAGTGTGCTCTGTCTTATCACATCTATGAAACATTCACTAATCATTTCAAGAATTCATTGCACTTTTTGTTTTTTATCACTTATTTGACATATCTCCTATTTTCTTCCTCTGCAGAATCTACATCTTTCATTTCAATCAGATAAAAGTCCTCTGGAGGACCATTTCTTACTCGTCTTTAAGTTTCTCACAGTGCTTTTGCACTTTCAATTTTTAATTCAGTTGTCAACTAGTCTTTAAGCCTTTTGAGAAAAGGCTTAATTGTGGTTCCCCTCTACCCAAGATTTTGGCACAGTTTCTTATGTGCAGTATGCACCTAATAAATATATTTTGAATGAATGAGTATAGATACTCCAAAACATATCTGTTGATTGGTTTATTTAAGATTGAATTTTAAATGCCTAGTAAATATGATGAACTTTGTAGATTTAAAAGGCATGTGGCAGAGGAATCATAACATTGTGAAGAAGTTCCCAGGAGACTAGTTCACCCTGCTTTCTCTTATACTAGAGGGCAGTTATACCATCCCACAGTTTCTGTCATCCAGGCAGATCAGCTCAGGGGTCCAGGTAAAGGGCATGGAATAATGTCAAGAGAGATCATTGAACATTGAGAGTATCACAGTATTGTTACTAGATAACCAATGCTTACTCATTGCCATCATTTTCATTGTAGGTGTCATAATACATTTGGAAGAACAGTGAAAAATTTGATTGCAGGTTAAATTAAAATAAAACTATCCAAAATTGTCCTTATTTGGAAAAAGAATTTACGTTTTGATTTTTCATTTTGATTTTCTCCTTATTAAAAACGTTTTTATTTGTATCTTGCTATAAGTGAACTGCACTTGCTGTAAATTAAATCCACTTCTTTCAGTGACATGTTGTGTATATAATTGCCTTTTTGAAGTGTTAAGTCTTTAGGGTCATCAGAGCTTGTATGATGTAATTCTTTTGAAGAAATGCTGTTTTCATCAGAGCTTGCGCTTCACCTGCGGGGCAGCTGGAGTGAGTGGCATGGAGGTGTTTCCTCTGAGTATAGTGTGTGAAGTGTTCTGTGGTCTTCTGGGAGGTGAGGCGCTATAGGAGTGTAAGGCTTTTATTATAACTGCAGACCTACTATACACAAAGAACCATGGTAACATCATTGATGATTCTTTTGCATAATCAGAGAATTAAACAAAGTCATATTAATTTTCAGCTCCATTAGAGATGCAGGAATCAAAAAAGGTGTTCACCAAATGGGAAGGGACTGAATTGGTAGAATGAAATTTTAATTTCAAGCTTCAAGAGAATGTTACAAATCTAGCATAAAAATCCTACCAAAAGACCAACAAAGTTATGAGGAGAAAAAAAAAAAATGGAAAAAATGAACTACAAGAATATGAAATTAAAATTGCTGTAATTGAGTCAGTTTATGGTAGTAAATTACTTCTGAGAGCCTCAATTTGAGGATGCCCAGCTAGTCTCTGGTAATTAGTGTAATTTTGCCGCAGTCACCAAGTCTTTATGTCATTGTTGCTGGTCAAACAGCAGTACTTTTGCCTTTTTTCTTACCTTGTGGCTAGCAATTGGTGGTGATGAAAAATCCATTTACTTGTGGAAGGGTAAAGGTGAAATTTCTAAAGTGAAAAAGGGACATCTAAAGTGCTCACTTTAAAGGAAGTTTGCATTTTTAATATAAAATACCTCTAATTTTCCTCAACGTTCCTATAAACACCATTCTGATATGTGTGAAGAGCTGTTGTTCCTTTTCTGGAATCATTAACCAGTGAACTAGAGAGAAAAACATGTATGCAAAGAAGAACCATGCCCCTTTCTTTAAAATAACAAACTGGAAGCAGCCAGAGACTCTTGGGAAAACCCTTATCTTTTATATCTGTTATGCTTTTGGTTTTATATCCGCTGCATCTTCCTTCATCCATGGCCAACTGGGATGGGTTAGAGTATGAACAGTTCACAATACTTATGAATCCATAGATTATTTGTATTTAGCTTCTCTGCGACTCTGGAGGCAGTGAGTTTTACTGCTCAAGTGAAAAAAAAGTTGTATATATTATACACATAGTCTTTAGAAAGGAAAAAGCCATCTGTTCATTTTGCCTATATTTCTGTGGGGATTTAATCTGACATGAATCACTTGGGATTTGTAAAGAATAAGCCTGTGCTAACATTTTATGAAAAAGGGTGCCAAGAGGTGGGGGAGGGGCGTGTAAAACTTTCTTTTAGGGATGTTTAGCCCCAACCAAACTTATTTTCTTTTTTTCTGTTTCATTTTTAAAAAAAACTTTATTGCATATGTACATGACAAACAATTTTTTTTTTTTTTTTTTTACGTTAAGCTTTTCTGACTCTTTCTGGAAGAGGTTTATTCTTTTGTCTTACCATGAAAATTTCTCAGCGTAGGCAGTGGCATCCAGAATGACTTTAGACAGACTAGTGGTTCAAAGTGTGTTCCCCAGACCAGCATCATCAGCATCACTTGGGAACTAGTTAGAAGTGCAAATTCTAGGGCTCTGCCCCACACTCACTGGTAGAGAAACTCTGGGAGGATGGGGCCCTACAGTCTGTGTTGAACAAGTCTCGTAGGTTATTCTGATGTTTAGGAGAACCACGAATTAGACACCAGACCGTAATAGAGAAATACCGGTGTTGCTGCAAGAAACTTCAACACTCATACTCATTTGTGCTGATGACTATAACCTGGGCCAAGCCTTAAATACGTTATTTAACCTTCAGCCCTCACAACACTTCAGAGCTCAGTGGTATTATTCCCATGCTCAGATGATGACACTGTGTCTCAGCTCACGATTGACTTTGAATTCTGGTCGGTTGTCAATGTTTATTGTCTTTACTATTCAATAGGAAGATTTTAAAAAGAATGATTTTTAGTGACTTGTGACTTTTTACAACAAAGTATGTCATCATTTGGAAGGTTTCCAAGAGCAAAGGTTGGGTCACAAGAGCAAACCAGAGTATAAGCCTAGAACTCAGTTCTAGGCCCAGCTCTGCCTTTATTCTCTTATTCATTTAGTCAGCCTAGTATCTCACCAAACAGGCTTTGTCCTGGGAGTCTTGGTTCTTTAGATGACTATCACTTCCCTGTGAAGTGTGCTACCTTTTTAAAGCAAGGCTTTTACTTCAGTCTGGAAAGATGAGCACAGTGGAATGACTTTTTTTTTTAAGATCATCATCTCCTTTCAAGTAGAAGAGCTGTAATTTGCTCGTATTCATATTGGTGTTATAAGACTGAGGTTTCGCTACCATTCCATTTCAAAGAGCAAAGAAATACAAACTAACCAAAATGCTGAAGTTCACTTTCACCTGCATTTTATTTAGGAGTCCATTTGCAAACCAAAAGTATTTCTTTGACTTGCAACTTTGCTGTTTGTCATAACATCATGATTCTGTCATCTCAAGTCTTAATTTATAACAACCTTTGAACCACCCTGGATCTACTCCAGACAGCTCACCTAGCCATCTTTTTTAGGTCTGTACATGTCTTTTGGTTTTATTGTTTCACTTTTTTTTTTTTTTTTACCCCCTATTTAACCTAAAGTTGAGGTCTCTTCAGCTGAGGGCGACTTGTTTTTTTGTCCACTAATACTATGGCATTTCATAGCAGGTGCTTAATAACTTCACAAAGAATTCATATTTTGATGTTTCCTTGTCTTGCTATGCTTTCCTATATTATTTCAAGCCTGTCCTCTATTATTTCATTTATCTTTCAGTTTTCCTAATTCATCCTATTACCTCTAAGCATCTGTACTTGCCATTTACCTACTGCCGATACATCATTCCCTTTTCTCTAAACCTATTCTTTCCATTAATAATAGAAATGATCCCTAACATTTACTGAGCATTTACCACATGCCACTATGCTTAGTCTTTTACACACATCCCATGTAATCCCCACGTTGATAATGCCATTATCATTCTTACTTATAGATGGTAAAAGTGAGATTTAAAGAGGTTAAGTGACTTGTCCGAGCTATTAAGTGGTGACGCCAACATTCAAACTCAGTTTATCCTAATTGGAGTTAAGACACTTCACCCCTATGATATATGGTCTCCATCGTTTTCAAAATTTATGTAAACCTTATTATGGCATTGTTTGCTTCCCTTTATTATGGTATCTTACTCATGTATTAGGCTTAACACACCTGTTGTAATCTGGGGAAAAAAAATGTGTAGAGACTATGAGCAGGCCCTCCAGGCCAGCACTCCCACTTGTGACATCTTGGGAATCTGCTTCTTAGAGGGATCTGAATATCATAAGAGGCCATAATGAGCTACACTCTCCCAGGCAGAGATTTATTTTATGTGGCACAAGTGATCTCTTCACCATAGTTCATACTTAAGATTGGTTGCCATTTTCAGTAGGTTCTAATGCAAGAGTAAGGACAAGAATGGGTACATGGTCCTGTTAGGAAATAGGGTTGTATCAGCCTTTTTCTGGTTTAGTTACCTCCTTCTGGTATTACAAACAGTTCCTTTTAATCCAGGATCTTAGTGACTTTGTGCACTTGTGTGTCAATCTTTTTCTTTATTTCACACTCACTCTCTGCATTTGCTTTATTTAGTACGTTGAACTTTTGATGTAGACTAGAGCATATGGGGCCAGATCTTCATTTTAATAATATTCCCTTTGCAGACATTCCCCAGTAATCTTTTCTTTCTTTAAGCAAGGTTTACAGAAGGAGCTAAAAGCAGAACAACAAAGTGAGTTTTTGTGTTCCTTCTTTGTTTATTGCAGTACGTTCCACATTCTCAACTGAAGTTCTAAGGACCGAAGAGAACTGGATTGCCTTTAGTTCCTTTGACTGTGAGCCTAACTTAGTGACTTGACTTCCATTTTCTCTACGTGGAATTATTTACATGTATTTCAGAGGATGACCTGTGGTGTAATTAGTATCTCTAAACTGATTAGAGAATGTAAAACAGTAGTTAGGTGCTTATTATTTTTAAATTACATTTATGAAGGTTAAAATATTGATAACTCAACCATCATTAGCATCATCATCATTTAGAATTTGTATACCATTTGCACTTTCAAAGTGCTTTATTTATGTAAATTAGCTGGTCCTCCTGGCATTTCTATAAATTATGTCTGTATTATCCTCTGAAATGTTGACATTTTTAGTTTATAGTTACTGTTTTTATTTCAGCCAAACTACTACACCTTGTTAAAAGGGTGAAAGTGATTAATAGCTTTTATACCACTAAAGGGAAACGTTCTTAAATACCCTTGAAGATAACTAGGTGCCTGAAAATACTGACATGGCTGCCAGGCTAATAGTTGAGAATTAATTTATTTCCTTTGTATCAATAGTATATGTTGGGTTTTTCTTTCCCCTCTTTCACCTTCCCACTTCTCCTTCACCTACTTATTTTGTATTATATGCATAAAAATGTGTTTACATTTTAAGTGTGTACTTTTCACATATTTTCACAAACTAAACATAACCCACATAATCAATACCCCGGTCAAGAAATAACACATTACCAGGGTCTCTGAAGCTCTCTTATCACTTATTTGTTAAGTTCGTTTAAGTACAAGATTCTCTCTTACAGACTAGAGATATAAAAATCAATGTAGTTCAAATTATGAGTATAATGTTTTCATGCTGAACATGTTGCTTTCAGTTATGAAATTGATTTTTATATATTCCAGAAATTTTATCCCACTGGCTTAAAGTAGCATCTAATAGTCACAGGAAGAGATGCACATCTTATGAGTGGTGTAGAAAAAAATGTAGTGTTGGACGTCACAGGAGTAAAGTTGGGTTCTTTTAGGAAAACTTCACATGGAGGTGGGATTAGAGACGGGTTGTCTCTTGGGACAGAGAGCTGGATGGACAGAAGAGTAGGACTGAGTTAAGAGAAGAAAAGAGGAGGCAGGTAGGAGTGGCATATATTCCAAGGAAGGAAACTAGGTCTGTCTTACACGTGGCATGTTTTGGTGACGGAGTATTCCACTTTGTTTTGGAATAGATGGTTCCTGTAAGAGCACAGACACTATTCAGATTTGAGAGGTAGGAAGGGGCCAGATTTTTGAGGCTCTTGAATGACAGCTAAGGATTCATAGTAAACTGACACTTGAATACCATCTGTGTGTTAGACATAATGCTCAGTGCTTTTATATGTATTTCAAGTTTACACTCAAGACAGGGCTGTAGGTGCAGAAGTAAGTGACACTGAAGACATATAAACACCTAGAGAAAAATGGAGAGACTGGAGGCAGGAAAAGCAGTTAGAAGACTATTGTGGTAGATCAGGGATAGGTGATGTGACCTTGGATTAGGTTTGGTCCTAAAATTTATAAATCCAGTTATTTGAAGACCCTGGACCTAGAGATCAGAGGCTTTAGAGTTTCTTGACTATTTTACATACAATCTAATTTAAGAGTTTGCAATAGTATGAGTTTTTAGTTGGTAGATAAATTGTCATTCACCTACTATTGATACGTATGTATGCTTTATGCTCCTGCTTATTTGGTGTTGGTTAATTTAGGTGTACCCATCTAATAAATATTTCCTAATACCCAGTTTGGAAGTCATCCAAATGACCGAAGATTATAGTTCTACAGTGCTCTCTCTTCCAGTTTTTTTCTTAGGAAATTTTGCCTTTCATTTTTTTAAACAGCAGCATGCTAATATCAGACCTCATTTTTCTTTCTCATTTCATCATTTTAGAAATAAAAGGCAAATCTCTTCGAAGAATTAACTTTTGACCTCTCTCTCTCAGTTGTAGTACTTGTTGGCCATAATAATTATCTGAGATTTGTCTCAGTCTCTCCTTCCCTCCATCACCTCTCTGAGAGGTCATGTTCCTCTGTTTTGTGTTACCTGTTGGGTTGATCAACTAGATAATGAGAGGATAGATATAGAGTTAGGTGGGTTATATAGATTAGTAGAGTAGTGGGTATGTGGGAAATGAATTGTGTGGTAGAGAAATAAGACAGAAGGAAGAACAGGTGTAGAGAGTAAAACATACATAGACTGAAACAGGACAGAGCAAAAGAGAAGGTATGAGACCTCTGAGAGATGGTCTGAGGAGCTGTTTGCAGCCGTAGGTTCATAGTTGAAGTCAGGTTCTAAAATTCTTAACCACATTGTACAGGAAGCAGTAAAACATTAAAAAAATATCTTTCAAGTTTTTTTTTTTAAAGTCACCATGATTCTTAGTACCACGCCGGGGTCTGCCTAAGAACCCTTGTTGCCATCACCATGTGTATTCAGTATTGTTCCTTAATGCCAGAGTGAACATTTTTGTATGGGTGCTCTGATGAGATGGAGCCTCGTGGTAGTGGCTTTTGTACTAATATTGATCCAAATTTAAGGAAGTGTCTGTTTTCTTCTCTTTCCTATTAATTGGTTGTTTAACCTCTCAATGATTTTAGTTGTCCTAAAATTTGGTCTTAACATGGACAGTATTTTATGTTCTTTAATAATTAGAGGATAAATCATCAATCTTTTTTATTGAAAAATTTTTAAATAACTAAAGGTATTAAGTAGTATGTACAGTGATTTTCCATGACTTCTTTTTTTGTATAAATTTTGACTGAAGTTTTGCTTCTTTGACCTTTTAATCTATTCTCGAATCCATTATTTTTAATAAATGTGTTTATTTTGAAACTGGAATATTAATTACTTTTTTAAAGCAAATCACTATCCAAAATACATTAACTGTGCCTCCACTAGGAACCGTGGTAACACATTTTCACCTGACACAAGGGGGAAGTGGGCAGAAAATTAGCTAATGAAATAGTTGTTCCAGACTAGTCTATAATTAAGGGTTTTACAAAGCCCTTTGGGAAACCAGAAAAAGAGGGATGTGTTGTATGTAAGTTATCTGTTTCTCTACTAAATAAATGTGTAGTGGAAATAGTTTTCTCTGGAAAATACTTAAAACAAGTACCAAATATAATTGTTAGTTTTGCTTAAATATCTAGGCTACTGAATACAAGAAATCCTAGAGTTACTTTTTGACTCCTACTAATTGCCATTAAGTACCAGTGTGTACTGCTTTGTAAGCTGCATTATTTGAAGGCTGTTGTGTTATTCCTTCAAAGAGGTATAGGGGGCAGAAATGTTGGCGTTTTCATTTTAGCTTTAGAGAGGGAAGTTGTGGACAAGTCCCCTAATTCAATGCTTCTCAAGTTTTAACATGCATATGAATCACCTGTTGATCTTAAAATGCAGACTTTTATCCAGTAGTTCCAGTGTGCTGATAGATAATCTGCATTTCTAACAAGCCGTCAGGTGATTCCAGTGCTGCTTGGACCACAATTTGAGTAGCAAGACCCTCATTAATATTTTTTTGAACAGGGGTAGCAATCTTTTTACTCATAGGAAACACACATGCCATCTTCAACATTTCTCATCTTGAGATATTGGGAAGTGTTTGGGGTCTTCAAAAGACTGCGTGCGGTCTCTACTCTTCTTCAGTATCCTTTTCTCCTAATTACTGTAATCTTGCTGCATTTGCGGAAAATCTGCAGGCAGGCCATCACATTTCACTCAGAACTCAAGTTCTGAACCTCTTTGTGGGTTGCCAACAGTATTAAAAATGAATTTGTCTTATTATAGTGATTGGCCATTAGAGCGATGCCGACATTATTTATTGAGTCCTGTATCTTTGCTTAACTCATTGCTGGGTGCTGAGCCAGCTATGTTCTCCACTTTAGTGACTTCTGAATATTATCATTCCAGATGGTCCATATCAGAAACGTCCCATATCAGTCACTAAAGTCTAACAATTTCATTGCTTAACATCTCTAAAACCCTCTAATTTCTTTCTCTGCAAGGCTGCAGCTTTGGTTCAAGGCACCATTCTCTCCCCCATCGATCCTTGCCTCTCTAGGTTACGATAACTAGGCTATTAACTGACCTAATCCTGTTCTGATCTCCTCTTCACATTGCAGCTGGGATCATAGTTTTAAATGATTTACCCCTCCTTAACGTCCAAGCTCTTAAAGGTAAGTTTGAACTCCTTGAAATGGCACTCAAGGCCTGCCTTGAGTGTGGCCTTGGCTGTTTTACATCTCACTTTAGTTCCCTGATGGGGTTCCTATTCTTTCTCACCTCCATACTTTCTCATTTATCATACCCTCTGTGCAAGATAATTTTTCTCACCCTGCCTTCCTTGGATAACACTCATTGATCTTTTACTTCTGAACTTTGTCAAGCTTTCTAGAATGCAGTTCCTGAATCTACAGTGGAGGATCAGGTACTACTGTCGTGGACTTTTCCTAAAGCCCTGGGTACTTTCCTGCTCCAGCAGTTTCAACCTATATTTCTTGTTCTTGGCTCAGTTGGCTCCTGTGCACAGCCATATTCTTTTTTCCCTATTTTTTTATTGTAGTAAAATACACATAATATTTACAATCTTAACAATTTTTAAGTGTACAATTCTGTGGTATTAAATACACTTACCATGTGCAACCATCACCATCATCCATCTTGGTAACTCTTTTCATCTTGTAAAACTGAAACTCTATGTCCATGAAACAGTAACTCCCATTCCTCCTCTCCACACCCCCTGGCAACCAGCATTCTTTCTCTCTGTGGTTTCAAATGCTTTATGTACCTCATGTAAGTGAAATCATACAGTATTTGTCTTTTCGTGACCAGTTTATTTCACTTAGCACAGTATACTCAAGGTTCATCCATGTTGTAGGATGTGTCAGAATTTTCTTCTTTTTTAAGGATTAATATTCCATTGTATGTATCTACCACATTTTGCTTATCCATTCATCCATCGATGGACATATGGACTGCTTCTACGTTTTAGCTATTATGAAAAATGCTGCTATGGACATGAGTGTATAAATATCTTTTTGAGACTCTGCTTTCAGTTTTTTGGGGTATATACCCAAAAGTGGAATTGTTGACTCAGGTAGTAAGTCTGGGTTTTTTTTGGTACAGTGGCTGTGCCATTTTACATTCCCACAATAATACACCAAGGTTCCAGTTTCTCCACATCCTCGCCAATATTTACTTTAGTTTTTTTGTTTGTTTATTTTTGGTAGTAGCCATTTTAATAAATATGAGTTGGTATCTCATTGTAGTTTTGATTTTTATTTCCCTGTGGATTGGTGATGTTGAGTATCTTCATGTGCCTGTTGGCTATTTGTATATCTTCTTTGGAGAATGTCTGTTCAGGTTCTTTGCCTATATTTGAATCAGGTTGTTTGTTTGCTATTGAGTTTTAGGAGTTCTCTATATATTCTGGATACTAATCTCATATCAGATATTGCAAATATTTTATTCCATTCTGTGGGTTGCCTTTGTCCTCTTTTGATGTACATAATCTTTAAATTTAATGAAGTCCTACTTGATAATTCTTTTTCGCTGCCTGTGCCTTTGTTGTCAATCCGAAAAATTGTTGCTGAATCCAGTGTTGTGAAATATTAGCCCTTTGTTCTCATATAAGAATTTCATAGTTTCATCTCATACATTTGTTCTTTTATCTATTTTTAGTTATTTTTATATATAGGTAAGGGCCCAACTATTCTTTTGCGTGTAGATATCTAGTTTGCCCAGCATCATTTATTTAAATTCTCACAGCTGTGTTCTTAGTGCCTGGCACACAAATATTTATTGAGTCAGAGACTGAATTAAAAAGAAAGCTAAAAGTTAGGTATTATATTTTTATTTTGTCTAAGACAGAATTTACAATGATTTTGAGGCTATGGAAACTTTAATTAAAATCATACAACATTGATTTAGTAGTAAAGTTTTAATGATATACATAGAAGAAATGTCAATAAAACAAAATTTATAATTTTATGTTAGAATGTAGGCAGTGATCTGTATTAAATGTGAAGGAGGAGGGAAAACATCTGGAACAGTAATTATAAGACCAATAGTAACATTTGAATAGAGATATAGAGAAATTGTAGAAATTGTAAAAAATGAAATTCTTTTTGTGGTTTCTCTGGATCATGGTAAAATAATGTAAATATTACCAACAAATATTGATATAAATTTCCTGTTTTCTGAATGTGATTTTTATTTGCTATTTGAGGCGAATGTAGCATTCTAAGATGGTAATGGGATTATAACTGAGAGCTAGTAAAAGTAAAAGAAATTGCAACTGTTTGTTTATGCTGTCCACCCATCTGTCTGCCTTACTTGTCAACTATTTGCCTACTGTGGGCAAGACACCGTGTTAGATTCTGTGGTTGCAAGCAAGGTATATGTGATCTTAAAGGTAAAACACGTACATAATTTATAAAAGCATTTCAAGTATAAGTCTGCCTTGGTGTTCTTGATATATTTAATACTTGTATAGTGATTTACTCCTTGCAAAACTCTTTCATGTGCCTTATCTCCTTTTATACCTATGTCACAGAAACTGAGGCTGAGAGTAATTTATACAGTCATATGGCTACCCAGTGGAGAAAATAAACTTTAACCTAGCATAGACTCTTATTCCAAATCCCATGCTATTTTCTTGCACCATTCTGTGCTGCCTCCACGGGCTACTGTGGAATACTTTCCAGAAACCTAACAAGTGTTCAAGATCATAGTTTTAAAAATACTTTAAAAAATTCCTAAGGCATATGTTTTAATGCTTAGTAACTTTTGAGCATTGTGGACTAATAAAACCTATTATATTACCTATTGGGTCTCTGTTGCTTGAAAACATTAAAACTGTGGTTTACCCTTCATGTTTTCTGAGATTATAGTTTTATTTAGCTGTAAAAGGAAGGTATGTATATTTTGAAATTGATTCTTTCTCTTTGCCTTTTGTAATTTCTTTGCTATATTGATAAACTATAAGGGATGAAATTCTTATAGCCAGAAGAAACTTAGAGAAAGAAATATATTGCATTCTAGTATATAAATAAAATTCAGTTCTTATAGTTCACTTTAGTTTAAATTATTTTTATATCCGCTCGTACAGAAAGTCTTCATTTAGGCAACAGTGATTTCTGTTGACAATATCAACTGATAAAAGTGAATGTAACCATGGTTTATTAAATGTAATATCAATATGAATGTGACGTGGTATAATTATAATATTCAGCTTATCAGAGAGTGAGAGGGACCAATCCATTGCTGTCAGTGTGCATGTCCTAGAGTGTGTGCAAGGAGCCTCACGTCCCTTATAAAGACAGCTGCTCTTGTCCTCATCGAAAGGCCTGTTGACTTCGATTTGACAAAAAATCTCCTTGACAAACTTTAGTTAGGTTCCTCTGAGTCCTTTTCCCAACTAGGCCTTGACTTTGAGCTTATGTGTCTGATCTTGCTGAGTCCAGTTTTAGCAAGAAACTTAGTAAGTCAGTTTATTCAAAACTACTGCTTAGGATTTCTGCGAAGCTCTGCGATCATCTCATTTCACCTACATTTCAGTGTTCTGTCCGTGTTTTACAACATGGCTGCCAAATGTCAAAGCTTGGTTTTGAACCTAAATCAGTCTGACACCAATGGCTACATATTGCATGGGAATGTTATATTCCTTCCCACATTTTTTTTTTCACTCCAGCATATGTGAGTTCTGTATATTTCCATAAAATAGTAACACTAGCCATGAATTCTGGGACTGTCTGGCTAGGAGGAAAAGGTTGAATAGGTATCAATGATTCTTTTCATTTATTTTTGCACATTTTAATTTTCAACACTTTATAAGACCAAATAACCTCTCTGAAGCACATAGGTAGCCTGTTTTAGGGTCATTTTCTATAAACAATTTTCTTTTGCTGAAACTATCTGGAGTGACTGCATAAAAATAGAAGTGTAATCAAAATCAGATAAACCTCCCAGTGAGTCAGTATATAGGTAAATCATCATTGTTCTTACTCATAGGCTGTGCCTCTGCATTCCTTATCGTGGATTGTACAGTCAGCTAGCAAATTTATAAATGGTTTGCTAAAATACAATAACAGAATTATCAAGCTTTATTGCCATTTTATTGAGGTTTTGTTTTCCTGCTACAAAACTACAATTTTGTTGGTCTAAAAACACCAGAATTTCAGCTGCATTAGGGTTACTCTTTCACCTAATTTATTCCCTACTGCACACGTGAGAGACGTGTCCGTAACGTCTGTGCTACATGCTTACAGCTAAACACAGTGCTCCCCTCCCCTATCAAAGCAATCATATTCAATATCACCAGCTATGACAGACCGAATGTACTGGAGGCTAAATTTCTTCGTTTATGCTCATATTGTTTCAAGAAATGGCCAGAGGAGTTGATTTGCTTTTGTTTCTCCGAACAGTTCGATGATTTCCTTTAGAGATCACTAACTCTATCCTCAGTGGGTGTGACTTTCTCCTATCCTCATCCTGAGTCCTGCTCAACTTTTCTTACTACGGAGCATATTAGGCATATGGCAGGCTGTGGTCGTTCAATTAATTCCTTGTTTTTTACCCCCTAAATATTGTAATTACCCCAGGGATCTGATATTCTAAAGCAGGGGCCCCTAAACCCCCCTCTGCCCCCTCCAGGCCGCACAGCGGGGTGTGAGCAGCAGGTGAGCCAGCAAAGCTTCTTCTGTATTTGCAGCTGCTCCCCAGCTCTAGCATCACCGCCTCAGCTGCACCTCAGATCATTAGGCATTAGATTCTCATAGGAGCACTGGTCCCTGGTGCCAAAAAGGTTGGGGACTGCTGTTCTAAAGAATGTTACTTTTGGCCAGCTTGGTAAGTATTGGAAATACTTCGATCTTCATAGCTCTGTGTTAATTAGCCTTACAGCCTAATGGAAGGGAGTTGAATGAACTAGAAATTACTGGACCTTTCCTACAGGAAAAGTTGTTGTCAGTTAACATTTTTAAAGAATTTTGCATTTTCCTTGTTCTTTATTGTTAATTAGCCTATCGATATGATGATCGCAAGAGAATATTCAGAATTATTTGCCTTGTTTTACAATAAAGACATAGAGACTAAGCATGTAGATTTGCAGGAAGTCTCTTTTTCTGGACTAAAAAGTGAAAATTATATTTTATCCTGGCCTGCCGGCTTATCACCTTTTCATTTTTTCCCTACCTCCAGACAGCCTGTCCTGCTGAGCCAATGCACAGTGAGTGTAGTTTTGAAATGGTTTTATGTTCATCAGTACCACAGAGCCTGTAGGCATCATAATAATATATTGGGCATGTGTTTCAAGGTAGCTCAGAGTCTTTTTATTAGGACTTATAGGATATCAGAGAAGGGAGATAGATAGCATTATATTAGAAAAAAGCATTATATTAGAGAAATTAGCATTTTGCAAAGGGTTATCAAAAACTTAAGATAGAGGGGTGTGTGTGTGTGATTTTCTTTTCCAAGTGAGGCTATACATTCATTTATATTGTACATACATGGATATCTGTCTACTGTTTTATTTTGTATTTTGCTCAGATAACTACATTTGAGTTTGTAAAACATGCTAGTAAAATTTATTGTTTGAAACCTACATTAGCATCAATAGATTTAGACTATTTAAATTGTGCTAGGTCAACATCTCTCATTTTACTAAAGTTCAGAACTGGCTCTACATTGGATGGGACATTTCCTTAAGAAGTTGACATTGTAGATGCTAGCTATCTTTGGGTCAACTTTTCTCTTTTTTTGGCTATAGATTATAAATTATATATTTAATTCATAAATAAATATAGGTCAGCCATCTTTTGTATCAAAAGGAACTTGACAAAAAGAATGTGGTTAGTGTAAACTCATACTCACTTTTATAAAAAGGAGTGAGACTTCATGTATTACATCTGTAGAGTTCTTTTTTTTAATGGAAAAAAGATTTGGAATATATATACGTATGTTTAGGGGTGTCAAATTTAGGGTATTCGGTGACTAGTAAAACCCTTGTTTTATGTTTCTCAAAGAATCGTGCTGAACTGTAGTCATTTTTGGATACAAAGGAAAGGCCTTTAAATAGTTTGTTAAAAGTGTGAACCAAATATAAGGACGTCGAAGCATCTTTCTGTGATCTGTAGATTATAGATCTTCATCGATCTACTTTATCTATGATAGTGTTGCCTTTAATAGTTTGTAATGTCATTAGAAATAAACTCGAGAATTTTTATCATTAAACATTCTTAGTCGTTTATGCATTTAAAAATATTTCCCATTTCTTGTTTCTTTCTTGACCTCTGCCAGTATATTAGGCATGTTCTTACACTTGGGGAATTCTAACTAGATCTTACCACAGATGTATATCTGTAGATTTCATGTTTTCAGGGCTTGGCATCAGCAAAAGTAGAACAATTTCTTGGTCTTTACATTCTACATAAACACACATTGACATTCTCAAGTAAGTCATTTGAACAAAATTTCAACATCAAATACCCCAGTGAAAGCATCTCTAGGTGCAAATTATGATCAGATTATGAGAGACTTATCTTCAAGGTCACAAAAGGCTGGCTTAGGGAATTCTGTGTCCCAGTGTCAAGTGGAACTCTTGCATTGTTGTTTATACTGAAGTACTTGAATGTATGTCCTTACCTGCTTTTCTTCTGCCTTTTAAAAGTCATGGAGTAAATCATCATAACAAAGCCATTTTTTTCCCTCGATTTTGAGCTATAAGTTCTTTGTGCTTCTCTAATAATGCAGTCTACTTTAAAGTGTGGCCTTTGAAAGAAAGAGGTAGGACCCTAAACCTTAAAATGAATCATTAAATAACAATCACCTTTCATTGGGCTTGTTTATAGTGTGTTGCTTCTCAGGGGTTGTTACTTGACTGCTGGGCTATAGACAGTCCTGCTCTGCAGTGGGCAGTCTAACTTTAAGCCTAGTAAATCTTCTCGGCTGGGCAGAATTTTTGATTTGCACCTGCTGAGTCCTTCAGAATTCAGCTTTCTTAGGCCAGTATTTGGTGGGCTAGCATGAGTTAGCTGAACAAAAAGTGGCATCTTGTGGTGGGGCATTTGATCTTTTGTTTGAATATTTTGGATATTTTAATATTTTTATCCTTATTTTGGGTAATATCTAATTCTTTTTTCACATTCTGGTATAAAGTTAACATCTGTCTAAGGGTAGCCTGTTTCTGCAACCTCATAATTTTATATTAATACCAAGCCAACACGTAGAATCAAATATCCTCTGAGTTAATTTAAACAGAGCCTGGACATAGGCCTAATTCATATGACAGCAGCAAGCATGAGAAAAAAATTAGCAATCATAAAGAATTTTTTCCATAAGTAACCCCCTCAATCATATTAAAATTTAAGGAGAAAGATAAACTTTGAGGGTTCTTTTTTCCCCATGAAAATGAAATCCAAAGTAGTTTGCAGTCATTTCTCTGTCTTTGTCAAAACACTGGTCTGATAGCAAAGTAGTATGCGAGTACTCTTGTCTCTTTCTTTAGAGGTGCTGAAGGTGTTGTTGGTGCTCAGTTCATGTATAATAATAAGATTTTTCAAGGTCGAAATGTGGCTGATCTACCAGGGTCAATGCCATTGCTCTTAGGAAAAGGGTGATTGGCATTTTAATCAGTGCACATGTTCAGAACCTTTGTCTGAATAACTGTTTTTTTAGCTCTTCAGATTTCCCTTCTTTGTGGTTCAGCACCAACTCAGAGGGGACAGCTCCATCTACTGAAGGCCCATTTCAGAATGATTCCTTCAGTGGAGTTCAGTGATTTTCCTTTTGCACAGCTGATTGAATTTTCTTCTGATTTACAAGCTTCAATGGAGGTAATGCTGAAACTGATAATTTGTTTCAAAACCAAATTCCCTGTCATTTTGCCTAGTGGTTAAATCCAAAGGAGTTACCAGTGAGCGTTCTAAGTTCACTTTAATAGTCATGTTCTGTTGGCACTTAGGTAGGTGGTAAAACTGCCCTTGAGAAAATGTTGCTGAAGATGGTCTTTCTTTAATTATCCCTAGCTCAAACCCCCTTCCACAACCTAATGTTGGCATTTTATTGGTGAGGTCATAGAAGTTATAGTGAGTTTGGTGTCCGATGAGGCTTGACTTTCAGTTCTGCCACTTTGGCTAGCTCTGGGATATTGTTCTTGGATTGGCTTGCACTGACTGATCTGTGAGGGCGACTGAAGGCCAAGCCATCTCAGCCCAAATCTGGCAACTCCAAAGGGCCATTCTAACTCCATAGCTCCCCATAGTGTCAGTTGCTGCAGTGCTAGGCATTCGTTATGGCCTGACAGCTCCCTCTGCTCCGTTCTGCTTCCATTGCTTCTCTGAAAGGAAGCTGTGGGTGTAAATCCCAGGGGTACTTTTTAATAAGCATCCTGCATTCTAAACTCCGTCTCAGAGTCTATTTTCTGCTGACTTCAGTTTGGAAGTTTGGAGAATAGAGACTAAATGATAGAATTTGGATATTTTCCTGTAGGTAATAAGGGGCCATTGAGATGATTTGAACATAGAAGTAATATGCTGAAAGCAATGTATTAGATGTTTGATCTGGCATCCATATGGATCACACATGGGAGAGACGAGTAATCATTATGATCACTTCCTGGTCTGTATATTGTATATGTTTTCGTTTCTCAGACTTAGCGTACTGTGGTAATTATGTGTTGAGTTAACCGTTTTTATTGTGACCTTCTTGGGCCCACGGCCCGTGTTGTATTCATGCTTTATTTCTCGGCAAGCAGAATGGTGTTTATGGTATATCACGGGCACTCAATAAATGTTCATTGAAAATAGATTGATGAAAGATTCTGTGTTGTGCCAGCTGTAGTCAGATTCTCATGGAGTCAAGATAACTTGGTTCTAGCCCTGAGAGGTTCCCAGAATCTGGGAATTTCATACAGTGCAGGGGAGCATGCACAGATGCTCTGCGTTGCATCAGCACTTCCTTTTGCGAGTTTGGAAGTCTGCTCTGCATATTGATGACTTGCAACCCAGAACCTTGAGTTTATAGAAGTCCCTGAGACCTTATCAGCTCCAAGATGTCTTGTCAGTTGATGGCTTCTTGTTCTAAGAGGTCTGAAATTGGAATAAGTCTGTCTTTTTCTGATGAGGAATGTGTTTGGGTCAGTTTTCTTTAAAAATTCTCCTTCACTTACCTTATTCCTCACAGATTTATAAGCTTTCCCCCTCACTGACTCACACATCCTTTTCTATTCTCTGGTCTATTTAGGTAGAATAATTTTTAAACTGTAATTGTAAAAATCAGTAAAATCTGTCTGAATATATTCCTATAATATTTATTAATTATTAACTTCATAGTATCCTGCAAGTTGACTACAGGATATGGAGTCTAAACAACAGGAAAAGTGATGTTAAACCAACTTGTTAGAGATAGAAAAGTCAGAAAGGGAAGTTATATTGGGAAATGTGTTTATTTTATATTGGTTGATATTAAAATGACAATGGGCATTAGGATGAAATGTCTAAAGACAGTTGTAGTTCAAAACAGAAGGCAAGGGAGGCACTATAACTTTTATCACCAGCTTTTTTTGAGGAAAAATTTCAAACTTTGAAAAATATTGAAAGAATAGTGCCATAAACACTAATATACCCTCACTTAGGTTTGCCAATTGTTAACACTTTCCTACACTTAATCTTTGTGTGTATACATACATATACACACATATGTTAAATTATAAATATATGCGTGTGTATGTATTTTAAAGTATGTGATGTCACACACATCAAGACACTTTACCCCTAAATATCTATTCTGTATCTTCTTACAATAAGGGCATTCTTTTACAGAGGTTCAGTACTGTTATTACGCACAATTTACTATTGATATAGTAACATTTAATATGCAGTCCATATTAAAATTTCTTTAATTATCCAAAAATATCTTTTGTAACTGGGCTTCTGAGAATAATCTAGAATCCACACAAGGATTCCATTTACATTTTGTCCTGCCTATTTAGTTCCCTTTAAACTAGAATAGTCCTTTCATCTTTCTTTGTTTTTAGTGATATTTTTGAAGAGTCCAGACCATTTGTTTTGTAAGAATGTCCCACATCTGGATTCTTCTTATTCATTCCTTCTGATTGGATTCGGTTTGTCAAATTTGGGCAAGAATGCCACACAGGTGATGTGATGTACTTTCTGCTGTCACTTCAGGAAGTACATATTACTTTGTTCTGTTACTGCCAATGTTAAGTTTGATCACTTGATTAAAGTATTTCCTCCAATTCTCTTCATTTTAAGGAGACACATCTCTTTTATAATTAATAAGCTATCTATAGAGTGATATTTAGAGACCATTTGTATATTATCTTTCTCATCATTTCACTGGATAGTTCTTGCATCCAATTTTGATTTTTGTCTGATTCAATTATTACATTTGTGATTATAAAATAGATAATATAGATTTGAAATGTATTAGTTACTGATTAGTGAGTATAAGGATGGATTTGATAAATAATCAATAATAAACGGCCCAGGAGTTGTTAGCTTTCTATATGGAAAAAATTAAAATTAAATACTCACCTCACACCATACAGAAAAATAAATTTCATATAGTTTAGTTCTAAGTGTGAAAAGCAAAACTCATAAAACTTTCATAGGAGAACATATAGTACATATTTTCATGACATTGTGATAGGGAATAATTCCTTAAGACATAAAAATTACAAGCCCTAAAACAAAAGATTGACATTTTGGAATATATTAACATAAAAATTTTCAATATAACAAAAGACATTAAAAACAAATGAAAAGAGACAATAGACTGGAAATCCATATTTGCATCTCTTCTAAGTGATCAAATACAAGTACTCAGAGTTTGGAAGAAGTCATACAAATCGATAAGAAAATGACAAACTACTCCATAGAAAATGGACAAAGGATATGACTAGGCAATTAACAGAGGAGGAAGATTGAATGTTCAATTATGAAAGATGTTCCACTTCATCAGTATCCAGGGAAATGAAAAGTAAGAACTTGGTGAGATTTCAATTTCTACTTATTGGCAAAACCTAATAAGCTTGATAACAACAAGTGTTGGCAAGGGTGAGAAGAAACAGGAACTCTTGTATATAACTGATTAGAATAAATTGCAGTAGTATTTTTAGCGAGCAATCTGTAAATATCCAGTATAGTTGAAAATGTGCATGTTCTGCAGCTCAGCCATTCTGCTTTTAGGTATTAGCCTAGAAAATTGTCACTCATATAAAACAAGGAGACATGTACAAGGATGTTCATTATAGCACTACTTCAAATAGGAAAAAAGGTAGAGGAATTGATAAATGTTGAGAAATTTGCTCCCCACACACTGGAGCAGTTAAGTTGAAGATACATAAACTGGTTATACATGTGTCCACATAGATGAATTTTAGAAACATAGTACTAAATGAATAAGCTGTAAAAGAGTAATATATATGTGTAATAATTATTGTAGGCATATATGATATATGAAATAGAATTATAATATGTATATACCATATGTATGTATAGATAAAAATTGGTCTAATTGAGATATAATTCATATCTCATACAGTTCATTTTATTCAAAGTTTATAATTCAGTGTCTTTTAGTAAGTTCACAGAATTTTTCATCTATCACCACAATCAATTAATTTTAGAACATTTTCATTACTCCTAAAAGAAACCCTTAGTCACCATTTCTCAAGTCTTCCATCTTCTCCAGCCCTCGGCAACCACTAATATACTTTCTGTGTCTATATATTTGCCTATTCTGGACATTCCATGTGAATAAATTATGCAGTATATGGTCCTTTGTAACTGGGTTCTGTCAGATGGATCATATTTTTAAGGTTTATCCATGGTAGAACATGTATCAGTCCTTCATTTTTTTTATTGTCAAATAATATTCATTGTATGGATAAAACACATTTTATTCATTCATTCATCCATTGGTGGACATTTGGGTTGTTTTCACTTAATGGCTATTATGAATAATACTGCCAGGAACATTTATGTACAAGTGTTTGTATGGAAATATGTTTCAATTTCTCTTGAGTATATGCTTAGGAGTGGAATTGCTGGATAATATGGTAACTTAACTCTGTGTTGGAACTACCAAACTGCTTTCCACAGCGGCTGCGCCCTTTTACATTCCCACCAGCAATGTGTCATGGTTTTACTTTCTCCATATCCTTGTTGACACCTGTAACTTTTCATCTTTTTTATTATAAACGTTCTAGTGCTTGAGAAGTAGCATCTCTTTATGATTTTGATTTGCAGTTCTCTGATGGCTAATGATATTGATCAGTTTTTCATGTGTTCATTGACTCCACATTTTAAAAATGAACAGTAGTATGTGTTTTTTCTCAAGATATATCTGTATAATCAAAGTATAAAAATGAGAAAAGTGGAGAGTGGGGCTTTAGCTATATTTGTATCATTTTACCCCTTAGAAAATGAAGAAAAAAAAAAAGGCATGACACAAGTAAGGCAAAATGTTAGCATTTGTTAAATAATGGTGGTAGATACATTGTCTTGTTATATTATTTTGTTTTTGTGTGTACATGTGTTTTAAAAAACACTATATTCTATATATCTATAAAGGCAGCTACCCCAAAATAATAGTTGATGTGGTCAGAGTTGGAAATTTTTCTAATGAAGAGTTAAAGAATAGAAATCCCAGAAATGTCTTGGTGCCTGCTTCTATTTTGGTGAGATAATGAGAAATAGGAAGTACAGTTTGGTCAAAAAGGTTTAAAGAAGAAATATTTATTAGTAGATACTGTGTAAGGGTTGTCAACAATGTCAGATGTTGCAGAAGCAGAGAATGTGGTCTTCTTAAATGAAAACAAAGCCAGCAAAACTTTTTGTTTGGTAATCAGCTCATTAATATCCTTTAAGGATAGAGTTTTGATTTTAGGAGCAAGGTTCCAATTTAAATTGCAGGAGTAGGCTTTTCATCTTTTTTATTATAAATGTTCTAGTTCTACCATAGAGGTCCTGTGGTGTTGGAGGTAGCAATGTGGGGTATTAAAAACAATGAAGAACATTTGGAACTTTTTTGTATGAGCAAAGAAGTAAAAGGCAGATGACTAATTGCAACATCTAGCAACACTGAGGGTTTACATGAATTTAGATGGTATGAAAAATATGTGAATATTTGCTTTTTATGCTTTGGAAGCTGGTATTGAAGAGCTCACAGAATGCATAATATAAGGGCCGAGATTCATCGGGCTGCAAATTAAAGATTTGGTGGTGACATGGTAATTTCCTTTTAAATGCTTGATTTTTTCCCGTGTGGATAAGCAATTCCTTCCTTCCTTCCTTCCTTCCTTCCTTCCTTCCTTCCTTCCTTCCTTCTTCCTTCCTTCCTCTCCTCCTCCTCCTCTCCTCCCCTCCTCCCCTCCTCCTCCTCCCTCCTCTCCTTCTTTCCTTGGTTTGTTAGGTAACATTGGTTAATACAATTATATAATTTTCAGGTGTACATTATCATTTTTTTGACACCTACTTATATTCTATTGTGTGTTTACCACCCAAAGTCCAGTTTCCTTCAGCGCACGATATTTGGGATTCCTTTACCAACTTCACCCTCCCCAAACCCTATATTTGGACCCCCCCCTTTACTCCTTTCCATCTACCTCCCCTTTCTTCCCCACCCTACTAGTAATCACTAATCTATAGTCCTCTGGTAACTACTAGCCTATAGTCCATGTCCATGAGTCTCTGTTTGTTTGTCCTGTTCATTTATAAGCAATTCTTTTAATTCTATTTTCTTAGAAGACAGAACTCAGGCTGAAGAGTTGAAATAAGACAAACTTCTGCTCAGTAAAAACCTTACCAGTCATTAGAACCATCTAATATTAGAATACACTATTTTTGATATATGGGGAGTTTCCTTCAGGGGAAGGATTCAGAGAGAGGCTACATGTGAAGTTTCATGTGAAGTTTGGAAGATCTGACTGCACGTCCACTAAGAACATTTTTCAATGTGTAAGGTGTTAAAAGGTTTTATGATTAGAAGATTGATGGGAGAAGAAAATCTAGTTTGCAGTTAGGAGCAGAAAAAATGTAGTGACTATGAATGCAACCTAGATTGGATGTCAGCTGTAGCCAGAAAGGAGCCAACGGTGTAAGACAGTTGTGATGTCCGTGCGTGGTTACCGCCTCTTCTCTGCCTCTTTACTCTCACCATAAACAGCATGGTCTCATTGGTCAGAGCTCCCAGTACTTGTGTGATCCTCAACAGTCTGTCTCATCAGTCCCTTTGGGCTCCATGCTTTTTTTTTTAACCCTCATTTAATATTTCATTTCAAAACGAATAATTCTCATTAGTCTCTTTGAAATCAGAATCAGGGAGTTTTAAGGTTATTTGTGGACTATGCATGTGAAACACGAACTTTTTTTATATGTATCCAGCTTTTCCATGGTTTTCTTTTCACATTCATCAATCAGTAGATGAATTTTTTATTTTGAGTAAAAGCCATATTATTAATAACAAATGTTTTTTCTATTTTTACTAAAGCACGGTTACTAAGTCATTCTTGTTTTCTGACTTTTCTCCTTTCTTTCATCTCCCCTTTGTAACAGGTCAGCAGCAGTTTCGTCGTTTTCACTCACCGTAGGACGTTAATGCCATCAAACATGTCATGAAGTCCGGGACAAGGGACAACTAATTAGTACAGAATTCATGTTAGTTTCTCTCTTGGCTCAGCGGGTAACGCCTGTAGGTTATAGGATGTGCTTTTGTAGGATTCCAAACTCAACACTTTTTTTTTGATGCGGTACATTAGTGCCCTGAGATTTACTATTGATTACTTTAGTTTCTCTTGCTTCATCTGAATGTGAAAGGAATGGAAAAGTAGCTTGGATCATAAGGTTGCCAGTTACCTCTTTTTGCTTACTAAGGGCGTGTGTTGGTTCCCAGAGAACACGGAGTAATCATCCTCTTCCTTTCATGTTGTATGGCCAAGATACAGCAGTTCAGCCTTATCCTTGGGGATGCATTCTAAGACCCCTAATGGATGCCTGAAACCATGAATAGTAGCAGCCCCTGTGTATACTCTGTTTCTTCCTGTATGCAGATACCCATGACGAAAGTTAAATTTATAAATTAGGCACAGTAAGAGTTTAACAAGCATAGCAAAATAGAATAATTATAATAATATAGTGTCATAAAAGTTATGTAAATGTGGTCTCTCTCAAAATACTGTACTGTACTTTCCTTTTCACTTTAAGGAATTACTTTCCAGCTTCTCTTTGGCATCATCACTGCTCTTGCACTTTGGGGCCATTGTTAAGTACAGTAATGGTTACTTGAACACAGCACTGCAATACCGTGACCGTCTACTTGATAACTGAGATGGCTACTAATTAACTAAAGGGTGGGGGGTAGTGTATACAGTATGGACAAAGGGATGATTCATGTCCAGGTGTGAGATTTCATCATGTGGTACTTAGAGTGGTGCACAATTTAAAACATGAATTCTTTATTTCTGGAATTTTTCACTTAATATATTTGAATTGCAATCGACTGCAGGTAACTGAAACCGTAGAAACAAACTGTGGATAAGGGAGGATTACCGTACTATTGAAATAAAGTCAGTTTTCATGGAAAATAATGTTTAGTAATGACGAAGAAGAATGTCTGAAATGTACACAGTTTGGTGAAGTGCTGGAGAAAAATAATGGGTCCGTGCATTGATTCTCTTGGGGTGAGGGTGGGAGCCACAGTCTCTAAGGGGCCACAGCAGAATCTCAGGTTAAAACTTTTGTAAATATGCATGACCTACCTCGTGAGATTTTGCTGTAGCCATCACTCCCTGGCTTCTGCATTTTTCTTTCTCGTGCTTTTAATCATTGCATATACTCACTACCTATAACTACCTTAGGGAGTATCGTGCATGTAGTTAGATATAAGATGAAATGAGAAGCACGGTGCCAGCGAGGAGACTCTGGGGCTGGAAGACCATTGTAATTGATTGGCCAGCTGTTTTATAGCAAACTCTCATATAGGGCATGGGGTTAGATAAATCCCTCTTACATGATAAGCTTTTAGAATTTAAATTGAAAAAGAAAGAAGGACATTTATGGGGAAATATTGTAAGGACTATGGGTACTTTCATTATTGAGAAAAAGGTCATTCTTGACTATGTTTAGAAGTGATAAAGTGGTTCAATATGACCTTCCCGGTATTAGTGGATTCAGGGAGCGTTGTGCCACAGAAGAGACAGAGGAGAGTCCTGAATAATGTTGTCACTTCAAGTAGCAGGTATCTAGGCAGAATTAAAGAAAGTAGAGTGGAGAAGTGATTTCAAGAAAATAAGGAGGTGGTTTCAATTTGAGAGACATCAAATGAATCATCTAATGAGAATTCTGGTGATTGTGGAATCACACTACGGGGCAAATGAGCTGATATGTGGTCAGTAAGATGGAAAGTATCAAGGAGGAAAAGGAAAAGAAGCTCATGGCATGGAACAGATTAAGGCCTTACTCATTCAAGTTTGAAATTCTCTAATTCGGTATTTGTCATTGAAATAATTAAGAATTAAGTTCTGAGAACCACCAGTAAATAAATTTACCACCTGACTCATGATGTTTTGATGTGAAGCAGGTTTAAAAGGGATAAATCAAGTCTGGATGAAGCGAGATCAGGAAGGTAACAGTGGCCCGAGCATACATACTCAAGTATTACTGAGTACTGTTCTGAGAGCCCTGGAGTATATGCTCTCCGTTTTAAGGAGACAGTTGTCTGTCTGGACAAGGATGATCTAAAAGGTCAACCCGAACAGAAGACGACACAGTGTCAAATGACTAGTAGCGCTGTTCAGAGTGGGAATCTCAGCTCTCAAGTGCCAACCCATACCTACTCTAGTCGTTCTCTGTGACTGCCTTACAGTGACCACACAGTTCGTGATTGAAAGCAGCACACCCATTAATTATCTCACAGCTTCTGGGGGTCAGCAGTTTGGGCAGCTTAGCTGGGCTCTTCTTCATCAGGGCCACTCACCAGGCTGTAGTTAAGGAGCTGGGTTCACTGCAGAGGCTTGACTGGGAAGGAGTTTGCTTCTTCCAGGCTTCCTTGATTGTTGGCTGAATTAATTTCCTTGCTGCCCCAGGATTCATGGCACCTTGCCTGTTCAAAGCCAGCAATGAGTAGGGCAGTCTACTAGCAAGGCAGTCTTATGTGATATCATGTGACATGCTATCATCTTTTGCCGTATTCTGGCAGGTCACAAGTTTCTCACACCCAAGAGGAGGTCATTATACAAAAGTGTAGATATCAGGAAATGAGGATCATGGGGGCCACCCTAAAGCCTATCTGTGACACCTACCAAGTCAGTACATACATTTTAACTTATTCCCCAAGTGGTTACATTTTAAGAAGCAGTGTTGCAGACAATAGCTTCCAAAATAATTGATTTAGAGAGACGAGAAAATTCCTTGTGCTTGGCTTGGCCACTTAGGCTGTTTTATGACTAGCAAAATGGTTGTGTAAAGGTGTATTCTCATTAGAGAACTTGTGTCTCCAACCCCTTCCCCCTCCCCACACCCCAGGCCACCATGGGTTAAGTGTGGTGTTTTTTACTTTTGTGATGCTGTCAGACACTACTTTCTGAGAGTCTGAGTTCCTAACTTTCACTTTTTGAAAAAAGTTTTTCTTTCCCCTTTTACTGTTCCATTTCTGCCATGGGGGTTGACGGGAGATACTGGACTTTTTTTTTTTTTTCTGTCTTCATAGCTGAGCAACGTTGGGATCGCCTAACTATCCTCAGCCTCAGTTCTCTTGTTTGTGAATTCTAGCATTTCACTCTTAAAGGGTATTGCCTGAATTGAATGAATTAAAGAACGTGAACGTTCTTAGCGGTAAAACATTGTATAAAGTTGTAGTGGATGCCTTTCATTGTATGTGCCTAATTCACAGCACTGCCCTCTTGTGTCTGACCACAGTCTTAGAACAGAGATGGGCCCCCAAAACAGGGTCGCTTCGAGTCTCCATTTTGGCATTTGGAGTCAAAAGATGGCCATTCTGGCCCTGACGATCTAGTGTAAGGAGATTATAAACCAAGGCAGCTTTAGTGCAGCTGTCTTCCACTCTTTGGAATGAGTAACAGAGAAAGCTTGTCGCAGAGGTTAAAGGAAAATTAGACCTGCACAGAGAATCAGAACCGTGGAGAGAGAAGACTCACTCCTAGGATTCTGGTCTACCTTTTCACTTCCTGCTTGCTTTTCCTGGTGCTGGCTACATTTTTGGCCTTTGAATTATATAATATACTTAAATTTTTTAAAAAACAAATTCTTTTTTATTTAAGCTACTTTGAGTTGTTTTCTGTTATTTTCAGTTAGAGAGATAAAGTGAAGACCAGTAAGTATGGTACTTAATTTTTTTTTTTTTAATCCTCTAACTACTCATTCCTTTTCCTTCTCTCATGTCTATATAATTTGTTTTTAAGGCCTGCTATAGTTCTTCATTTATTGAACAGCCGTTGAGTATATTTTTCGGGGAACTTTGGAGATGCGAGATGAAGAAATATGATTCTTGCCCATAAGCAACTTTTAGTTGACTGAGGGAGATGGGCATTGCCACATGATATTAGGCAGAAGAAATATGTGTTATGTGCAGTGCAGCTCATGTGAAGTGATTTTTATCTTTTGCTACATAGCCTGATTTAAGACCATTTAAAATTTTCATGTTTTTGCAGAGAACCAGCCCTTTTGTCCCCAGGTCATACTAAGGTCCTGACTGATGCTTTTGGCCCAGGAGTTGGGGTCCCCTGATGTAGGCAAAACTGAAAACAAAACAGAAGCTCAGATCTGTGATTTAAAAAAAAAAAAAAATTGCTCAGTGGAGTTATTGGTTCTCCTGGGATGACTAAGTCACCCTAACTTGTGGGTTACTTGAATAGTTCCATATTTAAGGCTCTTAGTGGTTCTTTGTTTTTTATAGCTTACATTATGTATCAAAAGGTTATTTATGTAGCTTGCATTGCATAATAAAAAGTGCTCAATATAAGAGTTCTATATTCCCTATAGCTTGCATTACATAATGGGTGCTTAAATTAGATGGAAGCCGGTGAAATTATAGTCAAACTGCATAGGGCTGCTTTTAGAACCATATTTTCTTAACAAGGAGGTTATATAGGTTATGTGTGTTACAGGTTCATGCATTTCGCCAAAATGACCTAGTTCAGAATGACATTCAACTTAAAGCTGATCGAAATGGGCATTGGTGGAATATCCCTTGAGGATTTATGGAGCAATTAAAAAAAGCTAAGAATCTCATTTTAATAGTAGAAAGAATCTGTAGTTAGAATTTTAGGGAACTATGTGAAACTTTATCTTACTAAAGAAATTGAGGGAAATGCTTATATTTTTAAAAGTAGAAAAGGAACTAATTAGTCTTATTTTGAAAATATCATTAGAGAAAGTAACACAATTAATGGAGTAAGCCAGGGCGAACTAAATAATTTTCTTCGATGTGAGAATTCTTGACGATATTAATTCTAGAATTGTTCTAGAAACTTCATAATGCAGAGGAGTGAAGCCACAGGTAAAACTAATACGGCCTTAGATATTCTGTCGCATCTTTTTCTTTCCTTGACTAGATGAGCCATAGGTAGTTTCTCAGCACTCTTCATCTTCACATCACTTTGCTCTTTTGGTAATTGTGTGTCTCTGTGTGTATGTGTATGCATTTGTCACTTTCTTCCCTGCTAGATTTTAAACTCATCGAAGACGAGAACCATGTGATTACCTATTGTCACTGTGTCTCCAGTACCTAACACTGTCCTTGGACATAGAAGGCATTCAGTAATCATTGAATGAATGAATAGATATATATTATTTATTCATATAACGCTGCACAAATATTCTCTTTCTCATACAAAGATACACCAGAAATATTTATAAGTAACATCATTTTTAGGCTCTCAGATTATTGTATATTTGATGTCTAGTAGTATGTGTATGGTCAGTAAATAATCCATAAAAATGTGATCACTTTGATTCTTCTTTTATTCTGTCAGAGAGAGGTTAATCTTAAAAGAAAAGAAGAGTAAGAGAGATCAGTAGGTGAGACATTTATAATGTTTAACCCGTGACTTGGCAAATGACTACCGAAACTCTCTGGGGGCAAAGCTTCTAGTAACTAGGTTGGCCAGTGTACAGACAAGGTTAAGGGAGTTCTCATACCTGTGCGAACTGAGTCAATGGTGGCTGCAGTTCCAGTGGAGGAAACGCCATCTTCCCAGGGCCCAAGCTCAGGAGAGAGGCAAGGCCCTGTCAGGGTGCCTTTTGGGGAAGGAATGTACTCCATGGCTCACAGTTATAGGTCTGCAGAGAGGGACTGTGAAGATGGTGAGCTGAGCTGCTACAGGGGGTGGGGGACATTGGTAACGAGTTGTGTTTCAAGGGAGGACACGTTTTAGAGTTGGATTTAGTGCTAATTGCCACCTTTCCTTCCTTAGATGTTTTCTCTGTCTCTGGTAATGATGCTCTTGGCACGAAGTGTATAACTGGTCAACATTTCTGGCTGCCTGGATGTTAGAGGTGTTACTGAATTCAACCTCTGTAATTCTGTGCTTACTTGAGTCATATCATGCCCCAGTTGGGGGTTATGGTTATAACTACCACAAAAGCAGCTCTGTGTGTTATGCCTGCAGATGGCTCTGAATCTGTCAAGGAAAGAGCAAGATAAATATTTTCTTATAAAAGGATGAGTTAAACACTTATTGTTTAGAAACCAAGCTGATAAGCATATTATATTGTCTGAGGCACCAGAAATAAGCAAATTAATTACATGCAAATAACTGTTGTTCATGAAGTGTGGGATAATAATAGTATCTGTTTGGATGTTTATGGTAAGTTTATTTACATGGCTCAATTTTCTGCTAATTTTCCTGTGAAAAATGATAAATACTTAGTTCCCTTGCCTTTCTTTCAGAAATACTTTATTGTAATTGTGAAAACCAGTACTTTGTTTTGCTATCATTGCCTTGCCAAGGGTAATAAAGACAGTATCTGTGTGTACATGTTGAAGAAAGGACTTATTGTATGTGGTTTTTTTCTGCCTTCAACAAATGGCCGCTGTCATAAGCATCATTGTATAATACAGAGGTTCTTATTATTGAATAATAGCATTCATGTATTAGGTCCCGACTAACTTTCTGTTGATCTTTTTCATGAACATCTTTTGATGTCAGCTTCTTGGTGAACTTCAGACATTTCCTCTCTTAAGGCAACCCAGGGAATTGAGCAGTTTATATTGATGGTGTGGGCCTCTGCCTTTTCCGCTAATGAGTGATTGGGCTTATCTTGAAAAGATGGCTCTAAACTCTGCCTAGTGCTCCACACTGAATAAACCACTGCATCCTGCTGTGACTCCCCATGCTCCCGTGTGTGTATGTTCTTTGAGGTACCTCAGAAGTGATTAGATGAGTTCTTGTTTGTTTCAGGATAATCAGTTCTTTTGGGTCATTAACTTGAGTTGTATTATCAGATGCCTCATAAGTTAGGAAGCATTTTGGTTGGGATAAGGAGTAATCGCTTTTCTATCCAACTTTCCAGACTGGGCTTATCCACCGAGTGCTTCCTTCCATCAGATGATACACACCGCCAGATACCATTTTGTTTGTTTGCTCTCTCTGTGCTAAGTCTGTGGCATTTTGCTCACCTCTGTGCATTTGCATCAGTAACCCTCACATTCTGACATATTTTTAAAGCTGTTACCTCACAACATGCCAAACACTGTGATTAATTATCTGCTGTTCATAAAACAGGAAGTAGAATGGAAAGGGACTTTTGCTCTAATTTTTGGTCGAGTGAGAATTTTAACATTTAGTCAAAAAGGAAAACAGAGCATTTTGTACCTGGGATTAGTTTGTATCTGTTACTCTCCAAACTTGTTTTGCCATTTAGCAGTTACCTGTGCATCAGGGTACAGGAGAACATGGGGGTGCCGTAGGGAAGTTGAACCACTGAGTTCTGTAAGTTAACATCTTGCCTTTGAGGACTCTCTTTGCCAGTCCTCTCCATTGATTGCCATGGTAGAGATTAGAATTTGGAAGGCTGATAGCCATTATTTTCTCACTGTGTTTCTGGGATGAGTGGGTATGGGCGTTATAGCATGTGTGCGTACACCTGTGTGCGCACACACCCACACCCCCCTTGGGGAGCCACTGTTCCTCCTTTCAGATTGAGGTCCCTAGGTAGAGAAATCATACTACTTTTTCATAATCCTGATTCAAAGAAGTGGAACAATCAATTGATAGATTTAGAGGAGAGAATCCATTTCCTTATTACAGAAAAGGGTGAGAGGCATAACTACTTTGTGTTTCCAAATTATTTGCTTTCAGTCTGTGACGCTTTCGAGAGTTTGAGAAATAGGATATTTAACTTCAACTTATGACTGATGGGATCATGGTAAAAGCGCTCCAGCCTAATGGAAACTTAAAATGCAGCTCTCAGGATTGCTGGATCACACTTGACAGTGATTTGTATGTCTATAGATTATTAAACCTCAGCATAGGGAATGTCCCGATTTAAAATTTTCTAATTTTATTCACTTGGTCTGATGTGAGGAGCGGCTATCCTTTTTGTAGTCTTGTGTAGTAGAGTATAAATTTCTTCTCAACTACAGATTAGTTTCTGGTCAGGGTCAACTAAACTAAGCTTTAAGGAGTTCTTTTGCTCTCTGACTTCTCAGTCAGAGAATTACTAACATTTCCTCCATCCTTGACTGTGTGTGTTCTTCACTGACATCTAAATGCCATTTGTTATTCCAGCAGCCATAAGTAGGTACCACGAACTGGAGCACATGCCTGAGAGTAATCAGGAAGAAGTGATCTCAGAACAAATGGTAATCATTCTGTGTTCATATTTTATTAAATTTATTATGTAGGTCTTCATACAGTTCTCAAAATCCCTGAAGCTTCTTGAGTTTGGCTAGATATGCACAAACTTAATGTTCAGAAATTTGCTGTTGTAGAATTTATAAATCAGGAAACTGATTCAGTAATCGTGGCTTGAAGACTTGTTTGATATAATTTCTAGATTCCTTCAGCTGCATTCCACACCAGCGTGTTTTCTTGATATTCTACTTGCTGTTTATTCCACAGGCATTTATTGTACTTATCGTGTATATGTGGTTCTGAACTGGGTTATACCAAGACTTAAAGCTAATTTTGGCAAAATTTCTTAGAGTGAATATCATGACTTTTAAAAAAATTTTGTATTTTATCTCTTCCTTTCTTTCACTAATCAGAAGTTACCTTATGAGTATTATGCACATGTGTATACCTGAAAATCCTAATTTGGTGAGTCAAAGGATGATTAAAGGGGGATGGGAGAAATTCTGATGCACTAGAAAGACTGAAGCATTAGGGAAATTATTAACCAAGAGAGAGATGACTTGAGAATAGGGATTGAGGTAATTAAAAATATGTGTTAGAAGAACAGCGATGAAGAAGAAATAGGGAATATATTGATTTAGTAGATACAGGGGTACGGGAACAATGAAGTCACAGAATATTAGAGAAAGAGTTGATAGAAACATGCCTTTCTGTATTCTATTTTAATTAACTCGAAGGATGTTTTCCTTGGACCTAAAATAATGGGCAAAGTGTAAAATTTACTTTGAAATCATAATCTGAATATTTTAAACATTTCACTATGGAATCATCTGCTTTCTATTTCAATATGCCATTTTCTATATGCCGTTTTCAATATGCCATTTTCAATATGCCGTTTTGTTCAGTTAAGTGATTTTTTTACATATTTGGGCCAGTATTTTTTTTTTTTATAATTTTGTAAAGATTTACAAAATTGCGATATCATTCATGAACCGTAAAAGTCACCATTTTAAAGTGTACAGTTCAGTGCTGTTTAGTATATTCACAAGGTCGTGCATCCATCACCACTGTCTAATTCCAGAACATGTTCATTACCCTAAGAAGGAACCTGGTCACTGGCAGTAAGTCACCTTTAGCCGTCATCCCCATTCCTTCTCCTCCCCAGCCTTCTGCAACTACCAATCTACCTTCTGTCTTTATGGACTTCCCCACTTTGGACATTTCATGTAAATAGAGTAGTATAATATGGGATCTTTTGTGACTGCCGTCTTTTTCTTAGCATGTTTTCAAAGTTCATCACGGTTATAGCATGTATTAGTATTGTATTCCTTTTTATTGTTTAATATTGCATTGTATGGACATTCGATTATCCATATATTATCCATTCATTAGTTGATGGAAATCTGGATAGTTTCTACTTTTTTGGCTGTTATGCATAATGTTGCTTCGAACATTCATGTACAAATTTTTACATGAAGATATATTTAAAATTTCAGTGTACCTAGGATTGGAATTTTTGGGTCACATAAGGTAACTTTTTGTTTAGCTGGAGGGATTTGGATGCATCCACCTTTGCCAAGCTTTCACCATCACAGTCATCTTGAATTCAACCTTCTTCCCTAGCTTGGTGGTCCATTGCTGACCTGGTACAGCATTTTTGGACAGTTTTACAGCTTTGCTTTGGGGTTTATTGACATTTAATGAGTGTTTTTGTTCTTGTGAAATCATTTGCATGTTTACTGCTGAGGCTAGCATTCATAAAAGGAGAAAAACATTTAAATAACTGCATTTTACCTAGGGAAGATAAATTACAGTTGCCCATCAATAAATAGATAACTTTCATAGCTGCCAAGATTATTAGATTGTAGAAGACTATAAATTTGTACCCTCCCTTGTGAGTCACTTGCCTTAAAACATTCACAACTAATTATCTGGAAGTGAGACAAGTTAATGCAACTTTGCTATCTATTTACTAGTATTCTTTTCTTTCCTAATCACCCTTGTGAATGGAGGAATCAATTTTATCAGTCTTTCCTCCTTATTCTGCTCTTCCAGAGTAATATATGTTTAAATTAAATGTAGCATAGTGTAAGTAAGCATAGATTACCCTCTATCTGAGGCAGCGTTCTTAGAGCCACATTTGCATGTTAAGTGGAGTTGTGTGCCATGAAGGATAGGTTTATAGAGTGGACCCGTAATGAAGTTGAGAATTGCTGTGCAAAAGCTATAGACTGTAGGTAGAAACCTAGAGCCTTTGAATGCAAGGGTATGTATTTCACTTCCTTTTGACAAAGGCTTTATTTTATAAAGCTTTATGGGAAACAGTTGGTTCAATTACTTTAGTTAAGACTCATTCCAGGAAGCAGAATATTAAGATGTTACTTGAAGATATTGAGATTTTCTGCTTTTTATAATGTTTCACCAGCTGATTGATACCTGGTATTAAAGTAAGTGGTTTAACAGATTTCTGTTCATATTTGTCCAAATCTGTGGGACATAGCCTAGGGAGGATCATAGGCTGTTAAGGTAGTAATTGTGTTTGTAGTCTATTCCATCCACATAGTGTTGGGAGTTGAAAGTGGAAAAATACTAAAGGATCCTCCTTTTTGTTAAAGTAAGAAGTGCATTTATACGGATTAGCATGGGTTGGTAGAAAAATAATACCGGGCTTTTATAAGATTTGAGTTCAAATTCTGGCTCTTTGACTAACTGGTTGTGTAATCTTGTTTAAATTACAGAACTTCACGAAGGGTCACTTACTCATTCGTAAAATGTGGATAATAATAATTCCTGACAACATAGCTTTCGTGCTTGTTGAATTACTGAGATGCTAATAAAGCTCCTAATTATTTCTGTTTTTATTGAGAAATACATTCTCAGTTGTAAAGGGTTTTTTTTTTTCATTTTAATTTTTATTCTCTAATGGGCCTGAAAATGACAAACTATTAAAAACTCTTTTACTGAAAAAGTATAGTGATGAGATCTCTGTATTAACAGCAGAATACCAGGTATGGGTAGACAAAAAACCCTCTAGCAGCCTGCATCTGAAGATGTAGTAGATTGGATTATTATTCAGCAAATATTCATTCCCTAACTCACCCTACCACCACCACCCCTTGCCTCCATGAGAGTAATATGCTTCCTACCCATTGATATTGGGCTTAGACATGTGACTTATCATGACCAATGGAATGTCAGCAGAAACGCCACTAACAAAGAATCGAAATGTGCTTGTGCACAGGGCTTGTTTTTTGGCTAAATCCTGGATGACCAACACAAACGTGAGCAAGAAAGAAATGCTTAGTATTGTGTGTTACTGAGTTTGGAAGTGGTTTGTTGCTCAGTGTTGTTGTGACAGTAGCTAGTCAGGTGCAAAGGGATACCGATTTCTTCTAAAGATTTCTTTTGGGCATTGATTTGGGAGCCTTAGCTTTCCTTGTAGAATCATACATTTATTGTGGGATTGCGCCTATTTTATTGTCAATTTTGTGTCTGGTCACTGAAAACTGTTCAGGATTGGAAGCTCAGCTAAAAGGAAAGCTAACAATCCCGATCTGGAAGGAGGGTGCTGGCTGACTCTGGCTGTCCCTGCACACCTGTTTGTACTTGGGAGCGGTTAATGGCCATTGGCTCCTTTCTGTTGGGTAAAGTCCTTCTATTTCCTCAGTGGTGAAAAGGGCAGTGAATACACAGACAGTCTCTTTAATTATGGAAAGAGCCTATTAAAATTCCATTTTGTCTTTAAAAGTAAACATAAAGGAATCTGGAGGAGGCCAAACACCTCTTTAAAATAATGATAGTCTTGGGCTAATTTCGTCACTGTGCCTCCAGCATTATTAGGTGCCAGTCCTACTGTGCAGGTTCATTTGCAAACAAATTGATTAGAGAGGAGAGGCTGTGTGCTTGAGACTTCTCTGAAGCAGAGCTTCCAGATACCTGCCCATTGTTTAAACTGGTTACCCTCGTCAGTACTTTTATTTATTTTCCCTCTACCTAGCAAAAAATGGGAAAAAAAGATTGTTTATTTCAAAAGGCATTGGAACTCATCCTTCAAAAGAGAACTCTGAAAAAAAGAGAAAAAAGGATATTATGTAAAAGCTCAGAAGGTTTTCAGAATTTCCCTTTCCTGCCCATTGTAAACATGATCTTTCCCTTTGCTCTGAGCTCCCCCCTCTGGCATTCATGGTATATTTCTCTTCTATTACAAACTTCAAAGCTCCTCTACCATATATTATTTTTGCAAACCCTCTAGACTGTGAAGTGATGGTGGGGGCTGCTTTTATTTCCTAGAGTTTGGTGGGTTGTGGATTAAGGAGCAGAGGAACTGTCTGCAACATTTATTAATTTTTAATTCAGTGCAGCAAAAATTGGAAACAGTGCACCATTGACGTCTTCAAAGATACTTTGGGCTTTTTTTTTAAAACCATATTTGAAGGCTTGTGTGCCAGGGCTAAAATGAGGTGCCTTTTCACAGACCTCAGGATTGTGCTGTCATAATAGAGAAATCCATAAGGCTCTTTGTTTTTGTAATTAAAGCTTTATCCTTACTGCTTTTTTTAAAAAAATGGTTATCTTTGTTCTAATGGGTCTGATTGCTGTATTGTAAGTAAACTCCTAACTAATGAATAATATTTTCTTTAAAAAGAATATTGATAATGCCCAACTTATTTAGCACTGTTTAGGAATCTGATTTTTCAAAGCTTAATTTTTTAGAAAACAAAATCTCACCCCTTTAAGCACCAAATGTTGTATTTTAATGTCTTCAAATGGCAAATTTTGCACAATATATTAAATTGGGTCTGTAGGAGAGGAAAATGTTTTCCTTTACCTTCTTAAGGACCGTGGCTTGGTCTGAAAATTAAACTGACAAAGTTAACAGGAGAAAAGCATACAAATTTATTAAATTTTCACATGATACGGGAACCCTCATATGGAAATAGAAGACTCAAAGACATGGTGAGACCTACTTGCTTTTTTATAATGGGTTGAATAAAGAGAGAGAGTTGTAGAAAAGTGACTAAACTATATGAAGAGACCAAAGGAAGATAAGGATTATTTTAACAGGGTCTATTTAAATAGAATTCTCTTGGTCTCAATTTCTCGTTCTTGATAAGAATCTACTTTCTGGTATAGAGAGGACATCTTTCATATAAGAATTTCATCTTCTAATAAAAAGAAAGAAGGTCAGAGTGTTTTTATTGTATTTGCTATTTTTCAAGTTCCTTTAACTCAAAATAGTCATTATGCCAAAGTGGTATATTTTGGGGTGACATGCTCTGAACTCAGGCTTTTTTGTCGTAAAATACTAAGCACATTTAGACTTTTCTTGATGATTGAAGGGCCATCATTTTCAACCTGGTTAACTAATGCTTCATTTGAACTCTGCAGCACTACCCTTTATCAAGTGTGTTATGGTGTGTCAGAGGTCACCTTTTCGCCTACACAGGCATGCACAGTGTTGCTCCCACTTTGAACTAGCCTCAGACTTTTATTTCTTTCTCTCTCACTTGCCTGTTTTTCATGACATCTGTTTTTTCTCCCTTGCTGTGTGGCTGTAGGTTATCATGTATATCTACTGCTTCATTGTGTCTGTCTCAGACAAGCTTGCCTTATCTTCTAGGTTGCCCAACTGCCCTGTGAAGTCTGGACCAAGGTGGTTAAAATAAGTAAACAGAGAAGTACTCTCTGGCATCAAGCTCTTAAGTGTGGATTTTGTAACATAAGTAAATTTTGGCTATGGAGATGTCTCTTTGCTCTTTCTTTCCTGTTCGTTAAAGTTCTCACTGTCCAGGTTGCCAGATAAATTAGGTAGTGTTGTGCTAACAATGGCAATCAAATTATACCTAAAGCACCTGTATTGTAGCATTCTCTCTCCTAATCCTATCCATCTGTATTTTTATCACTTGAGTTTTAGATTTTCCATGGACATCCATTTCTGGGGAAAATGTTCCTTATCCAGTAATTTGTTAATTTTGAGACGTATCTAAGTTAGGTGTAAAGTGTCTTCCATTGCTTGTTATGCTACCTGGATTATGTTGAATGAATAAGTGAATGAATAAACCTGCTTCTTTTGACACTGAAGTAGGTTTTGTCTTTCAAGTCAAATCTTTGGTTAGATTTTTTTTCTGGTATTTTTTAAAAGTATTATCAACTATAGTCACCACGTTTTACATCACATCTTCAGACCTTATAGTTGAAAGTTAGTTTGTACCCTTTTACCAACCTCTCCCTGTTTTCCCCAATTCCCAACACCCGGCAACCCTTTTTCTATGTTTCTGAGTTTCACTCTTTTATTTTTATTTTTGATTCCACATGTTAAGTGACGCCATGCAGTATTTGTCCTTCTCTTCTGGCTTATTTCACTTAGCGCAATGCCTTCAAGACCATCTATGTTCTTGTAAATAGCAAGACGTCCTTCTTTCTCATCTCATAGCTGAATGATATATTCCATTGTGTGTGTGTATGTATGATGTGTATGCTACAGTTTCTTTTGTCGATGGACAGTTAGGTTGTAGCATTATTCACAATAGAGAAGATATGGAAACAGTCTCTTATTTATTCTTGTCATGTCTTATTCCTAAGGGTAGTATTAGGGTGTTTAAATTATCTTAAACACCTTTTTTTTTTGTATGTGTATTTTGTTTTAAAGAGATAAAACTTCCTCTTGCCAGTTGTTTTAAGTGATTGATGTTCACATATATTTGAAGAATTTTTTTTTTGGCATCCAGTCAGACTGAGTGGCTATGAGCTAGGGCAGATGTACGATTGCCGGAGCCTTCCTTGTGCCCCCTTTTCACCATCTCAGCCGATATGTCCGTACTTGCCCATCTGTCCACCATGAGCGTTGCCCTCCGAATGAGAGGATCTTAAATTGGACTCTAACTAGCCTCTTTAGACCAGAGCTATCGTCACTCATATAAATGATATTACTTTTGGGTCTGCTTTCTCCTTTGTTCTGCATTTGGCATCAAGACTCATAAATGACGAAACACCCTTTCCCCGTACTCAGGACCAGCACCTGTTTCTTCTTTGTCTCCTTTTTCTTGAGAAAAGACGATGTGCTTTCACCTCGTCTCCCCCAGTTCTAACATTCATGTTTTGAGGGGTAGTCTACTGGCATAATCCTTCTTTATTAAGACCTTAGAGGTCAGTTTTAGGGATTTGATCAGAGGACTAGGACTGACCTGTGAAATAAACAGCCTTTGTAAGTATTATATACCTTTCCTATATGTGTATTGAGTGGCTTTCAATTTAGTTTAATCAGTGTGTTGTTATTAATAGGTACTACATGGAATGTGTTATGTTGTACTCAACAAAATACCCAGAAATGAAGTCCCCTCTTTTAATTTAGCTTGTAGGAAATGAAATATTTAGCCTTTTTTGCTTAAGTTTATAATTATTTGAGATGTTTTCCCATTAGCTTTCTGAAAAGTATATGCCTTTATGTAAATTTGCCTGTCTGCCCTATTTATAAATTGAGGATAAATTAATACAAATATTTTAGTGTTTGACTGTAGATAGGGGTTGTGTTGCTATGTGTGCGTATGTGAGGAACTTCCATGATTCATTAAATTATCATAGTAAAGATAATTTTTTAGGACTTCTGTTTATTTTTGGTTTCTCTTTAAACTTAGCATAGTCTCCAAAAATATACATTAGAGGATTTTTTTTTTTAAAGAAAGTACCGAGACTATTTGTTCACATTTATAATACATATTGTACTTTATTTTGCTTTTATAGTTTCTCACATCTTCTATATTTATGTTACTCAAATTTTTAGGTTTTTATTCTGATATGGTTTATGATTTAATTATCCACTAGACGTTCAAATATTTAAACTTTTGCTGTTACACAGAGGAAAAATAGGCTATTATCTCCTTTGTGGTAAAATTTTCTGCTCAGAAAAAAAATGGAAAAGTTTGGTAGCATTCACTTTCTGGCTCATTGTCTTTATACATGTTCAGCTATCTGGCGGTCGCTTGCCGTTTGCTCTAAACTTGGTGCTAATGTTGGTTAGTGAAGAAAAATGCCTCTGGACTCATGGCCCTCGCAATCTACATGGGAGAAAATGTCACTGGTTTTACTTTACCCCTAACATTTTCCATAATTTCTCGTTGTAATCATTTTAAAATTGATAGAATTATTTCATTATCTAATTTTTTTTCTCCCCCTCAAATCTTCTGTTTCCCCATTTTGCTGTGGTATTTCCATAATGATTGTAAATGACTCCTGAACTGTGTGAGTGAATTCCCTTAAGAGGCTTAGCTTGCCATCATCCGGGCTACTGATTGGTCTGAGTTCAGTTTTGTCAAGTGTTCCCCATCTGCTTTTTGTCAGTCGCTATTTTTGCAAAGTCTTCATTCTCTCTAATTGTACAAATATGTCTTCTTCATTTTTCTTGTCAGAGACAAATGAAAAAGAATTAGTTCAGTTTCTGAGCTAGTTTAGTCTTCATTAATTCCGCACCCCACTCCATTTTTAGCAGCAGCATTCTTTTCCTCCTCTTTTCCCTGCCTTGATAATTTTAAAAGCTCATCTTCTCATGTCTGACTTATTTGGGTATCAGGAATTAATTTGCTACGTCTGATTCTCTAAGTTTTAGCTGACTGTAACAAAGCCTTTCCACCTTTATGTTTAGTTCAGATCAGTCTTCGTAGATACTTGAAGAGTTATTTGCGAAATTACATTAGGTGTTTCTTGTTCATTATCATTTTTCCCAAGAGAAATTTTTAATCCTGTGTTAATTATTTAATTATCCTAATTATGTCTCAAATGGTGCTCCTGGCCTCTTGCACACTGGTGGAATTAATCCTTCATCCCAGGGCTTCTCAGAGTTCCTGGATCTTTAATGTTTGTACATTTATGTTTAAATGGTTCTTACATTGGTTCATAACTAACTTATCTTTTTTTTTTTTTTTTTTTGTCATTGCCCAGGTTCTGTCTCCTCTCTCTCCAATGCCATATGTTCTTTAGGTTTTATTTACTTTTTTGTGATTGCTCCTTCTTTTTTATTGCCTCCGATATAGGTCGTTATTTTCTTGTACACTGTTCTCAAACTTTAATGGCCATGAGAATCACCATGGAATTCCTGTTCAAGAATTGCTGGGTCCCAAATTCAGGTATTCTAATTCATTTGGTTTGTAAAGACCCTAGATATCTTCATTTTTAACAGGCATGTAAGAGGTTTCGATGCGTGGTCCTCTGGCCATACAGCTTTGTACTCCTGCTGCCGCCTGCTCACAGGATTCTTCGTTACCAGCCTTTACCTCAAATACAACAGCCAGATGTTTCATCTCAGAACATTTATTTGCAAAGTAATTTATAAAATGCTCCCTATCTGAAAGGCACTGTGTTGGGCACACAGAGTATCTTAATGAACAAAATGGACTTTGCCCCTGATCTTGCAATGCTCACAGTAGATTGATTTTTTTCATGTCTTCATCTTAAAAAACTTCTTTGATTTCCTGTTGTTTACATATTAACAGTGAGTCAGTTCTTCAGGATTTTCGAAGATGGGTTTTAGAACATAAGAGAAATGACTGGGAATCAGGAGACTTAGAGCCCTGGCTCTCCCTGTCCCCCCACCCCCCCGATTGTGTGTGTGTGTGCGTATGTGTTTCAGTTATGAAAGGAGGGATATTAGATCACTACTGTTCATTTCAGTCGGTGTTTGAATTTCTTTGTCTTCAAGGTCTTCAGTCAAGGTTAGAGGAAATATACCACACTTCATCAGTTCTAATATGTCATCATTTATGAGTCCTCCCAATTTCAGAGATGTTAAAATGTGAAATAATACACATCATATAATCAAAGAAATACTGTCTCTGTGTGTGTATGTTTGTATTTATGAGGGTAACGGTAGTACACAAAGATACCTTCTAACTACTGACACATAATTACCTAGGACCAAGAAAGATGTATCATTGGTCTGGCACTAATGAAAGAGTCGAGATTTATTAAGAGACATAAAGTCTGTAACACAAAAGAAGCAAAGATGAAGTGGGAGACTATCTCTCAGCCCAGATGACCCTTCCTGTGTTTCTCCTGAATCCACCTCACTATTGAATTGTGGAGAGTGTAGAGATTTCTAACAATGAAGTCATCAGGGCGACTATAACTCAGTGGGTAGCTCTTCCATCCATCACTCAGTTCAGACAGCTCAAAGAAACCAAACTTAGGTTAGCACAGTGCTTCTCGTGAGTTATAGCCTCTTTATTTTTTTTTTCCTTTTAATTAAATGTATTCATTTAAAAGCATTTGTAAAAACAAGTTTAGCGATCCAATTGAATAATCACTTGCAACCCTCTCCCACCCATCCCACAGACTCATACTTTGTTCCCAAGTTAGGGTCTTACAGAGGTAACATCAACTACCTTTTAAACTTTTCAGAAAGTTATTCTCTTCATGTTTCTACTGAGTCTTATTGTTCCTGGATGGTATATTAAGGGATACAGAGGTAAGTACTGTACTTTTATGAAGACTCTCACTCTGTTATTCTTCACGTCTTTTTATCTCTGCCCTTAGCTGCCCGCTCAATTCCTCTTCCTTTCAGGCACTTTTAGCCTTAGAATGAACTTCTCCTGTTACATTTGGTCATCAATGTTCATGATTTGACTGGAGGTATTTTTAGTACTACTGGGAGGTTTTAGTTGAAATCTCTCATTTCAGAAGTTGTAACTTTTAACAGCTAGTGGTAAATGCCAAATAAGTGATATGGACTCGAAGTACCGGGGGAGTTAAACGAAAGGAGAGATCACTGAATTTTTGGAAAATGCTTCAAGATAGGAGTGGTTTTACAGACAAGTAAGCCAGTAGGACTGGAGAAGCAGTACCAGAGAAAGGTAGAGACAGGAAGGTAGAGGGGTGTGTGGGAGGAGGGTCAGTACTTAATGGACCAGCACAGAGGGTCTCCGTGTAAGACATAGGGGAGAAAATCCTTTCTAGATAGGTTTGGGCTGAGTCATTGGAAGGTCTAGAAATCCCAGCTAAAGATTTTCAATTTTATAGTTTATGGAATAAGCATTTCTAATATTTCACAAAGGCATTTATCATTGTCTAACAGGCTTCAATCAGCCAGTCATTAGGGATAGGGCTTGTGTATGGTACAATGAGGCTAATTCTGACTAAAATTGCTAAGCCTTCGTGTGTGCTGTATGTGCATGTGTGTGAGTGTGCATGTGTACAGACACAATATACACACTAATGGATATTCCTGAGATGGGAGGCCTTAAGCAGAGTGGAGGAGAGTACAGCACTGCTGGCACACTTCTTGTGAGTAATGTTAGAAAGCCGTGAAATGAAATTCTGACCATACGGTCTTTTAGGTCTACCAGTTACTAATGATCACCCTGCTGTCAAGACTTGCCATAAGCTATGGAGAACGATTGGAGGGTTTTTTGTAGTCGTTGTTGTTTTTGTTTTTGTTTTGTTTTGTTTTGTTTTTTTTTCCTGTGTATATGTTTTACCCTGGAATTGATATTATGAAATTATTGTTTTAGAAAGGAGATTCCAGATGTAGTTTACATGATGAATTGGAAGGGGTAAGACTCAAGGCCAATTAAAAAGACCCTTTTGAAAGACTAGCATGAGATAAGGAGGGACAGAATAAGCACAGTGAGAATAGAAGGAAAGGAATGGTTATTTGAGAAGATGTACAGGGAGAATTTATTCACTTAGTAAATTTATTATATCCTGAAGATTTATAGTTGAAAAAGTCAAAATCTCTGCTTCAAAAAGCCCTTACTAGTGGGCAGTCAGACACTTGAATTGTGATAACTTGATGTGCGTAATGACAGGACACTGATGAAATGCTGTGGAAACCGAAGAAGGATTCCTTAGCTTAGAGGGGGAGGGGAAGGGGAAGGGCTCAAGAGGAGCCTGAGAGAGATGGTGTTGGAGTATTTATAAGCTAAAGGAAAGAACCTTGTAGAGAAAGAGGGGTTTATTTATGATCGGGGAACAGAAGGGCGAATTAATGAAGTGAAATATGGAGGAGGTGGGAGTACATGGATTTTGATTACAACGAGAAGGCATTTGAGGGACTTGAAGATTGGCTGGATATCGAGGACAGAGGTAAATCAAAGCTGACCGAGTAATCAGTTTTGTGTAACTAAAAGAACACAAATGGTGATGCTATTTGTAATAAAGAGAAGATGAATTGGTTTTAAACCCATTTGAGTTTCAGATGATGGCAGGTCAATGGGAAGCTTGTAGCAAAGGTCGATAAGGTTGACCAGTGAAAGATAAGGGTGAGCACCTTTGATTAAAGAGTGTAATAATAACAGTAATGTAATCTGTGATACTAAACGCATGTCTGTGAAAGTGGTGGGGCGAGGGGCTGTAGTTGCTGTTAAAAGCGTGGAGTGAGTCGTAAGAAAATTCACTTCCCTGTAGAGGTGGCGCCTCAGCGTCTTCATGGAAGATGTTCTTCCATAGGTGGTGCGTTTATCCAGGAACTCGGGCGTGAAATGAGGTGGAGGCTGGACCTGGAGTAGGAAATGTAAGTAGTGCTCGAAGCAGAAGGGTGCGTTTCTAGGAGATCCCAGTGGGAGAGGCCCAGCACGAGGGGAAAGATGGACAGTAGATACACCGGCGTCTTGGTTAGCCGTGTGCAGAGCAGAGTGTGGGCTCATCTCTGGTTTCTTCATCAGAGGGCAGCTGAGTAGCCTTGGATGGAGTCAGAAATGAGGCCTGTAGGTAAGGACTTGGTCCGCGAAGTACATAATAGTCGCCCTCGAGTCTGTTGTTACTTCATTCTGGTGGTGGAAAATGAAATACCAGAAGCTCCAATATAACTTTTCCCGTGCTGAGGCACCAGGGTGGAGAATCCAGCTCTGGATGAGTGTTTGTCTCTGCTGCTCTGCAGATTCAGTTGCACGCCTGTTGGCTTGCCTTTTGGGGGGACTGTTAGTGAGTGGTGTAAGTGGCCTTTAGGAAAAGTTCCTCCATCTTCCTAGCTATGAGGGGCCAGAACCAAGCATAGTACCTAAGGGCCCTGAGGCTTCATCTTTATCTCTTAAAGTTATATTTCCAGGAAAGTCAGCCGGAAAATGCCCCCTCAGAGTAGTTAAGTGAGGCGTTGTCTTCTATGCACAGAAAGTTGAATGATGAGAAAGAGGCAGCCACATTAAGGTTTGAAAAAGGGAGTGAAGAATTTGCATTTGTATTTGGCCTTACTAAGTTTGTGGTGCCTGTGAGATGAGGTGTTAAGCTGGCAGTGGGGCACATGGCTTCTAGGTGTTCAGGAGAGAGGTCTGGGCTGATAGATTGAGAGGTTTTAACAGATTGTATTTTTAGGTCACAGGACTGGAAGAGGTCTCAAACTCATACTCTTTGAGGATTCTTTTTAATCATGTCTATTTGCTTAGAGATTAACTGCATAATAAATTCTTATTTTAAATAGAACAGATGTTTTTGAATTAGGTAGACCTTTATGGGCATGAGTATATTTTGTATGTGTATATATACATTTTTTTCATGTTTCTGGATCATATGTATACTGTTTGCTAAGTTCCTCGTACCTATGTTCTTGATTCAAAAAGATAGCATTTCTCAAATTTTAACAAATCTTGACAAATTGAAAATTTTCTAAACTCATTATAGAATCTACTGAAGTGTGCATATGCAGTCATAGGTTTCTGATCTTCAGATTTAATAAGAGTCCCTGAAATCCCTCTCTTAGTAAATATTGTATTTGAAAAGGATTGCTGGAACATGTATTAAGTTAACACACATCTGAGGTTCCAAAAGCCCTGTGAGGTAGGAAGGTGTGCGCTCTTTCTCTTAAAATTATGTGGAATAGGCTTTGTGATAGGAAGTAACTTGTCAAGGGCAACACAACTCAAAATCGTTGGTGCCAGTCTTAGAGCCCAGGGGTTTAATTTGTGCCTGGGCTTTGTTCACTACCCCAGTGGTTTTTCTGCTCTGGCTGTACATTAGAGTCATCTTAGGGAGTTAAAAACAAACAAACAAACAACAACAACAAAAATCTACTATGCCCAGACCCCCACTCTGGAGGCCTGGACATTGGTTTGGTTTTTTATATTCTCCAGGTGATTCTGATGTGGAGTGGTAGTTGTGATCCGCTGCCCTATACCAAACTGCCTTATCAGGAGCTGTGTTGATATCAAATGTATTGACTCCTTAACTCTGAGAGATTACTGAGCTCACCAGGACACTTTCTTATAATGTTAGTAAGGAAGGCCTCTGTTCTTTCCAATAAAGTTATGGACACAGCCCTTACTCTTACTGTGACTGTTTTTCCTGTCTGGTTGTGAGCTCGAATGTATCACACATTCTTTCTCTGTCATCAGCATTCTCTCTGTCTGTACCTGAGACCAGTGAAGCTGGATCAGCCCTTTTCTTCCCTCAGCCCAGTACAATTATAACCACAAATTGTCAGTAAAACTGTTTTATCATTTAAAAGGGGACTTTGTTCAGTTTAAGACTGATTGATATGCTTTTGTATTTTTTGCTCCATTCTTTAAGTTATAAAATTCTCTCTAGTGATTGGATGGTGTTTTGAATGGATACTCCCAGCTTTTAATGCAGGTGTGTCTGTAAAATGAAGATGGCTTCTTCTCTCGTTTGCTTACTATTAGTGAACACATGCTTGCTTCTAGCTTGGCTAGATTAGTGCTATTCAAGGTGTGATCCTAAACCAGCACAAGTATGTGTTTACTATTACTTAGCCTTAACAAAATTAAGTCCAGAAATTGAGCTTGAGCATTTAGAAACTCTTAGTAATTGGACAAAGTAATTTCATTCTATTGAATTGAATAATAAAATCAGAGCTTGGGTTTTGTTCATCTCTTTAAAATTTTACTCTTTTGTGTTTTATAAAAGAAGCTAAACTGATCCATCCTCCCAGACAACGGAGAGCCATGGACTAGATTTTGAACCCAGCAGGAACTAAGAGGACTGCAGCCACCCTCCTTTTTTTCAAATGAGTAGTGATAATATTCTTGATTTGGCACTATTTTGAGGACGTAGAGTAACGAACTGTCAGGTGGTAAACTTCACGTTCTGGTGATGGGAATCAGCCTAGAATTCAGCCTCAGTTTGTAAGATAACTTTCTAAACATGTTTTGGACACTTTATTTGCCACCTGTCCTCCTCAGGCTTCAGTTACATTTCCATATGTTTATTTAGCCCTTTGAAGACACAGGGACATTCTGGCAGGTTTAATGTTGGATTTTTAACCATGAGTCAAGAACTAAAGTGGAAAAATTGTTTTCAAATGGCTTTGGCAGCTGATGTTTCCATTTTTAAGTGAGTCTGGCCAAGTCAACTAAGTATTTCATCATTTGTTATATTCAGATATATTTTGGCTCTGCACTATTATGTTCTAGAAGATATATCATTTTCTAAAGCATTTGGAGGCATGAAAACATCAGTGTTGATCCTTTTCTGTTTTAGGCAGTCAGAGACTTCTGCTTGCTTATTTCCCAACTACAGTATCTAGATCTTACAGGTGAGAAATGAAGACTTGTTCATTCTCTGTTCTTCCCCCAGAGGCCACCAGGAAGTTCCCTTTCCCCCTTTTTTCTTGTATTATTATTTCCGAAGATATTCTCATTACAGAAATTTTGGAAATAATGTTCCCAGCACCTAGAAATAACTGTGTTCATATTCTTGTGGATATCTTTCTCCACATATTTGCTTCATTAAAAATCATAAAATTGCCATCATATCAGAAAGGCAAAATTCTAGGCCCTTCTTTAAGCCATTTTATTCTGCTTACATTCTACAAATGTAGTTACGTGTTCATTATAGGCATATATAGAAAATAGCAAAAACTAATAAAGTATGAAATTTAAAAATCATCCAGAATCCTGCATCTCAGAGATAATTTTTAACTTTCACTTATGTTTATTTACTTTTGATTTTTTTTAAAGCATAGTTGAGTTTATATCCTAAGTATTTTTAAGCATACCTAAAACAGGCTTAGTCATAGGACCTAGATGAGAGCAGAATTAATTTAAAAAGCTAATGATTAGGTCAGTCAGTATGAGTGTCAAAAGATGTGAAAAATTATTTCTCAAGTTCTAGGCAAAAGATGTGATGTTGCTCTACGTAACTGTTCCCTTTTAGAGAGAGAAATATACTTTTTATTTAGTAGTTCTCCTGAAATGTTGTTCCAAATGTGTTTGAAATAGTTGAACCACTATTAATAAGTGATAGAAAAGGTAACACTGCTATTGTCTTAAGTGTCTAAATAAAATATTTAGACTGTGGGTCAAAATAAGTGGTAGCAGGTGGATGGCGGAAGAGGAAAGGCACAAGTCAGGGAAGTGTTCTCTGGCCACGCTTTGCCTAGAGCTGCGGTGTGCCCCACTGTACTCAGACCGATGGGGTTACTAATGTTCGGGCTGGCAAACCCCACCAATCCTCTCGTGTCATGACTTTTTATGCTTTCAATCCTAATTACTACTCATCCTTGGTGGCCTAGAGTATGTGTGAAAACCCTCCCTCCCTTACAACATTGTGGGTAGAATCGTGTGTACCCCCAAAAAGTATGTTCAAGTCCTAACAACCGGTACCTGTAAATGTGGCCTTATTTGGAAATAAGGTGTCTGCAGATGTAATTGGGTTAAGATGAGGTCCTGCTGTGTTAAGGTGGGCCCTGATCTAATCACTAATGTCCTTATAAGAAAAAAAGATACACAGAGAGTATGCCATGTAACAGTGGAGGCAGAGGTTGAAGTGATGCATCTATAAGCAACTACCACAAACTAGGAGGAGACAAGGAAGTTCCCTGTCCTAGAACCTTGAGAGTGAGCATGGTAATGCCAGCATCTCGGTTTCAGACTTCCGGCCTCCAGAGCTGTGGGAGAATAATTTTTGTTGCTTTAAGACACCTTGTTTGTAGTAATCTGTTGCTGCAGCCCTAGGAAACCAACACACTCCTCCAAAACACTGGGTCCTTACTTTTTGAACTCTCTCAAGTTATGTTTTCTGGGCTTTTTAAAGTGTGAGGAATTTTTTTTGTACACACTCTTTTTCCTTAATCATCTGTTGACAGTGTTCCATAGTCTTCTCTTATACAGTATTGCAGAAAATATAAAGCTATACTCATTTTTGTTCTTTTTATGAGTTCCTTATTTGGCCTATTTTTTCAATTTGCATCACAGATTGAATCTAACGAGATAGGGTCATTTCATTGTCAAAATCTCCTCCCCCAATATGGTAGCCTCTTGTTTTACTCATGGCATTTTCCCCCTCAAAAGCAAGAAAATATACTTCAGGGTGTGTGTGTGTGTGTGTGTGTGCGCGCGCGCACGTGTATTCATGTGTGTGTGTGCATGCATGCACAGGTGCACCCATGTGCACACATATATATTTTTTAAAGTTGTTTCTGTAATTCTTGGATTGAATCTCTGTTCTGAAATCTTTATATCTATCATCTGTTCTCAGTCTTTTCAATCTTTGTCATTTTTTCCTGTCTACGTTTGGGAGAATTTCTTAAATTTGTTTTTTGCATCTCTGGTTTTACTTTAGGGAATTTAAGTTATTAACCTATTGCTTTTATTGCAGCTTCTCTTTTGTTACAGCATTTTTATTTTCCTTGCAATTCTTCTTATCTTTCCTTTATCCACTTTTAATCTTATCCTGGTATCTTTTCCTTTCAGCCTTTTTTCTTTGTAAAGAGTTCTTTTACTGTTGGAGGAGGCCGTGTGTTCTTTAAAGCTACTGAAGTTGTCAGAATTTATTGAAATTTTCTTGTTTCTAGTTTCTTGAAATTAATCTCTTGGTCACTTTACTTTTCTTGTTTACTCATTTTCAAATGAGAAGTTCACCTAGACCCAATGTTTGCCAGCTTTTGGAATATGAAGACTGACTCTTAGCTTGTTATTTAAACATTTGGGTGCTAATGAAATCATTTTCTGAGTTTTACTGCTAAAAATGAATTTCATGTGTACACCTGCCTGCTTAGTTCCTAGTTTCATATAATGCAAATCTATTTCCTGGAGATGGAATCTTCAACCTCCATTTCTACTTGACTCCCTGATACATAGAGAATAGATGATATGTTAAAATAAACATAAATGCATCTTCCATGATTATTTTTGTCCTTATTTACAGTCTTTTACGTAAGAGAATTCTATTTGTCAGAGCCCCACTACTAGTCTTCTCCTACCTGCTAGCAAACTGGTTTCATTTGACGTGCTGTTTCTAATGGATGTAGAAAAAGAAGTGCTCATGTGGGCTGGAAAGCAGAAGGGCAAGGTGCTTCTCAGGTCACCATCTGTGTAATAGTGAGTGGTGCGCAGTTTGGTTGGGAGAGTGGAAAGGCTTTCTATACCTACTTCGAAGTGAGCAGACTCACTTCCCATTGGTACAGCAGTTAAACCATTAAGTTTTGACCTTGTCCCATCAGCCTTGAATTTAGTAGAAGATATCTTAAAGATTCTGGCAATAATTGTGTGTGGACATAGAGTTTTTCCTATTTATCTTATCGATCGATCGATCGGACATAGAGTTTTTCTTATTTATCTTATCTATCTATCGATCGATCGATCTATCTATTTATTTTTGGTCTTTTGCACTCATAGGTTTTTTAGAGGGTATGTGGGAGAGATTGTGTGGGGTACTACTAGCCAAATACCATCTTAACATTTTAACTGGAAAGTCTGGTATTTATTTCTCATTTCTACACATAGATTTCCTACTGGCTTGTAACTTAGGGCAAGATCTTCTTTTAATCTTATTTTCTTTGGCTTTAAATTTGGATTTTAAATAAACACACTTAACACAAATTAATATAAATATTTAGATAAGTTACTAACATTTTACTTATTAAGATAACATTTTCTTTCTTGCATTCTTGACAAATGAATTTTTCTTTCATTCGTTTGATAGATTCGTAGTATTTAAAATGTTTCACTTTTTTTTCCTGTTTTTTATATTTTATTCTCACTCATCCCCAGACATATTTCATTTAAAAACCTTGAGTCAGAGAAAGCGTTATAGGGATTTGAGATGGTGACTACTCGTCAATAAAAAGCCATGCTAAGGACAGAATGAAATGGACCCCCACTTACGATATATTTTTCGGTAAGGCCTTCAGCATGCTGCTTGCTTAGTGTTTTGACTGGGTAGACCTGTGCATCCCATAGCTAACTGATGTGGAAAGAAGTCAATGATTTTGAATTGAGAAGACAGAGCTGTGTCCCAAGATGATTCCAGAGAGTTGGTGCCTTGCTATTATACTTTTTTTTTTAATTGTTGTAACAAACACATATACTATACCATCTTAAGTGTACAATTCAGTAATGTTAATATATTCTCATTGTTCATTGCTTTTAAACCTTTTTCTCTTACCATTGAGAAAAGGCAAGGGTCTGATAATTGGTCCAATGTGCTGTGATTTGTTGAACAACCCAGTTTTTCCTATGAAGTTACATGAGAAACAAAGACCAGAATAATCAAACACACACATAAATGTACATACAATAAATAAATACGGTAAATTTAAGAAAGGAGAGAAGAGGAATAAAGCTTAGATTAGAAATCGTCCCTACAGGCCCCAGTATGAGTACATACCTCATTTCCTTGATTTAAGATACTAAGGAGTATAAGATTAGGAAAAAAAGAAAAAGTACCTTAATCTATTTTAAAACAACTGTTGATAACTATTTCTAAAGATATGTTATAATTATTTTAGTTATGTTAAAATGTGAGAATCTAAGAAATACAGGCAAGTGTCATGTACGGTGATGAGAAGCAGTGAATGTTGTGTGTGAGGAGAACGCTGGTGACTGAAGGGGCAGAGCAGTGCCGGCAAACAGGCATAAAGGAGGGTCAGGAGTCATCTTGACACCCTCCGCAGCTACTGCTGTCTCCATAGCCCACCAGCCTTCAGCTCTTGCCCATTTCACATGTCCAGAAAAGCTAATGCTCATCGATTCTAGGTAATAGGCCTTTTTTTTTCCTCAAGAAAGTTATTTTTAACTAGGTTGTATTATTTCCACGATTATGGATTGTTGACAGCAACTGACAGTGTAAGCAATGAACAGGGTGGGAACATGTTCTCAGTAATGACAGACTAGCCATCAGAATGTTATAAATGTGAACTGCTAACCTTTGTGTTTGCCCTGAGCAAATGAGCAATATATGGACATTTGAAATATATGTCTGTTTAAAATTCTGTCATGTGAGGTTATTTCTATTTCTATAGTCCATTTTGTATTTTTTACTTATGAAAAGTAACTTACAATGGCATCACCAGTTGTTCATCAATCTTCCCCTGTTATGTAAAGTCTGCCTGTGCCCACCCTTTGTCAGTCTGTAAATTTATCATGACACATATACATGGAATGGATTGTTACCTTTTCTGGGGGGGAGAATAAACCATAAATATGAACGAGGCTTTAAAAGAGCCTAACATAAATCACTAAGAAAAATCTGTAGTAGACTGGAAGAATATAAAAACCACTGTGAATTATAAATAATACATCAGGCTATAGAAGTCATTTTATATGAAAGCAGAAATATATTCTTCCTACAATAAGGCTCAATGATTTTAATAACATTGGTTGACCAGATTCTACATAGAATATAGTAGAAAGTTCTATAGTAAAAATTCTTGGTGATAATTGATAGCACAGGGCACTGAGGCTTACTCGCTGTTGGAGATTGCATTTTGTATATTGCTATCAGCATGTCATCAAAAGAAATCTTTACCTTTTCTTTGACCTTTGCTCTTTTTCTCTTCATGAATTTGTGTGTCATCTAGGAGCAGGGGCCATGCTAATCTTCTCTGTATGATTCCAATTTTAGTATCTATGTTGCCAAAGCAAGCACTAGCATACAGATTTTTAATCCTTTAAAAATTGAAACTCTGTTGAAAATTTTAAACACTATATTTTCACTTAATTAAAGTCTTTTCTCTGAAATTAGTGATTAAATTTATAAAACATCCAGAGAATCTCCTTAATTTTTCTTCTGTTGTGCCTATTTTAACAAGACTTTCCAAGGAAAGTAATTATGAACATATAAGTTAGTAACCTTTTAAACATGTATTAAAGAGAATATTCTATATACTTATCATCTCTTGGTTAATTAGTTGCTTTAGCAAACTTTTTTTTTTTGCTTTAGAAAATTTTCTTTAGAATATACAACTCTGACACAATTAAGAGTAATATGTTAAATGCACAACTTTATTTTGAAAGCAGGATGATTTCTTTCTATATAAAAAATGTTTTATTCATGTTGGAATTGAGCAGTCTCTGTGCAGGAGATGAAGAGAAAGTGTAAGACCATGCTCGTTCTTAGGTGCATCTTAGTTGAGATCAAACATATTATTAAAGCAACTGACATTTCAAGACAATATATGATTAAGTCCTAAATTGTGTGGTTCAGGCTGCTTTTAAATGTCGATATTAAAGAAAACTAAAGACAGGCTACTATTACATTTTTACCTGTATTCACATGTAACTGGACTGAAAACATTAAATATTCATTTCCCAGATTTGGAGATGTTTTCTTTCGTTCATTTCTAAAAAAAATTTTCTTCCATACTGAAACAACTCTTTAGTTTTATATTTTGTATTAGTGTTTTATATTATATTTTTAATTCTCCAACGGTATCTTCCTTCTTTAAGAGGATTCGCTTTGGTTCATTGTTGAGCTGAAGGTTACAAAATATAAAATTTCCTCCCAGCTAAAAATAGAGCAATATGAGATTATTATTTAAAAGAATTATTATCTTGCCAACTTTCAACTCATCTTTGACTCAACTTTCAGCTCATCAAGCTCAGGAATATTACCATCTAGATGTCTATTATTGATTTTTAGTTAGCGTATCTTGACTGACACATGAGGGAAAAAAGGTATTTTCTAAAGTTACGTTTAGGACCTTTTTTATTATGGAGAGTTCTAGGTTTCTTTGAAAGGTGTTTCAGAGTTGATGAATCCAAAAATTCAAGTAATGTGATTGCACACACACACACACACACACACACACACACGCGCGGGTGAGCTAGTGATTGTCCAGATAGAAAAGTACTCACTGAAAACTGCATGTTAATATGTATAATTAGCATTTTATAGATTTATGAGTTTTAATTTACTACTATTTTGATTTAAAAATTGAATGATTACCTATAGTCCTAGCAGTGTTTCAAGCAATAAGAGAAACAATTCCATAAAACATAAGCAGTGCAGCTACTTCCCTCTTCATGTCCCAAATTATAAACATATTATTTACCTATGATATTTATTAATTTGAAGATTATTGATTATAATAGCCTTATGCTCTGAGAATATAAATTAGAAAAAATTAATTATGCAAGCAGCCTGTTTCCTTCCACGTTGGGCTAAACCAGAATGTCTTTGGTTGCTATGCTACATTTTGTATTCAATCTAGCTGTGTTTTGCTTTTCTCCATGGAAGTTGTTGTTTAAAGGTAAATACATGTTTTTCAGTTGAAAGAAAATGCAGAGAAAATGAAAGCAACTGTATCCCAGCCTATACATTGTCATTAACAGTTCTAATTTCTGCTTGCAAGTTATTGGAAGTGAATTCTGGAATCACTGTAATTTATATGAGTCACCAGATTCTAGAGGGGTTGGTGTGGCTAGAAAATGTTTAGATAATGGCTTCATGGGTCCAGAAGAAAGAATAGCTGTACCAAAGCCAACAAAATAGGTACCAATTATTATATCTTCACTGCATAAGTACATCACTCGCAGGAATTATAAGTTCTGTCGCCTTTCTAGAGTACATCATCATAATTTATATTCATGCGACTGTATCATTGAACACCCTCAGAAGGGAGAGAAACTTCAGATGCAGCTACCCAGGTAGAATGGATAATAATAAAAAACTGGATTCTCTACTATCTAACCAATGTCTCGTGTGAGAAAATTTGGGAGATGACATAGATTGAGGTCCACAAGCTTCTATGAGCGGTGCAGAGAATCACCTTGTACCTGATGGTAGCTGTGCCTTCCCGAGTTCTCAGAGGTTGCTGTTGGGCTCCAGCTGCCAGCAGTATGCAGTCAGGTATCATATTGCCCAGGATAAAGGACACGATAGGTGATTTGAAGAACTAGGTCACTCCACATAGTGGCTGAATGACAAATTAAGGTACTTAGGTAGTGCCTCCCACATAAAAGACACTTATAAATACTGTTTAATAAAGGAAATTACTGAGAACAGGCCAAAGACTGTATGGAGAACAGAGCTGAGAGCCATGTCAGTGGCTGAAATCTCTGCTCCAGTGCTGCTTTCGAATGTACACTTTTGGTGCAATGTTTGTAATATTTAGTTTTATTTGCAGCGTTATTTGTGTAAGCCAAAGAGAAACTAAATGCTGTGGTACAAAGGAATGGAAGACCACTGAGCGATGCTTAGCTCCTTCAGGGCGTAAACTGTCCTATGCATCTGTGTGTGTGCAGGGCCCAGCACAGTGCCTTGCGCTCTTAAATGCTTATTGAATGAAGGGAAACACCAGTGAGAATTTGTACTGGGCCTTGAAAAGTGATTGAATTTGGTAGCAGAAGACAATGAGATGATTTTTCAAGTTAGTAGGACTCTATGGATAAAGGCACAGATATTGGAATGATTTTGAGACAGACACACTTGTTTGATTTTGTGACACCCTGGAGAGGTCAGTCTGATTAGTGGCCTGTGGTGGATATTGTGGTGGTTGGATAATGGTTGACAGAAGGTTGTTTTCAAAGACCAGTTTCTGGGAATTTTGTGTTCTGTCTTTAGTGAAGCTTTGTCCTGATTATCTTATTGGGTAAACCTACTTGAGGAGAACAGGATACTAAATGCCTTATGGATTTCATCTGCATAAAAGCCATTTACTCAGATGGGATTGATTGTGCGCGTGTGCACACAGACACACATACACACACACACACACAGTAAAACACAGCGTAAGCTTCTTTGGAGAAATACAAAGGAGAATGAGACACTTTTCTACTGAGAAATTCTGTCTCACAGACTAATCTCAGAACTCCTGATCATCTGCCTTAACTGTGTCCTGTGGGTCACTCTGGGGCAGGAATAAGAAGCAAGTGCCGAGCTGAGCACGCCCATCTCCCTGTAGCCTAGAGCTTGTCACGCTGAGTGGCATCATTTTCTCATTCAGATTGCTTATTAAAAGCCTTATTGACACACAGTGGATTGACCCAGTGTAAAACTCTGAAATTTTATCTTCAGGAAGAGGGAGCTCCTATTCTAGTTTCAAGTTGATATGTCTCGTTGTCGTGCCAGTTCTTGAGAGGCAGTCACAGATATTGCTAAATAAAAGGACCTCGTAAATTTGGCAGAAGTATTTTCCAAAAAGAACCATTTAAAACTTCTTCCTTTCCCTGCTTCCCACCTTAAGTTGGCTAACCCATTATGTTGTATTACTTTTTCACTTATGGATTTCTTTAACACAGAAGCTTTGGTTCTATAGTAAAATTGGATTCGGATCATACAATTACTAGAAATAATTTAGTAGTAGCTGTGGCTCTGGTAGGAACACTGAAAACCCGTGCTTTAAAAAAGTATGCTGTAGGTACTTTGTATTGAGCAAACACCAAACCTTTCTCAGGCATTTAGAAGGAACAAAAATAAAAAAAGAATTAAAAGCATAGTCAGAAACAAAAATAGACAAATAATAGGATTGTAGAAGGAATTATTTTTTTCTTCCATAAGTGCATTCTTAACTTAAAGAATAATTTATTTTTACTGGCTAGATATTACACTCCAAATATTTTCCGATTTTGAGTTCTGCAGTTATTTTGTCTAGAGCACTACACAGCTGTTCTTCTTGGTCGTCGTTGTGCTTAGTGGTGGGTGGTGGTACCTAGCTCCTCTTAAGCTGGAGAATCTGAGATTGAGTATTAAAGCCAGAATGAGGACCTGACTCTGAGGTTTGGGATCTGTCATTTATCATATTGCAGAATACAAGCACTCGCAAATTCTGTGAAGTGCACTCCAAAGACATGGTTTTGCTTTTCAACTGTGATGACACTATAATTGATCAAATATATTCTTTCAAAGAATCATAAATTCTTATTGGAGTTTGAGGAGATGTCATGTTCATTTGTCAACATGTCACTCCAGGGACACAGGTGCAGCAAATTTATGGTGGAAGCACCTCGTGTTTCTCCTGAGCCACATAAATATGAAGCAGACTTGATTGAAGACGTGTGGCTTTAGATTACTCCTCAGATGGAGAGCAATTAAGATCTCTCTGTAGAAGGCATTTCACCGTGAGTCTCAGGTTTCTGAGCAGCGTAGGCAGGTATCAGGTCTGAGGGGACACCAGAGAAACTTTCGGAGACCTGCAGATGCTGTCTCAGAAAAGAATACTAAGGGATTTCTTCTCTGGCAGAGTGACTACTGCACATCTTTAGTCAAGTGCATGATTAACTTTGACATTTGAAAATAGAACTTCATGTAAAAATAAGCATGGTACTTCTGCATCTTTAATTAAGATGTTTAGTTCCTGTCAAGGCTGATAGAGTCCCCCCCACCTCCACCTCCCCACATGAAGGGCAATATATTCTCAATTTCTGAAATTTTAGAAACCTGTACTTAACCTTTAATCGTCATTCCATTTACATGGAAATCTGATTAACAACTTTTAAAGTTCATGAGCTCCTGGTAAATGCAATTAAGACCTTTTTGGAGTTTGTTATTAAGAGCTGGCATTTAAAGAAGTCTGGGGCCCGGCTACTGTTGCTGTCTTCTCCAGAGCAGGCTCTCTTAAGCAATTAGCAGAGAACAAGAGGTACACGAATTGTACTGTATCGCTTCGGAGTTAACACGGTTGGTATTTAGCATGCTGTCTTTTTCTTTTCTGTGACTTGCTTCATGGCGTGAGCTTGTTACTGAGGGGTAGATTAGGGTCAAGGATAATAGGTGGCTCTGTGTCAATTTCCATAACTGGGAGAGTGTGGCTCAGTTTCCCCTCCCTCTCATGTCCTGAAGTTATGTTTACAAACATTTACTCTCACTTGGTGAGGAGTCAGGTTAACCATCCTACCGCATCACACTTTATCGCGTCTCTCTGCTGGATGTAGTAGTCGTTTTGAGAGTTAAAATTAAAAGATACAGATTTCGGAGAAAGAAATGATTCAGGTATGCAACTTCTTTCTAAACTCCTAGACATTTCAGCTGTTCAGACATTGCCCTTGGGTCGTGAGGGCAGAAGGGAGGAGTTAAATATGTTGGAGTGGGTCGGGGTAGATTGTCAAAAATTAACAAATTGTGGTGTGCTGTATGAAAAATGGGGGGTAAATAGCTAGAGGATCCTATTGGACCATATGTGGCCAGTCTGGCAGGGTTTTTCCACTTGCTGATAGTATAATTGGACCCTCTGATGGAGGCGTATGATGTGTTTCGTAGGCATTCTGCATAGCTCTGTGTTTACTGGCATTTAGAGGAGTGACAAGAGGAAATAATGAAACGAAGTAGCAACAAAGACAAATCAATAAAATATATTTCATATAACAGTACTATCAAAGAATACTCGAATCTTTACATGTTTCTGTACTGTTTGAAATTTTTATGAGCATATATTGCTTTTAAATAAAAGATCAAAATGAAGTATTCGGGGAAAAGTTAAGTTAAATAAGAAAACCCATCTAAAGGAATTAAATTTATGTCAGAAATATCAGTAAATAGTTTTCCATTTTTGGACTCTAGAGTTTCTATATTTTCTATAAATGTACATACACCAATAGTGCAGTTAATTGGTTAACCTTTTATACAATAGGCGAACCTTAAATGTATAAGTTAGTTTAATCCCACATTTTGAATTAATATATACCATTTCAGTAGAAATAGTGAGTAATCATCACAGACTTATAATAGAATTGGATTTTTTTGGTAACGGAACTGATAAAATAGGATTACTTTTTATTTAACCAAGCTGTGAACATACATATATGTATACAATATATGTATGTATACATACATCACCCTTGGATAGAATAATTTTGCTTATGTTGTAGACAAAATCTTTTACATATTTAAAAGCTGACGAAGTCTAGAAGTTACTCCTTCAGTTATAAGGGATTTTAGTTAAGGTATTTCAGTGTAAGGTGAATTCGTGGTAATATGGAGACATGTTGGACAAGGTGCTTTTTTGTCAAGTCATGTTGGAAGTTTAAGAGAAACATACAGGAGAAGTTAAATATACAGTGGTATATGATTAATTACCAAGTCTTGATAACCATCTGTCGGTTCTGCAGGAATTTAAAGGATGGCTTTAGATAAATTGGTCACAGAAGATTTCATGTATGTGGTAGGAGCTGACTGGTTCTTTAAGGAAGGCTAGGATTTAGGCATGTGGGAAGATCATTCTAGATAGGGATAATATGCATGTATTCATAGCAATGAGTACCTTACTGAATTTTCTATATACACGATTTATACAAAAGAGTATAAGATGTGATTAGATAGACTGAAACCAGATTCTGAAGAGCCTTAGATGGATTCCATTGAGAGCTTCGTCGTGGATTCCCTAAAGAAAGAAGCCACTTTGTCTCTGTATCCCTGTGCTTTCTATCCTCAGTGCCTCCAAACCCTCTTATCTCCCAGCTTTCCTTCCCATCCTAAATGTACTTAACACAGTACCTGCCACTCAGTAGGTACAAAATAAATGTTAATTGGAATAACAGGTGCAGATTCCATTTTGAATGATCCATAAGCAGACATTTTTTATAGGTGTGTCAGTACTCACAGATTCCAGATAACCAACATGAAGGCGTCTTTAGTAACTGAACTGCTAATTGAAAATTCTGAGTTGTAGCCACTTAATTGAATAAACTATCTCCAGAGAGCAATTTGGGTCTTTTCCAAGATGCATTAACTCTTTCAGGTCATTAGGGTGGCACTTATCTCATTGGAGCAGACATTTAATAAATGGTATCCCTATGATGTGAGTAAATTAATGTACCTCAAAAAGCTTTGATTTTCACCATGAGTGTTGCAGTTCTACTCCGAGAAGCTCATGTGTGACTGTGAAACATCAATAAGTGGCTGCCCTTTGGAGCATCGTACTTTCAATTTAGGTAACCTACTAGGGAGCACCTACTTTGTTTAAGACACCGTGTTAGATGTTAACAGAAGATACGAAGAAAAGGCATGGCCTGAACTGAGAGGCAGGAGAGAAGGCAGATAGATACCTACAAGATAAAATCCTTGAGAGATACAAGCTGCCATGTAGGTTTTAATGAGAATGAGACATCATAGTTAACAGTTAAGACGGATCGTAGGGACCATGACTTGATCACACAACATGCTCATTTGTTCATGTTGTGTGTGTGTGTATACACAAATAAATATGAACAGATATATGTATGTATATACATATATTTGCACATATAATGGTAAAATATGAGCTAGATCAATCAGCATTTTTTTTTTTACAATTTTCACAAATATGCCCCCCCTTGCTCATATTATATGAGATATGAATTATTAATATCTGGTGTTGATGTGCATTGAGTATGGTGAGGATGTGAAAAACAGGAAAAAAAAAAACCAGCATCTTTTTGGAGAGAGATCTATTGGTTGTCTGATAGTTTGAATTTAGGTGTCAGCCTACTGGTGGGAGATAGACCTTCAGACAGTAAGGAGGATAAGAAAGGTCTGTCCTCCCCAGCAACACTTGTTACACATTGAAGTCTGTTGTGAAGATGGAGGCAGCTAGTTGTTATCATAAGACAAAGATTCAGTGACCTAAGAGACCTTGCAAAGAGAACTTTCAGCAGAAGATAACGATAATACCCCTGTGAGAAGATCAAACTTTGCGGACGTAACGCCTGCCCCCGCCTCCTCGTGCATGGGCTTGGCGTTCTCTCTGGGCACGTGGACTCTGATTTGTAACATTCGAGTGGAGCACATGTAGTTCTTTAAAATCAGTCGAGTTATACTTAAATTCATTTCTCGATCTCATTCCCCCACTTTTGACAGATGGAAGAGGTAATTACAAGCTGGGAAGAAAAGGATAAACTCAGATAAGACAAAAATCCTTGGGACTTATTTAGGTAATAGGAAATAATCTAGTTTAACCAAAAGGTAATTATTTAAAAAACAACAAATAGGAACTAAGGATCCAAAAGTCAATTGGAGCTGCGGAAGGTACTGAATATCAGTAAGGAGACAGAGGCTTGTTTTGCAGGCTAGGAGGAAGCCATTGAAGGGTTTGAGCAGAAGATCGATGACGTTTAACTGTGCATTAGTGAGCTTAATCTGGTAACAGGTTCTGGGATAGATTGTCATGAGAAGTGTGAGGGCAGAATGACAAATTGAGAGATTGTCGTAAGAAGCTATGTGAAAGATAATGCGGAACAGATTTAGAGGGATGAGTGTAGGAATAAAAATATTTGAAAGAGGAAATGGACATGAGATGTGTAGTAGAAAATCTATGGGATTTGACAGTTGCCTTAGAGTATAAGACTGAGAAGAGTCACAGCTAACTTCAGATTTTGACCTTTGAAAACCAGACACTCTTGCAGGCAATGGCACTGCCTACCTGGAGCTTGGGAGGAAGTATGATGATGCAAGGAGATTTGGGAATCATGTGACGAGAACGTGGAAGAGAATAAGAGTAAAGATATTGAGTATTCACCATGTTAGGAAGGAAAATATGGCAGTCAAACTCACTGAGGTGAAAGAAAACGTTCTAAAAGTTTTGAGAATGAATATTAACAGAAGCCTGAATTTAAGTGATTGAGGTCTTTGTTGAAGAGAGAAAGGGAAGAGGAAAGATGGAGAAGAATGATAATGGAAAGATGAGAATACGGAAATAACTTTATATGTTTAATAACACAGGTGCTTGTTACGCACCAGGCATTATTCTAAGTGATTCACAGCATTAACTCATTTAAGCCCAACGGTAGTTCTATTGGGTAGGTAATAATATTATTCCTATTTTGAAGATGAAGAAACCAAGATTTCGAGGCAAAGAAATGCCAGCAGATTTCCGAGTCTCATTCTCAGAGATAATATATATATATATATAAACTTATGTGCTAAGCATTTAAATGCTATTTATTTTCATTCTCATATTAATTCTACAAAGTAAGTTTCACAGTCAAGGGAAATAGGCTTAGTGAGATTAAGTAACTTGCCAAGGTCATAGCTAATAAGTGGTTGAACTGATTTCTAGCACAGACTTTTTATATTTCTGTATTACCCTCTCATTTTACAGTTGGGCACATGAATCTCTATTTTAAAGTAGTTCTGCAAGTGATTCCTATGTGTAGACTAATCTTTCCAGAATTTCAGCACAAAAGTTGAAGGGAGAGGTATATATTTGTTGGGAGGAGATAAAACATTGTGGTTAGAGGGGAGAATTCAGAATTGAAGATCTTGGAGGCGGAGTATTTCTAAAGGAGAAAGAATGTCAAGGAGTAAGAGAGTAGAGGTCATTGGAATTGAGACTGAGAAAGACTGATGAAAAAAGGAGTCATTTGCATTGTGATGAAACATTAAGTGTCTGAAGTTTTTGTGATGGTGTCAGATAATCATGGAGCTTTGTGGTCATTTCGATGAGAAAAAAGGAGAAAGTATCATAAATAGGTAGAACGAACTCTGAGTGAAGTGGTCAGGGAATACATTGAAACTGCAGTTGGGAATGTGCCATTGGACACTGGACCGCTTTTGTGTCTTCCCCCAGCATGGCTCTTGTCTTCTATGTACTCTGAATGGGTTAGAAATTACAAACCATCAGAATGCTATGGGACTCAACATACATGGAGGAAAGATTGACAGAATCGAACACAGTGGAAAATTCAACAATTATGGTTTGAGATTCCAATACTTTTTTTTAAGAATTAATATAACTGGACAGAAAACATATAAGACTTGAACAGCACTATCTAGCACCGTGGCTGAAAGTGGCATATACTCTACCAAACACCATCAAAATACAGATCATTTCACATTAGCAGCATATTCTCTATGATAGACCATCTACTAGACCATCAAGTAAGCCTCAATACATTTAAAAGGATAGAAATCACACAAAGTGTGTTCTTTAGGCACAACAGATTTAAATAAGCAACAGGGAGAAATTTTGGACTTCTCAAATGTTTGGAATAAAACAACAAACTTCTAAATACGCTATTGGTGTAAGAAGAAAAATGGAATATCAGCAATCTTAGTTTGCACCTGAAAAGTTAGAAGAAGAAAAATAATCAGACCCAAAGCAAGCAGAAGGTAGGAAATGATAGATTAAAGTGAAAATAAATGAAATTAAAAAAAAAATCAGAGGAACAAATTTGTAATGAAACCAATTACAAATTAAAGTGAAAATAAATGAAATTAAAAAAAAATCAGAGAAACAAAAATGTAATGAAACCAATGTTTTTTGAAAAGATCAAAAACTGATTAATTAAAAAAGTGAAATCTCAAAACAAACAAAAAAACAAAATCAAGAATGAAAGAAGAAGACATCACTATATACCCTACAGAAATTAAAAAGATTAAAGGAATTATTATGGACAACTTTATGCTAACCAATTAGACAAGTTAGATGAAATGGAAAAATTTCTAGAAAGACACAAATACCAAAACCGATTCAAGAAGAAACAAATATGAATTGTCTTAAAACAGATAATTAAAATTTCTCCTACACATACATAAGCCACAAAAATGTTCTGTCAAACATTTTAAAGACATAATACCAATGCTTTGCAAATTCTTTCAGAAAATAGAAAAGAGGAAACACTTCCCAGCACATCCTGTGAGTCCAGTACTACCCTGGTGAAAAAGTGAAAGACAACAGGAAACTGTTGAGCAATATCCCTCACGAACATAGATGCAAAAATCTTGAACAAAATATTAGCAAATCGAATCCATCAACATATAAACTGTATTCTGTACCATCAAGTGAGATTTGTCATAAGATCAATTAAAGTACTATACCATATTAATAAAGGACCAAATCCACATAATCATCTCAGTACACAGGAGTGCACTTGACACCCATTGATGGTTTAAAAACAAAAAAAACCTTCAGGAAACTAGTCCTAGAAAAGAACTTTCTCAATCTGATAAAAGACTCCATGAAACAACCTGCAGCTAACATCTTAAGGGAAATTTTTGAAATGTTAGAAGTGTTCTAAAATGATTATGGTGCATTTACTTAAAAATTGTTGAATTGTACACTATATGGGTGCATTTTGTGGTGTGTAAATTATACCTCTGTAAAACTGTTTTAAAAAATATGGAATAAAATCAAATTACAAATATTCAAAGATATATGACTCTCACAGTATCCTTCAGAGACCATATAGGCATACACTTAACAGTCCTAATAGAAGGGATTCCCTTCTATTACTCATGGGAATCCCATTAACATTATTTCCCCTTTTACAATTATGGATTTGAGGGTACAAATGAATATGAATACTCGTATGCTTCATAAGGGAGTATATTCCAAATTTAAAATTTATTGTCTCTATCAAATCTGTTCTTCCTGCATTCATGATTAGTGTTCCTGGAATCACAAGTTTTTAGTCTTGCAGATGTGCAGTCTTTCACCCATTTTTATTTCTCCTTTCTTTCACAGAATAACTAGTTAAATTTTATTTATTTTTTTCTCTGCACTGACTCTCTGATGTATCCCTTTATGTACAATCTCATTAACACTGCTTTAGTTTAAAATTTTTTTTTTCTCTTGAACTATCTTAGGTTTTCTCTTCTCATCTCCCTCCCTTTATAGAGTTTTCTTAATCATTTATTTTGCCTCAAATCCCATCGCCTTCTAATCTGTTATTTTATATGCTGGCAGATAATTAAAGTATACTTATCAACATTTTATTTACCTATTCAAAACCCGTTATTGCCTTGTCATTTTGTATTTGATTTCAGTACCTGAACCTGGCATTAAAGGTCCTGATTAATACATTTGCTCATTTGCCACCTTTCCAGGGGTACCTCTCAGTCTTCATTTTTATGTTACCTGAGCTATTTGCTGTTCACTAATGATGCCCTGAATTTCCCCATCACTGTTTCTTTCTTTGTGCTGTTACTTCTGTAATTTTTTTTAAGATTATGTGTCCTATAGCGTCATGATCTTGAAATTTTGTTCTCATCGTCGTAAGTAGGATCAATCTTGTCCTACAAATGTTCACAGCAATTTCTTCGTCCTGATGTTTGCCACTTTCTCCCTTGCATTGCACTCATTCACGTGTGTCTCTATTACTAGATAAATACAAATGAGGGAAGGATTGGTTGGCTTTAATTAATTAAAAAACTTTTATTTACGTATAGCACAATTCATTTTTTTAATATTAGAGAATTTTTTTCGAATCTTGTGTTTATATCTAGCACAATGACTTGCATATTTTATGCATTAAATATATGTTTAATTAAAAAGAAAACTCTTGAAAAGCTATTAAAACTGAGTTTTCCTTGTTAAAAGCTCTCGTGTTGAGATGGAGGGAAGAAATCTAAGCATGAGCTCTTTGCTCAAGGCTTTGCTGGTCAGGTATTTGATGTAGGACCTAAAAGTACATGGGTACTCTTGGAATTTTTTTGGTTTGTTTCACTTTCAACACTGAAGAACTATTCACAAGACCATGCTAATAATGGTGTTAATTATAAAATTGCCATTGACAATGAGTATAATTAGGCAACCATTCTATTTTCAAAATGATTGTTTATTTTTCTTTTGGCTTCCTTTACTGCAGAATATTTTAGCCTTTATACATTAGGGAAATGAGACTACTGTATTCAAAAAATACACTTTTCTTTTTTTTCTTTGTCATTAATATTTCATTTACTGGCAACTTTATGGGGGAAATCTGATAACTTTTAGTAATTCTGAGTGGTGGTCCTAATTTAAAAAATATTGGTACGTTGTTTCGACCTCTGTTGTAATGATCTTTGGAACCAAGGTGATGGTTTGAGGGGTGTATTTTACTGATTTTGCTCTTCCGCCTTCTCTTGATTTCTCAAATCCCTGACATCCTTCTATCCGCGTACCTAGACCTTATCAACTTTGTCTAGTAAGACGGTAGTTTCTACTTGGGTTCTACCTTTCCTTGCACCATGGAAACTGGGAAGTGCTCTCTGGGAAAAAGCCAGAGGAACTCACCTGTGTGCTTCCTTTCTTTTTTCAGGGTTTACAGCCACTAGTTTCTGCCTAATTTGGTTCCTCTCTAGGGCCTTCAAATTCTTATTTTTGATATGTTTCTTCAGCTTTTAAAATTATTATCAATATGTGGGTTAGTCCGCTGGAAGCTACTTTGCTGTACCGGGAACTCCTGGGCATCTGTATTTGAAAAGGACAAATTATTGAAAATTACAGTATTTGATGCTGGCACATTCAAGATATTGCCCAAGAGACATGCAGTCTGAGTTCGTAATGGGAGCTTGGTGTTATTTATTTATTTATTTTTCACTTTGTTATTACTCCTAACAGAAGCAGCAATCTAATTTTCAGATTCATCAACGAGGACAAATACAGTATAGCTTTGATATAAATCATTGAACATTTAAAGTTAGTAGTCAGGAGAATCAGTTTCCACTACTTCTGTTGTCATGAGATACCAGGGTTCTACAAAGACATATTTGTGATATAAATGTCCCTAAATGCATATTAGTACCTATTCATTTATCCATAGGTATGTTAGTGAAGAAACAAAACCTATTTGAGCTGTTATAAGGAAAAATAAGGAAAATGTACTAAAGGCTATGAGGATGTATATCGTGGAACCCAGGGTAGAATATCGTATCAGCAACTGGATTTGAGACATATAAAGCCATGACAAACAGGTTTGCAACCTTTCACTTCCTCTCCTGTGGGTCCATTTCTCTTTCTCTGGCCATCTAGTTTATTCTTTATTCTGCCTCTCTGCAGATTGGATTTCTTTGATTTTCTATCCACACAGTAAAAGGTGGTTGCCCCAAAGAATTTCCATCTCCTCACTTATTGACCGACAGAGACTGTATCCCACCAACATCTTCCTAGGAAAGTGAATCTTATTGGCTCATTGAGGGCTGGCAGTCCACCTGGTGGAATAGCTTCTCACCAAGAGGAGAGATTCCAGGGTAAAAATGGCTACCAGGGTCAGTTTGGCCACGGAACAGTTCTTAGATGAGGAGAGGATTTTCTAAGCTGGGAAGTTTTGAGAAAGAATCTACCTACCACATTAAGTACCTAGAAGCATCTAGTGTTTCATTGAGTCGCTACCTGGATAAACAGAGAAGCTGAAGAAAGGGGACGTGTCAATTTTAAGCTGGAAATCTCCGTATTTATTTTTAGAAATCTCTGTGTATAAACACAAGCAGACACAGGTAATGTGTCAAAGAGGATTAAATGGTAAATGAGTGTTATATCAAGTTATAAATCTCAAAATTGTGGCCCTGCTTTTGTACATCATGAAATTTTGGACTAGCATCTTAGCAACTGCTAATTAAGTATTATATCAGGAAATGCCTGACCACCCTAATTTGTATGTTTTTTAAAGCATTACATTTCTTTGCTTCAACCACAGAACCATCCAGCATACCAGGTATTCAAAAAATATATGAATCATGACCTCACTGGGATATATAGAGTTTCAGATGCTTTCCAACTGTGTTTTTATATTTCTTGTCTTTGGTTTTACAAATTATTGCCTTTTAAGTTAAACTTAAACTCACCCATAAACTTTGACTTTTAGTTTTTGAACTCTTGATCAATAAGAAATAGCAATTTCTGGTATTTAGAAAAGAAATGAATGTCTGAGATGTGAAGGAATTTAGAGCCAGCAAGAACACAGGGTTATCTTCTGCAGATTTTCTATGGGCAGGATATATTTGATATTATGTGTAATGCTCTTTGCCCCAGAATTCCAATCTTCAGTGATTTTTCCCAGGCACTCACAGGCGAGTGCTTAGGATATTCATGGACAATTTGGAAGATGCAGTACATTATCCACAATGATATAAAATCACCAAGAAATTATGTGGTTGTATTTTAATACCAGATGTCTGATATTTGTTTCAAGACTTTGTAATAGAAGATTTAGCCTAATTCATTCAGATTTCAAGCATCTTATCAATAGGAGCTTTTTTTTTTTGAGATATTTAAAATCACTTTTGCCAATTTGAGTGTTGAAATAAAACTTTACCTGTTTTCAAGCAGTATTTTCCATGTGGCGGTGAAATAGTATTAGGAAAAAGAAGCAAATACATCACAGAAATAAACAACCTAAAGCTTATGATTAAAATCACACTTATCCCTTTTTGATTTTACTTCTATTAAAGATGTTTGTACTGAGGAGTCATTTATAGGGCTCATTCTATTTTTAAAACTGTCTCTCATTTGCATATAATATATATCAAGCCTTCTTACCACATACTATTTAAATTTCAGTGAGTCACTTTTTTTTTTTTTTTGATTCTCTGATATGTTGCATGGCTCTGTGGTAGGAGTAAAGAAATATAATGTTTTAAGGATTATAGCATTTAAATTGGGGGTGGTCAGGTTTCTTTTCATCAGATAATAACTAATCATATCAGGGGGGTTTTGACGAGTACTTATTGAATGATGTGTAAAACGGGTATTTTAGGAGTTCTGAAAAGGGGACGGCTGGCCTAGAGCAGCCTGGGAAGGAGTCATTGAAGAGAAAACAGTGGAACTGTTTTTTGGAGGGTTTGTTAGGACTTTTATTTTGGGAGAGAGGATAATCTAGGTTGGGCATTCTAGAAATGAGAAGGCCCAGGCATGTTCAGGGAAGAGCTAAGTGGGAGATTTTGACTGGAGTGTTGGGTTCATTGCGAGGAGAGTGTGACACAGTCGGAAACACATACTGAGATGAGATGGTTGTACATTACGAGATGAGTGGCCTTACGGTGATGGCAGCAGCAGTGCTTTAGGAAGATCACGCTGTCGACGGCGCATGGGAAGGACTAGAGATGAGAGTCAGGAAATTAAATAACAGCTCTGTGAGTCGAACTAAGACGGTGGCTGTCAGAATAGACAGGAAGGGGCAAACTGATGGATTGTTGAGAAAGAATAATTAGTGGACTTGGAGACCAATTATTTTATGGATACAAGGGGTAGGGAATGTATCGAAAGATGGTTCTGAAGTTTTAAACCTAAAGAGCAGTGAGAATAAGAAACTACTAACAACAACAGCAACAACAAAAAGACAAGGAATTACTGATGTTATGGGAAGAGGATTTAGGTTTCAGAATTTAGGGTTGATTTTCATCATTGAAATATGTGACTGTCAAGCAGTCACAGATGTGAGACTGGAGCTTGAGAGAGAAATCCAGAATAAACTACATCATGGTAAAGGAAATAATATGTATGAAGGCTGCGTTTTGAAGTTTGGAACCTAAAGACAAAAGGGAAATAAGATTATAGATAGATCGTGAGGACCAAAGCAAGATTTTTGTTGAGAGGTAGAAATAGCACATGTTTGAAGATAGAAAGGGAGAAGCCAGTGGATAGAAATAGAATAACAATGCCGAAAGGTAGTAATTGAGGAGGCTTTGTTGATGTGGAGAAAAAGAACAATGATCTTAAATACCAGGGATTTAAGGATGCTGGTTAGTTAAGCCTTTGTCAGACAATATTTTATTGTACAAGGCCAGTCATTGAATTATGAGGAAGACAGGTAAGTACCTCAGAAGAATTACTTGGTTTAGTGTATCTTCATGCTTTGGTAGAACTATCTCTGTCATTTTGGTGTTAAAACCAGTGAAAGCAGTGCATTTATAGACATCTTTCTATGTTGTATCAATTTGATATTTCTGTTCTTGTTTACTAACCTGGTTTTGATTACAGAAGCCTACCAACTTTATTAGCATCAGTGAAAAATATACAAATTGAGTTCCTCAGTTGAGTTGCTAAAGTAGAGACCGAATTCAGTCTCTCCCTGATGATCGAGCAGTTTGGGCAGATGTATTAAAGTCTATTTACTGCCATTCTCATTGGCAGTTTTTATGCTCTTAGTAAGAATAGAGTGTCATGGGGGAAGAACACAGGTTCTGGACTCAACTAAACCTGGGTCGAAATCCTGGCCTGTTATGCTTCTTTTGTTTTTTTTAAGTAAGACTTTATTTTATTTTTTTTTTTAAGAGCAGTTTAAGATTCACAGCAAAATTGAGGGGAACATACAAAGATTTCCTATTAACTCCTGTCCCCACCAATGCATGTTGGCTACTTTCTATATACCACTAATTCTCAGTTTCTTAATCTCTAAAATGCAGATAGTAACTCCTACTTCATAGATTTCAGGATTGAGGAACATTATGTTTTTAAAATATCTGATATTTGTTAAGTGCTCAGTAGTGTGTACGTGCTCGTAATTGCTTTAAAACTTACATGGGGCCAGCATTATGTTTACAGGGTGCTTTATAAATGTTTTTTTGATGAAAATGCTTAATATGGTCTTCAAACTTGCATTGAATGAATGAATGAATATATACAGACATGAATGAATAATTGCATGGACCTTGAGTCTTGGAAAAGCTTTTATTTCAGTCTTGGGTAGAATTGCTTGCATATATGTACCATACCACTTGGGTATCTTAAGAATTTTTAATGTGAGTGATTATGGAAATGAATTAATATACTTTAGTTGCAGGTTAGATACTCTTAGGAACCATGATGATTTCTATTACAGACCTGCTATTTTCTTTCATAATATTGGGAACTTTGTAGAACACTGGATTTGAAAATACACAGATAACAGTTGATTCTAGCCCAGGCCTACACCTCCCGAAGCTCTAATGTGGATTGATTTTATAAGCAGGACCTGCTGGCAATAGTTATCTTAAAAAAAAAAAAAAAGCTGTTTTGTTGTTTCTAAGCTCTTAAGGTCAGTAGTGGCCCTAGAAATTATTTGCAGGGCTGTGGCCCAGGAATCCTCTGAGCAGTTGGTTAGAGCACTTGCCACTATGCTGTTAGAGGAAGTGTGAGGGCATGGGCCCGGGGCCAGTGCCTGGAGTGCACTCCACAACCCCTGAACCTTCTCCTGGGCCTCATTTCCTTTTCTATAATCCGAGAGTTTATACGATAGAGATAATACATCTAAATGGATTTGCTCCTTTCCTGCAACCTAGTAAGCCGTCAGTAAATATTTTGGCATTGCGGCTGATGCTGGTGTAATTTGAAATAATGAGGATTAAATTATGGCTCAAGGAGAATATTAACTCAGCATAGTGCCTGACACGTAGTAGACCCCTAATAAAAATGTTCTCTTCCATATTCAAATGCACACCACACCCCATTCCTAGGCAGAAAATAGATGACTTTCTGGCTATAATGAATCTTTCCTCAGATCTACCACTAGGAATATGAATAGCCAGGTTAATATACTTCTGCATGTCAAGGAAGGATAAGGTTTTAGAATTAGGTTTTTGTAGTTTAAAATTGCTTTTCCTAATAGCACATCGTAAATGTGTGTATTAAACTGCTTATCTGATTGTACAGATGCTGTTGACTGAGTACTTGGATATGAAAAATACTCGAACGGCCTCTGAACCGTCAGCTCAACTGAGTTATGCCAGCACTGGACGAGAGTTTGCAGCCTTTTTTGCCAAGAAGAAACCTCAAAGGCCAAAAAATTCTCTTTTCAAGTAAGTATCCCTGTTGGTAAGAAGGCAGGTGTCAAAAGTGTTAGATCCATGTAGGATGACTTTCTGCTTTATTGATGGCCATTACTTCACCCAGTTAAAGTTGATTTGAAATAATTTATAGGAAGTGAATATATATTCAGGTTTTTGTACTTTTGTTTTCTACCAGGGGAAGTGGCTATTTTGGAATATGGTTACTGGACTATCTAGAACTTTTTAAAAAAATTGTGGGAATTTGTTTCTAGAGAATTTTATATGTAATGAAGGGAAATGAAACTCTCCAGTTGTATCTGGGGAATTTATATGAAATGAAAGGAAATGTAGTATTTCAGTATTTGAAAAACCCCAAGTGTCAAGAAACAACCTTTGTTAATAAAGTTATGTAAATCTCTCAGGCTACGTAGTATTGGGTTTTATTTGATTTAATAAAGGAACAATCTGGAAAATTTTTTTTCTAATTACTAATCCCACTAGGCCATGTATCCTAAGTGTGTATCACTTGGTCACAGCTAACAGTTAATGTTATTATTAACTTTAATAATAACAACAACAATAATAGCTACAGCTGAGTGCTAACTATGTATCAGGCAGGCACTATTGTAGATAAATTCCTCAAAATAATCTCAATTATACGTAATTCAGATTACATCAAATTTTAGCAGCTGGAGTTCTGATTAATGCTTACTGAGCCCTTACTAAGTACTAGCTGAGGCATTAAGCCGTTTTCATGGATTATCTCATTTACTCATTAAGACCCAATAGGTATGAGTTCTATTTTTGATCCTCTTTTGCATGTAAAAAAAAAATTTGAGGCAAAAGAGAGGTTCAGTAAATTATATAAGTTTACATAGCTAGCAAGTGTTAGAATCAGGATTGAAATCTTGACAGATCTATGTGTTCTTTTAGAAGTTAATGGATATTTAAAAAGTATCTGTAAATCTAAGCATGTAAAGTGACTGCAGAAGTATCATCACAGTTTTTTGAATAGTTTGAGGCTTTTATTGATTCACTTTGGAGATTTTTTTTTTTCTTTTAATCATGGATTCATAGAATTCTTAATCATTAAGGAAGTTTCAACAGTTCATTTATCTTGTGGTCTAGAGAAGAGATTTGCTATGCCCACAGTGGAATAAAATTGATTCTGTTTATTGAACAGGATGTTCCTCACCCCCGCCCCCCCACCGCCCCCAACACACACAGTTTTATTCAGAGGTTAGATGCAGTGTCAGTAAAAATGCTTTAGTCTGCAAGTAACATAGAACCCCAAATGAACCACAGGATAGTTATCATCTCACACAGTAAGGTGAATGTAGATGGTTCCTTAATTCACCAGTAGGGAGAGTATCAACAGGGATCAAGCCCTTTTCATTGCGCTGCTTCATTTCCACGCCAATAAAGTGGTGATGCCAAGGAAAATAGGGTGTGAGTCTTCCTGAAAATCTTTTATTTTAATTAGTATGCTTTATTTTTTATAGCAGTTTTAGGAAAACCAAACAGTTAATACAAAGAGTGCCCTTACATTCCCTGCTCCCACAGTTTCCTCTATTATTAACATCTCGTATGAGTGTGGTGCATTTGTTACAAGTGCTGAACTGATATTCACACATCATTCTTAGCTGAAGTTCATTGTTTACACTCTGTGTTGTATAGTTCTATGAGTTTTGAGAAATGTATAAAGTCATATACCCACCATTACAGCCTCATACAGAATAGTTTCACTGCCTTAAACATCCCATTCTTTGCTTGTTCATTCCTCCTCCTTTTCCCTGCTCCCTGAACCCCTATCTTTTGACTGTTTCTTTAGTTTGCCTTTTCCAGAATGTCTTACGGTCAGAATCATACAATATGAAGTCATACAGATTGACTTCTTTCACATAGCAACATGCACTAGAGGTTCCTTCCTGTCTTTTGTGCTTGATAGATCATCTCCTAATATCACTGCATAATATTCCATTGTGTGGCTCTACCAGTTTGTTTTTCTGTGCAACTATTGAAACACATCTTGGTTGCTTTCATAAAACTGTTATCAACATTCTTATGCAGGTTTTTGTGTAGATGTACCTTTCAACTCATTTGGATAAATACCTAGGAGCATGATTACTGGATCATATGGGAAGACTATGTTTAACTTTGTAAGACACCACCCAGCTGTCTTCCAAAGTGGCTATACCATTTTGGATCCTTTTTTTTTTATTAATAATTATTACTTATCCATTAATTTTTCCTGCCAGTGACAAAGCCCTTCTGCAAGTTTTCCTCAAGAAAACTAGAATTGAATTTTATGCCCATTCCTAAGCCAGCCACTGACGAGGGGAAGCAGACCATGAATGAGATTGTCTTAATCCAGTCAGGGTTCATCTCTGGTGACAGATCATGAGCTATAGGGCGAGCCACTTTTCCTGAGCATAGGAAAAAAAATTGCTGAGTGAAGAGGGAGCAAGGAAGCAGAACACCCAGAGAGAATAGGAGCTGTGCCAGCAGGCGAGAAAGATGGTGGAAGGAGGGGTGGTTGATGGAGGCACTAAGACTGCCTCAGATGCTGTCTGTTAGGCCTCCCCCCACCACCTTGCCCAAACAATCTAACCCCAACAATCTAAATCTAGATATATAGGTTTTTAGGTTTCATGTTCTCTGCCATCACCCCTAACTTTCAATCTCAGACCACATATACCTTTTCAAACATTTAGGCAATCCTGAAATTGTGGTATTGGGAAACATAAATTTTTGAAAATGAATAAATGAACTTAATTGTTATACTTTTATTATTATTGCATAGTAATAAAAACTCATCACCCACAAAGAATTAGGCTATTATTATAGATCTGCCTTTTTAAGTCTTGTTTATACCATTAATGAACCGGTGAGCCTCAGTGCCTTTGCTCATAAAATAAGGAGGTGAGACTGAATCATCTCTAGCACCTCATTTACTGTAAAGTTATATCAATCGTGACTTGTTCCAAACATAAAAAGGATTCCTGAGTAGCAAAAATACATCAGGTCATAAAGGATTAAGATTTTGGCGAGCTGTAATCTGTTTTTATCACATCTATGAAGGACTTTATGACTCTCTTTAATTGCCCCTAGTCAAGGTTAATTAAGTGTGTTTAAGTTCTCTCTTAGTGTATAATGCGTGCCTCTCTATTCTTTGCTCAAGAGTTTATTTTTTTCCCTTGTCATTTATGATCAATAGCTGTCAGCATGCTTTTTGGAGGTCAGTGGCTTCTTTTCTGTACTTGACTGGCAGGTGGCACTTTAAGTACCGCATACTTTGCCTTCCTTTTGGCTGCAGTGTCCTCTTAGTTCTTGGCAGGGTGCAGAGAAGGGATCAAGTAACCCAGTGTATCCCTCAGACTGACATTCATCTTATTATTCATCTTCCTTGTCAAAGAATGGATAAAGAAGGCACAGTTAAGAAAACGATGGCGTTCCTTTTTTGTTGCCAGAAACCTGTTCCATCATCACTGTTGTTCTTTCATTATGTTGCTGTTTACCCCTTAGTGGAAGAAATTTTAGAAGGATTTCTCCTGTTGGCCTGTTATTCTGACTTTGAAGATCTCAGGTTTGAAATGGAATGTCTTAGCACATCACAGGATTTACTGTTTGATATAATTATACTTTTAACTTTTTTTTAAACCTACAAGTTTCTCTTAAGACTGTGATTTGTTTTTGCTTTTATTAGTTTAGTTTTTAGAGACCCTTTCTAGATCGTGAAACTTCCCCCATGTTTCTGACCTCTGAAACAATTTCTGGGTAGATATGAATAAACATTCTATAGCTTGGTATATTTGAGAGCATTTTCTGTGGCAGGTGGCCAGTCAAAACCCTGGCAGCTCTTTACAAACTATTATTTTTAGGACTTTTAATTAGAGACCATAAATGCCTTGCCTCTTTGGTGCAGTTAGTCAGCAGTGTTTCTAGCATGCCTTTTGTACTAGTCCTCTATCTGGAGGAGTTAGAAAGACAAGGTGTCTGCTTTGAGGAGCCAGGATTTCTGTGGTGACAGCTGACAGTCACTAATGGCTGTTGAGCTGGATAGGAGGAAAATTAGAATGACTATAAGTTACTTTTGTTGATGTGTGCGTAGGGATCCTGGCAAAGGATCTGGAGATAAAAGAAAGTTGTGACAGATCAGACTTGTACCAGTCAAAATGGAAAATGGGCCAAAGATCCGAATACTTTTGTGGAAGAGCGTCGGTCAGGAATCTCATTCATAAATCAAGGTCCGTGGCAGCCCGTCCTGGCCCTGTTGTGGCATAGCCAGAATGTCTAGGTCATGGAACTTTAGAATACTTTGGAATGCACAGCTAGACACGCCGCCCGTGTGGTTACTGCCTAACCATTTGTTCACGCTGCGTTTCACTGCAGGTTCGAATCGTCCTCCCATGCCATCAGTATGAGCGCCTATTTGCGAGAGCAGAGAAGGGAGCTCTACAGTCGGAGTGGAGAACTGCAGGGTAAGTGACTGAACTTCCCTGGAAAAATTAGTTTTCTGGAAGAAGATCCGAAATGTTTGCAGAATGTGAATTTGAGGTCTGCATTCACAGGATTCTTTTAAAATAGCGAAAATTTAAAGACTTGATAATCTGTTTCTTCTCTCATTTCCCAGCATCTGCTGCCAAACGGCTAAAATTATTTCTGTGGCCACAAGATTATTAGACCTGCTACCACTCAGGTGGGAACTCAAAGCAGAAAGAGACGCGGTCAGTCTCTCTTTTGCTTTAAGGTGGTGGCAGACGTGAGTCCAGTCCCAGTCTGGGAGACGCTAGTCTTCAGTAGCTGCCACTGTTACTTTTTGTTATTGTTTTCAATACTTTCTGGAATACGTCAAGAGTATCTGAGATTTGCACAAAGGCAAATGAGGCCTCTGTCATTATTTAAAGGGAGGAAAGATCCCTCTAAACAGTACGTTCTAATCAACTATGACTTTGATACACAGGATATTTGATACCCATATGTGGTTGGTTACTAAAGAGTGGTAATCTGCAGAAAAAAATACTTAATAAATTATAAATAAATTTAATGAAATCAAAATCAGACCAATAACATTTTCTTCTGTGACAAAAAGGATCTAATCATGGTAAATGTAGTCAAGAAAGATTCGTTAGGGTCTGCCAAGTGCAAGACACCTTAGGCATTGGAAGGGGTAGAAGTCAAGTACAAGTAATAAAAGATAAAGACTTAAGATCTAGTTATGAAAAGTAAGGCGTGAATGCCAATAACAATATCAGAAAGTGAATGCTATCAACTAAATAGACGGTATGCATAAAATTGCTACAGGAGTTGAGCAAAGGGAGTGATTATTAGATTATTCTAGAACTATAAGCTATATCAGGGATGGAAGGGAACGTTTTCAATGTTTCGATGCATTGGAGGCACTTGGAACATTTTAAGGTGACTAGCTTATACAATTAAATATTTAGTTTTTAAGACTCGTCATAGTTCTATGTCAAAATATTATGAAGTAACCAGCTAGCTTTTTTGGACTTAGACTACATTGCTTAGTCATTCCTGTGTTTACCTTCATTAATCTAAATATCTATAATTTTTTCTAAAGATCCTGCTGTGCTCTCTCATAGTTATATCAGAGCAATAATTCCACAACTCATACATATAGTTACCATGACTAAAAGCCTAGAAATATGATGGAGGATATAAGGAAGAGGAGGTTAGCCACCATTCTATTTAATATTAAAGTGTTGCTGTACGTTCTGGAAAACAGGCAGTGTGCATCTTGGAGTCCTGAAGTACAGGAGTACAGAGAGAACTGGAGCAAATGAAGGAGTGACGCACTCTGCAAGGAGTGGAGGAGGAGGGTGACCCAGGCTGCAGCAGGCAGCTGTCTCCCTGGAGTATGGGGTGGACCGCGAAACTTGTAAGGAAATGATAGTAATGGAACACACGTTCCTGTAGGGCTGATCGTACTTGAACTGCCACTCAGGCCATACCAAGGCTAGACATAGCTTTCATACTCACAGTGTCTAATTTTAATTTCAGTGTTGGCTTAAGGAGCAGTTTAAATTTACCTTCATTTTTCTCTTTATCTGCCTTCTAGTATTTGAAATTCCTTTAATGGGGACAAAGGAGGCTTTTTTTTTTCTTTTTTTTTTCTTTAAAGCTGGAATCATGATCATTTCATTTTTTATTAATAAGCTTAATTTTTAAAACTAGTTTTAGGTTCACACCAAAATTGAGCGGAAAGTAGAGTTCCTGCACCTGCCTCCCAGCCCCTGACACACACAGCCTTCCCTACTGTCGACATTCTGTACCACAGCGGAGCCCTGTAGTTGACACTTAAGGTGAAAAGCTGGTCACATAACTAGTGAAAGACCACATAAGCAATGCAGCTTGTCACTCAGATTCAAGCATGATTAGTCAACGAGGATAAATGACTGATACTAGATTCTTTCTTGTTGGATAGTAAGAGTGGAAAGCATTCTGTGCTCCAGCCACGTGGAATGATTTTCAGTGGCCGCCCACCTTTGGTTGTCTGGGATTTTTGGAGAGACAGTATAGCAAAGAGCAGAGGATTCTGGGACCAGGTTGCCTACATTTAAAATCTAGCTCCCTATTTACTAGCCTCTGTGCCTCTGTTTTCTTATCTCTAAATGGTGATAAAAGTAACAATACTTGTCCCATGAGGTTGTTGTGAAAGTTAGGTGAGTTAAGCTATGAACACCGTTTAGAAAAGTGTGTAATGTATAGTAGATTTGTTTTGCCTTCTTATCCTCAAATGTTACTACAGGTACTGACTGTTCAGAGTTTTCATATACATTCTGTTTGTCTCTTTGTCTGGCTAAATCCTATTCAGCTTTCCAACTTAAATTTATTTCCTACTCATTCTGATGAGCCTTCCCTGCTTGTCCCTCCTCTCCCCAACCTACTACACACACTGTCTGTCTGTCTCTCTCTCTCACATCTTTTAGTGTTCTGTTTCTGAGCACTTTCTATACTGTATTGTGGATTAAGGCTCACTCGTTTTGAGTCTGCCACAAAACTCTAAGCTCCATGAAGGAAATACTATTTTATGTCCTGTGCTTAGCCACAGCGCCTGGTTTAGTAAATGTTCAGTAAATACCGACTCAGTGACAGTGAACGAGGGCGGCTGAGGAAAGAGAACATACCATTGAGAGGAAAGGGCCCGGAGGAGACGGGGCTACTGACAGCCATTATCAATTTCACAGGTTTCATTAGTTTCTAAGCTTAAGGAGTAGAGACTATATATTTTTGTGCAGGTATTTGTTGTTGTTGTTGTTCTCTGCAGCTATGTATAGCTTTATTAAATAGAAATGTTGCCCTGAAATCTGGCCTAGGACAGCACTGCTGTGTGTAATTGAAAAATATTTTAAAACCCAACTGAGTTACAGAGGAATTTAGTTCTGTGAGAATGGTTAATTGAAGAATCACTATAATCTAACTAGGAACTTTCCCATCTGTGAAAAAGTTAATTGAAATATGGAACTTGCAAGCAGTAGTCTATTGTACTTACCAGTGTTCAACAAAATAGGAAAATTATCTCTGGTTACAAGGGTGAATGTAGTTAGCAAACATCTCATGCTCATAATAATCATTAAAAAATAATTGAGTTGATGCATCACATGGTTGGTGAGAGAATAGATCAGCTGACCAGTTTTTGTAAAAGTTTGATGGTATTTCATTCAGGAACAAAAATTTCTTTCATATGAATGCTTTTCATATTTCAGTAAGAAAAAGGGGTCAAATCGCACCTATTTTCCATTTAAAAAAATGATCTTTTTTTTTTTCCATTTATTCTGTTAATCTGGTCCAAAGACCATAGAGGGATCTGCATTTCAGCATATCCTTGAAAAAGCATAATTGAATAGTTCAGTCAAATCATAAGAGACTGGCAGAAGATCTTTGTCTATTAACGCCACACATCTGCTTCCCAGTGGTTCGGTTCATCGGGTCAACTTTTCCTTCTGTTGCAGGGAAAGCAGTAAAGAAATCCACCAGAAAAGACCATCAAAGTAACATTAAGAAGCTCCAATTTTACAAAAGTTAAATTCCTGCCAACGTTTTCACTTTATCATGCAATTAAAAATGTTACTCAACCCAGCAAACACCCAAGGGGAAAATAGAATGAAAAAAAAAAAAGATTTCTTTGGTATCATCAACCCATCTCAATTGGCTCTAACTGTTACGGTACAGATGGTTCGTTATATAGTCTGCTGTTGGCAATTGAGCTGAATAGGTGGGGATGCTGTTTCAAATTGTGTGTGATAACAGGTGGAAATCTAACTTGTGTTATGTGTCTACGTTAATCATAGACTTCCTGTTGTTTTGAGCCTCTCTGTATTGCTTAGACAGCGGTGTTGTAGGTTAGAAAGATATTAGTTTTAATGAACATTTAGTTTGAGTATAGCTTCTCACATTTAATGTGTGATTCTTCAGGAGAAAAAGATAACTGATGAACACATTCTCATGAGGGTTAAAAAAAAAACTTGTGCTGCTCGTAACCAAAATAAGCTCTTAGGTTATTCAGTCCCAGTGGGCCTCAGTTTTCTCTTTGGAAAATAGAGCTGTTATCAGTTCGATATTAAAACTCTGGAAAAATTAGGATAGCTATTTTAATCTAATTTATATTAGAATGGCACTTTACAAAACTTATCATTGTGGAATTATGAGAACTACATCCACTTCTTTATCTTTATCTCTTTGTTTTCCTCCCCTCCCGCTGTTTCATTGAGTTGGCTCTCTTCGAGGTCACTGAGGCCTCCATCTTGGCCGGTTCAGTGTTTGTCTTTCCGTGTTCATCACGCTTGACCTTTCAGCAGCTGTTGCTCTTTTCTCCTCCTCATGTTTTTTTGAGGCTTTTCAGGCTCTCTCTGAAGTGTCTTATGGTTTTGTCCTGGGATTCTTCCTGGGATCACTCTTACCCAGGTGATCTCAGCCAAAACCAAGCTTTGCTTAGTGCCGCGGTGCAGATACTTCGAGATCTAGATCTCCTGCCCAGATCTCATTGTTGTTCCCTGACCTCTTCCAGCATTCCGCTCCCTACCCGCATCCTGTCATTCTTTATCATAACGTGTTTTTGTTTTTCTTATAATATTCTTCTTAATATGCACATTTCTTTTTAAATTGTTAAATTTCTACTCTTCCCTTGGAATACCCAGAATGCAAGCCTTATTCATTCATTAGTGCATGCCAGTGTCTAGGACAATGCTTGGCTTGCATTAGGCATTTAAAACCTATGATGAAGGAGGTCTCTATCCTCAGTACTTCATTTGTAGGTACGAGCCCACTTATTTGAGAAACCCTCGTGGGAACTTTCATAAGCATAAACAGAATAGGAGTCCTGTGACTTATCTTTGGTCATTTTCAAAGATAATAAAGCTCATGAATGGATAGAGAACATTATTTGTCATTGATCCAAGTAAAAATGTATACTCAGTTTTGATTACAGTTTCTTTTCTGTTTTGGGGCTACTTAGTACTTCTGTTTGTCCTCAATCACATTACCTTTAGAGTGCCACTTTTATTCCTATTAGTTTAAAGAGTGGCATTTCTATATCCCTGACATTAAAATATTCTATGAAGCTCCAACCACTTGAGAATTGACTTCGCTAAGAGGATTTGCTTTATATAGTAAATATGGAAGTACTGGCATCAGGGAAAAACTGGGCTCTTAAGCTGAGCTGACCTGAATTTTCTGTTTTCCTCTCTAATGGGTTGTTGGTGATTGGAGTTCTGGATACTTAAAGATATTGTATGTAATTAGTCTGTTTGGAGGTTCCTTGCCTTAAGGTAAGGCAATATTTGAAATAGATTAACTATGAGTTGATTATCCTTTTTACACAGGATATATGATAGGTGTCTTTTAAATAGCAGGCTGTTTATAATGGAGCATTTCAAGCAAGATTTCAATTGTGCACACATTATCAGGGACATTTTAGCTGAAGTGAGATACAGCAATTTTACACTCATGTCATATTTGTTCCACATTCTTAAATATAAGAAGTGCTCATAAAGCTTTATATCCTTAATTTTGATCAGAAAATGCTTTGTAGTCTTTTAAATTTTGCTTGATGTCTTTGTTAATAACATTATACAGGGGATATGGAAAAATGTTTTTTTTTCCTTGAAATTACATATAATTATTTCAAAATAACCTTAATCTTTTATAGCTATCTCTTTTTAGATTGTAAAATAGTGTGTAAGAATTGATTCTCCTTTCTTTTGTACATTTATATCCTTTTTAAAAGACTGCTCTTAATTTACTTAGATGTAAGATTTGTCCTATAATGAAATTATAATACAATTTTTATAAATGCTAATTTTTTTATTCCTAAGAAGTAGTAAGTCAAATATACTTTCGTCAGGTGATGAACAGACCAATGCATTACTTCAAATATTTTGGGAAATGAAGGTATTCTTATACCAAGGTTGTCATTGAGTGTATCACTCCTTAGCTTTAACCTATGCAATGTAGATATTTATTTTATTTAAAAAGGTTCTTTGTGGATTTCATTTACATAAAGTGGATTTATTTTTCTGAATAATTCCAGTTAATACAACATCTTCTCTACCCGTGGCAGTTGCATCATGTGGAAGAGCCTAGAGGTCATAAGAAAATGGAACTTGAGAGTGTAAAATAGCTATCACAAAGCCTTAATAAAGCCTAATAAGAACTTCACTCTTGAGAAATAATCTTCGGTCATCACACAGAGCTAGTTAATGACATATAACCTTATTAAAAAAAAAAAAACAACTTTTGTTCTACCCATTTATTCCTTAATCCATACAGATATGGGAAAAGAGGGAATGCTGTTAAATGAGATACGTATTTGAGTTTTAAATGATACATATAGATTTTTCATTGTTTATATTATACTTGTTATTTTTTTTTTTTAAAAGTATGACAAAACAGCTAAAACTTTTAACATGATGTTAACAGAAAATTCTAAAAGTTAGCTTCTAATATTTGGTTCACATTAAATTTTTAATAATGTAAAAATAACAACTTTGGTCATTTTTGTTTTAAAATGGACCATGAAAAATTATATTTTTGGCAGCTCTAGTACTTTCTATAATGTAACTAATTCTGACTTGAGCTTTTTTAGAAAATAGAGGAAGACTACAAATATTTATGGTATATAGTGAGTTAAGTCAATATTAGAAACTGATAAGAATGCTAAATAACAAGTTTATTATCCTTGTATCAATAAGGCACAATTCATAAGGTGATTTTACATTTTCAAAATGAAGGTTGGGTCTTTTCAGCAATACTAATAGAGAATATCTTTTCTAAAGTGATCTTATCAAAACTCAGAAGAAATTGATTTAAACATGCATATAATATGATGTCTAGAAAGTAAACCAATAGGTTTTAGTGGTAAAACTCATCATCTGTGCTTTTCAAACTCATTTAAACTTTAAAACTCATCATCTGTGCTTTTCAAACTCATTTTTTAGTCCTAGAACCTGGCTTCTGTTTGTCTTATTTCACAGTTCAGTACTGAAAATAAATTTAAGTGGGGATAGTTTGACAAGTAGAGTTGGAGGCTCTCAGACCCGCCTGCTTAGACCCCCACTCCATCGTCCCTTTTCCTCTTCTGTGGGACCCCTGAGGCACTATTACGAAACCAGAGACTCAGAAGCAGCTCTCTAAGTAAAGGAAGATTTGATATGGGAGAGAGATGATGTTACAGATTTGTAGGGATATGACAGAGTAATCAGTAGTGGGTGGTGAGACCATTGATTCTTCATAAACAACAACATAAAAAGACGTTGGATTTGAACCTTGTATCATTTAGGAGAATAAATTTTTGATGGGTTGGAACTTAAATGTGAAAGGCAAAACAATTTATTGACAAGCATATTCATAGCAGCATTGTTTCAATAGCAAAAACCTTGAAACAACTCAAATACCATAGACAGGAGGAGCATGGATTTATAAATTGTGGTGTAGCCATACAGTAGAATATTTTGTAGTGATAAAAATAAATGAACCATACTATACATTAACTTGGTTGAATCTCAAAAGCAGTCATGTAAGAATACATATGATCTAATTCCATCTGTATGAATGTTAGAAACAACTAAATAGTATCTTTTTTAGTTATACATCCTTATGTGATGAAAATGTGATGAAGGTAAAGTAAGGAGCATAAATATAGAACTCGAGAGGATGAGAGAGGGTGTAATCAGAGGAGCATATGGGGCTTCAAGGGTAATGGTACTGTTTTGTTTCTTAAACTAAGTTAGGAAACACTCTTTTGGTTTTATTATTTTTAAAACTGTACAAATGTCATATACACTCATATATTTTATACATTTTATGAGTACAGATATAACATTTAAAAAAATTTTTAAGTCTCCAGAGATAAAACCATGTATGTAGAGTAAGACTTCTATTTAGAAATCTAAACCAGATTTGGAGTTTGTTGTGATGATTGGATTGGTTGTTTGGGCTACACCCTTCCACTGAAGTGGGGAGTGAACTGGTACTGTACGTTAGGTAGTTCATAAGAAGACAGCTTCGAGACAGGAGGGGTCCCTCCCCACTTACCTGCTCCTTCCTCTCTCTCGTCCTTCATCTGGGATGTCAGAACCTAGCATTAAGTGAAGCCAGCAGCTATTATGCTTTTGTTTCCTGTGTTTTCTTAGACTTTCTGTTTATTTATTAATTCTGTACAGATTTATTATGTTTGTACTAGACACTTCACTAGGCCTTTGGGATCCAATAATTGACAGAACCTAGTTTTGCCTTTGAAGGGCAAAAGAATAGAAGGGGACCATGAATGTGTCACAGAGATTGGCTCCTGTCCCCCAACATTTGTTTTCTTCTATATTAATAGAGCCCCTGGTTTTTAGCCGGACACATGGTGACCCCAAAATACAAACATTGCCAAGCTTTCCTTGCAGCTAGCCATGGACTTGTTATTTAATTCTAACCAATAGAATGTGAGTGAATTTGACGTGTATAACTTCAAGTCTTCAGTTTAAAAGGAAGGAACAGGCTCTCCTCTCACAGCCCAGTGCATGTGTAAAGATGTGCGTACACACAGTGTGAATGAAATGCGTGCCGTCTTAGAGCACGCGGGTGAGACAGCACCATAGGGATGGTAGTGCAGTGAGATAGGAAGAGCCCGGGTTTCCGATACTGTGGAATGTCACACCTCTGAAGACCAGAGCCACTGTACTATCCCAGACATCTCCATGAAGAGAGGAATAAACTCTGACTTAAGTCACTAGTATTTTGGTTCTGTTACTTGCAGCCCTACTTATATCCTAATTAATTCAGCATGAAAACAAGTGATCACAGTACTGCGATATGTATTATGATGGAGTTGTGTGTGTGTGTATCTGTGTTTGTATATATAAATAAATACGTAACTGAGATGTCTGTGTAAGAGCTGGAAAAGGCAGGGAGACTTTCATAAGTATTTAAGTTTCAAGCTGCTTATAAAGGATGAAGAGAAGTTTTTCAGAGAAAGAAGAGGTGGGCATGGCAGGAATAAATATGAAAGTGAGAGTATAGCTCTTGTCATTTCATAACACGAATTGGATATAAGTTTTTCTATTAATTAAGGAAGTCAGTTTATGTATACAGACCTCCACTCATTATAATTTGTTACTTTCAAGAGCCAGAGATGATAGAAAGGACCCCAAAGCTGCTGTGAATGACTTTGGCCATTGTTCATAACAATAAGAAATTAAAAATTGATAGGAACCAGTGTTGTGTACTGGTGGTGATAGGAAAATAAAAGTTATTGTTATACTTGAGCAAAAGCTAAGTGTAATCACATACTGGACTTTGAGTGGTGTTCAAGTAGTAGAGCCATGCCACTTTATTATTAAAAATCCTATAGGAAAAATAACTTTGTTTAAATGCAGTTATTGTAGTGTATGTATCAGACTGTGCGTGGTAGATTCAACTGGAGACATTGGCAGGGCTGTATCATGAAGGATCAGCCTAAAGTAATTCCAAAGTATTCTGTTCAGCATGGACTACAAATAGCAGCTCGTTCTGTATGAAGATCGCAGAATTCTGTGTGCTCACATCTGATTTTCGACTTGTCATTTTGGTGTGGATGAAAACATACATCAAGTTACTTTTGGCTTCTCTACAATTTTAAACTCAAAAAGCCCATATTATAGTAATATATGATAGTATATATGAATGCTACATGAATATTATAATAGTCATAATATAGGATGTTCATTCCTAGAATTGTGGTGACATCTACTGAATTGCAGCCAGTTCATTTGCATATTCATGCCCACTTAGCTCAAATAAGTCCCTGTTTGTTTGCACATTAATGTCTGATTTCAGCACCAGTTAACTAATTTACGTATCACTGTTCAGTTGGTTAGTGATGTTCATATGTGAGATATCAGTGTGGTTTTTTGTGCTTTGAGTAGCTTGGAGAGCATCGTGGTTTAGAGAAAGGATTACCTATGACTCATCCTGCTTTTACCAGGCAAGCCACTTTACTTTTCTGAACTCTATCTAGATTATTCATTTGTATAATGAAGTTAGCGACACTTACCATGCCTAGTTTTAGGGTTGTTGTATCAATTGACATATTGGAGGTAACAACATATAGTCAATATTTCTAGGCCAATTATATTCTAGGCCTTGCTCCTGGGACATCTACATATGGGAGAGTTCTAGGTGCCATGGAAGACAAGACATGCAGACAGATATGGTTTTAATGAATGTTATAAGTACTTTGTGAAGCACGGAGGGAAAAGCTCTTAGTATTCCTAGGGGGAGTCATGGAAGGTGTTACAAAGCAGAAATCATTATACTGAAATCGGAAAGATGAGTTAACCACACTGACCAGAGAAAGGGCACTCACTGCAAGTAGGAATAAGAGGTAAAACAACACACACAGATGTGTGAGGGCTTCGTGGAATTGTAGATATTTTGTGGTTGAAGTATAGAATGTACGAAGACTGGACCTAGACAAGACCTGCTATAACAGCAAGAAGGCTTGGTTTTTGTCCTGCCTGTGATAAGGAGTACTCTAAGGCTTTAAAGCAGGAGAGTGACATAATCAAATGTGCATTTTTAAGAAAGTGTTCTTTCTGATGGCTATGTGGAGGATGAATTGAGTGAGATTACAGTCAAGGAGGCAAGTTGTGTTGTTATTTCAGGTAAGAGCTTATAAAAGTTTATGCCAGCTTTTTAGAAGGAGAATAGCAGTGAGAATGGAGAGGTGGGAATAGATCCAAAAGCTAATTGGTAGAATCAGTTAGACATGGTGACTCATGGTGTGTGGAATTTGAGCAAGAGATAGGCATTTTGGCTGATTCCCAGTTTTCCAATCTGGTGATCTGTGTAGATAATGATGTTATTTGTTAAGATAGGAAGTATAAGAAGAGGAGTCATTTTTATGGAGTGTTAGATAAGGGGTAAAGGTAGCTTTTTAAAAAACATTTTCATATTTGTTTCTCTTTTGGTTTTCTTTAGATCTCTCTAACTGTATCTAATCTAACTAATCTAATGTATTATCAACTCTCTTCTGTTTAAGGCATTCAGCAGTTTTTGATTACCTGTCAAAGCCCTGGGTGTTGGAGTTATGATTTTCTTCCTTCCTCCTCCTCCTAGTTTAAATAGCAAATACTACTTTCTCTTTTATAGGCTTTTGTTGATCCATTAATTTTATTACCCATTTTAGTCTCTAAAGAATATGAATTCTTTAATTTTTATTCCTAGATGTACTCTGTATTTACATTTAAAATCAAGCTACCATCCTTCTTTCTTAAAAACTTGTGATTTTATGCAAGTCACTTAATCACTTTTCTCATTTATGACGAGAAGTTAAATGATTTCTGTGACTTTCATTCAGTCTGAAGCTCTAGAGTCTTGAGTCTCAGCTCCTTGGCACTATCTGTTCCTAGAGATCTGAGTCTGAGGGCTGGTTAGAATTTCCAAGTGTGGTCTCTGCTGTCAGGCTTACTACCTGGGCGGTTTCGGGCAAATTAACTAACTCCTTTGCATGTCAGTTTGATTTTCTATAAACTGTAAATATATAATATATGTACTTCATAGGCACATAGTGAGGTGAAATGAGTTAACATATGTAAAATATTTAGAACTGGCCTACATTAAGTACCAAGTAAATGTTAACTATTGTTAATTTATCTCTGATCTGGAAGCATCTAGTGTCATTCTTCACACATAGGAGACGCTCAATAAATTGTTTAAAATTAATGAATGAATAATTATGCTAATGGCAAATAAATTCAAGTAGAATCTCCTGGAATGGTCTTTAGAACATTTTTTTTTTTGTCCTGTTTTCTTCTTTAACAAAAGTCCTCCTGGAGTGCTGAGAAAAAGTGTTTACCTTCGCGATCATCCAGATCTGATAATGTTAAGTGGCCTCCTCTGCGATAGTCTGGGTGGAATTCACATACATCTCTAACCAAGAGGGCAGCACTTAGGGACTCCCTAGCGATCATTTGTATCCACTCCAGAGATAATATTCCTGACAATAATATAAGTGGCCATTTCTCTTCAAAATTGATCTTTAGTGTCACTAACTCTGAATTTTACTACACAAATAATTTAAATTACAATGCCCAAGGGGAATAATTAGCTCAGTTTTAGATGGCATTCATTTAGTTTTTAGCCATAATTGTTTCATTTTATACTTTGGAATTTACAGCTCAAATATTTTGAGTAGTAATAATATGCATTATATAAACAGAAATTGTCTCTAACACATGAGCTTTTAGTTCGTACCTGCGTCCCAGGCACGTGGTTCATAGGGGAGAAGTGCTGAGTCACTTCCGCTCCGAAGTTAGCTGCTAAGGGTGTCAGGAGGGAGCCTATCTACAGCCATCTTTCTTTCTCCTCACAAATGGCTTGCGTATTTTCTACTTTATCGAGATAATTTACATACAAGAAGCCACATTCATATAAAATGAACAATTCAGTGAGTTTTGATAGATGTGTATACCCATCAAGATACAGAACATTGTCATCATCCAAAAGTTTACTTGTGTCTTTTTGCAGTGCCCTGTTTTCTCCCTTCATTCCCAGCCTCAGGTAACTACTGAAATGGTTTACGTCATAATAGGTTAATTTGCAATTTCTAAATTTTATATAAATGGAATCATATAGGATACAATTTTGTGACTGGCTTCTTTTATTCAACACGATGATTTTGACATTCATCTATATTGTTGGATATATCAGTAGTGTGTGTGTGTGTGTGTGTGTGTGTGTGTTATTGCTGAGCAGTACTCTGTTGTGTGGATATACCACAGTAGATATGGATATACTACATTGTTTATTCTTCTAGCTTTTGATGTATGTGCGCGATGTTTCTGGTATTTGGTTATTGTGAATGATGCTACTCTAAACATTCATGTACACGTTTCGTGTAGGACATATATTTTCATTTCCTTTGGGAATACCTAGCAGTGGGAATGCTGGGTTATACGGTATGTGTATATTTAACTTTTAAAGAAATATCCAGTTTTCTAAAGTGAGAGTACCATTTTATAATTCCACCAGCAGTGTATGCCAACACTTGGTATTGTGTTTTTTTAATTTCAGATATTCTAATGGATGTACAGTGGTATCTCATGTGGTGGCTTGTGCACTTTTAATGTAATCTCTTATGTAGAAGGCTATACCTGCGGGTTTGGAATCAACTTCAAATCCTTTTTCTCTTGTTACAGTAATTAGTCCAGACTTGTTACTCTATGTCACTTCTTTTGAAAAAACTTTTTAAAAAATATCTATGTCTGTGACGTTTTTCAGTATGGAGAAAATACATGTAACTATTTTACAAGTCAACTGGAAAGCCACATATATATTCATTTATATGTTAAAAATAGTACATACTAAAAGTACTCATTGTGCATTTATATAGTTCCAGCATCTTCTGATAGTTTGTATAATGTCAGACAGCAGAGAATGAATTCTAAATAAGTCCTGCTCTTGAGCTAAAAATTACCAATTGTTGCTTTATTAGTAATCACAGGACTAATGCAAAATACAGCTAATTAAGACTTTCTATTTTTCTTTGAGTGCCACCATGGCAGCAAATGGTATCTTAAAATGACAAGCTGCAAATTAAAACTTGGAGCATGCAAGACCTAGCCTAAGGAAAATGAAGTTATGTATAGGTGACTTGTTCCATTCGAATTAATCAAAGGTTGCTGGTGTAGACCAGCTGTGTTGTCTGATGACAAAAACGAATCTTGACATTTTGGATAATGAAAATTCAGTTCAGCACCTCTTAGAGGTATGTATGATAATATATTGTCAGTCAGAAGACGAAGGAAGCAGGGGGAGCAAAACCCCTGTCTTATTAAAATAGACAGTGTGACAAGTGGACAGTGCTGGATCTCCAGTTTCTAGGGAAAAAAAATGTCAAGGGAAACCTCTTTTAAAAAATGATAGGAATTGCTGTTTTATGGAACGAGGGTGAAAAGATTTGACTTCTGCTGCGTGATCACTTTGACGGTTGCCTTTGTTCATGATTCCTAGTTTCATGGTTTATTTTATTGGGGTGCAGGGAGAGGCATGAAAGGCCTGGAAAGGAGACTCACTTTTTTGGTTTGTCAGTATTAATGCAATCATCTAGTTCATACCTTGTAAGCCCACTTATTATTTCCTCTGCAAGTTTTTTCTAGTTTGGCGGATTAGCTGCACTGTCTCTTCAAAGGCTATTCAATCAAGGAGGGGTTATTAAAACCAGGGCGATTTATGACTGAGAATTAATTAGAGAAGCATTTTCATGCAAAACATCCAATTTTTTGATTAGCAATGGAGCGGGCCGCAATTAACACTCTAGGAAGCTTAAATTTCCAGCTTTTTGATTCTCAGGAAATGAGATTATCAAACCAGGGTCAGACACTTGACAGGAAAGCGGGGGTGGGGAGTGTGAAATTATATGTAAAGAAAATTGTCTTTAGATTTTAATTCTGAGATTGCTGTTTAGGCAATGGAAAATTCAGAGAAGGGGAAGAACAAAAAATGTGAAAATGCAGGAGCCTGAAATCCCTGATTCTTTCGTGGCCTCTTTACTATGCAAAGTATCTGTTGTAAATGTTTGCTTAGAATATGTTTTAGAAGCATAGCAATATTTTTTGTTCCTATGTTATTACTTATTATTCAGCCTTTCTCCAATAAATTTCTTTTAGATATTCAGTGGCTGAACAAATATTTAAAGTGTTTATATGCTTTGGAGAGAAGCCAAATTTTTTTTCATTAGAAAAGGAACCTTCTTTTCTAGGTGGTGGTTTGCTATTTTTATAGTCTATTTTTTGAGAGGGTGTTTTTAATGATTTCAAATCACTTCAAGCATAGTTTAGATAGTTACCTCAAGGCATAGATTACCACTTAATGGCATGTGACCTTTGTCAAGCTGAGGTACGCCTGACATAAGTCAGGCAACCCATACTTCCTGTAAGACAGAGCGTATTCTGTCATCATCATAATCAGTGCTCCCTAAGTATATACGACACAATGAAAATTCATTTTTTGAAAATATTTTTTACCTTCTCTTAATTTCGACATCAAATTTCAATTGAGAAATAGAGGAGCAATGTATCTTTTATATTAGCTCACTTCCCTGGCATAAATCTTTCTCTTCTTTATGCATTAGGTTCTAAGATTCCTAAGTCAAGGGACCTTGTCAATATTCAATATTTTTTGATCATCCTGACTTCTCTTTATTGCTCTGGTTTTTTTTTTTTTTTTTTTTTTTGCACTTTTAATGGTGCTCTGAAGCTTTCTGTAGGTAGTATTGACAAACTGCTTGATTCCCAATATCTGAGAAATTGTTAGTATTGGCTACTCAGGTGGAACACTGGTGAAGAACAGCTTCTAGGCCTATGGTAGAGATGGGGTTTGAAGATTGGTTAATGGGCCTGTGGGAATCTGGCTTTTCTCCTGTTCCCCCAACCTTGATCTTTTCTATCCACATAAAGGTTAGGAACTTTTGTTAGAATCTTGGGGGTTTTTAAAAACAGCGTCTGTACTGAGCAGTTTCTTGGCGGTACTAATCATAAATGGAAGAGACCGTAATGGTCTCTCTATAATCAGTGATTTCTGTCGTTGCATTTTTCTCCCCAAAGCATCTCTGATTTAAGAACATGATTCATTGATCTGGTCTATCACTCTTCTAATCCCACTATGGATTCGCAGCTTTATTTGTCAGTGTTGCTTAATCCTCCTTCCTTTACTATTGAAGAATATCTATCACTGGATGAGTGAAAATTGGTTGCAGTTTAATTTTGGGGAAAGAAGGAAGAAAAACTGACAATTATAGGCTGGAGAGTTGATCTTGTCAGATTTGTAACAGTCAACCTCAATGCTGATCTTTATGTATTTGGGTGTTGATGATTATGTGCTTTTTTGGTGCCCAGTATTTGCTGAAAGAATTTATGGTGTTATGCTTCTAGATATTTTCTTTGTTGGATAATGTTTCTACATCTCCAGGTCTATCATGTAGGGATCCTAAACAGATGAATTAGGGATATGTAACCTACTTGTGCGTACTTTGGGAAGAGGGATGCAAGGGTGGCCTTTGGGGAGTCTGTGACCCCTGCATTGTATGCAGATTTATGGAGGAAGGGGGAAGAAAGTGCCTCGGTTTCATTAGGTTTGCAAAATGCTATTATTACACATGTATGTGTATAAACACACACACATACACAAGTACATACACAAATCGGTTCCCAACTTTGAGAACCTTATTATCTATAGAAGAAAAGAATAAAACAACTTCAGTAAAAGCACACAAAATGATACCCTTTTGTAATAACTGTGAATTAAATACATATATACTTATATTCAAATATTTCATTAAGTATCAAAGGTAGGCAGAAATAGTTGAATCTATAATAATTGAGAAAATTAATCAAGAGACATAGTAATTAGATATGAATCATTTTAAGGAAAGCAAGGACTTTAGAGGCGTGGAAAAATCAAGGTATTCTAGATTTTTTTGTTTTTTGTTTTGGTTCTCTAATGTTAGGTTTAAAAAAAAATAGTTTGGTATGGCTTAAACAATCAATTAATTAAGTAACTTGATTTTGCTTTAAGAGGCTCACAATTGATAATAACCTTATTACATGCTGGAATTCCCAGTGGTGGGGTGAGGATGTCAGGTGTTTTACCGACAACACTTCTGCTTTGTTTGGTTTGCTGTGTGCTCAGTTTCTGTAGTGGTGGATGGTGGACTTGGGAGAAGCGATTTAAAAATCTTTGCTGGTGATGACTGGAAAAGAGCTTTTACTTTTCAGTATTATATTATCAATCTTAATAGTGACTGACTTATGTATGTTTATATGATTACATATATTTATCTGTATAGACATAGATATTAAGGCTACAGATAGATATTTAATTATTGAAATTTCTTCTGAGAAAATTATATTGTTACTGAGTGTCTGAAACTATTTTTAACCCCATTTCCCTTTAAAATACTTGATTTGTTAAGGATACCCTTTTCTAGCAGAAATAGTGTAAGAACAAAGAAGCCCATTTTCTTAGGATCCTGATCAGTCTAATTTATGAAATTAGATTTTTATGTGCAAGACGGTTGGTTTAGGCCAGTGAAAAGTTGACAGGTTAGGGTTCAAAGCAATAGATTGGGAGAGATTCAGGTCAGAGGCTGAAATAAATGAATCGTTTGTGTGGTAAATGGGAACCCTGGAGCTGCTGAGCTTGTGCAGTAGCGATAAAAGGAAAGAGAAGCTCAAGACTAAGACTTAGTTAAGAAGGTTCACTCCTTTAGACACGCGAGCGCCTCGAATAAGTTAAGGAGAGAACAGACAAGTGGGCATCTAAGATTTATAAGTGTAAAAATCTTCTAGCAGGTTTTAAAACTCACCTAGATGAGGTCTTAATGATTCCCAGTTAGCATAATCAAATACTTGTTTTTGCTTCTATTGCCTTTCTTCAGTTTTGAGCCCAATATGTCCAAATTATGGGTCTATTTTGATGGTTGAGTAGTCTCTAACTCTTGACTACAGGTTCTTGGGTTAGAATTGTATGTCTTTTGCAACCATTGTGATAATGATTAATGAAAAACAGTCGTCGGCTGACTAATGGCATTTTGTCTTTAATGGAAATATCTGTTCTGATGACATGAAGTGAACCAAAGCCATGAAAATTTTTCTAATATAACACCAAGAATTTCTCCCCATCTCTTACATGAACCTTCTTTGTGGCCCTGGTAATTGCAAGACCTCACAAGTTCCTGAGCGGACCCCCAGCTCACTTTGATTCTTCTAAAAATTTAGTACTATTGCAAATACCATTGGTGATTTTAGATTTCTTTCTACTTTCTTGTTAGTATATTAACAAAAGCTAGACATGCTATAGTTAGATTCCCTTTAAAAATGTAAAATATGTTGTAGATGATTAGTTTCTTGGATGACTTCCCACATTTCTCTCTGGGAGTCTTAATTGCTATGGTTTTGTGGTTGTGTTCAACTTAATTGCCATTAACCACTGCCGAAGTCTCCTGCTTACTTACGGTGTAGTCATTGCTCGTAAGCAGCATTTTGTGCAGGATGCATGAACAGTCCCTGAATGTATAAATCCTTCCAAATGCTCTTCCCCATCTAGAGTTTCTTTAAAATGGGAGCCATGCTGAAGAAATATTTTCAGAAAAACTCTTTCCATAGCAGTCGACTTATTTGGTAGTTGTATCATAATTGACAATCGCATGATAGGTTATGTCTTAGTATACCTAAATGGATTAGGAAGAAATATTGCTTGATATTGATATATGATTGGTTTGACTCTGTGGTAGTGATCTAGTAATCTAAATAAATAGTCATGTATGTGACTGAAAGGCAGATGCACTTCGGTGATGTTAAACCCCTCAACGACATTCCATTCCAACTCTGGTGGGACTAGGAAGCATCTTCTGAGAATATAGTCTAGTGGTTGTTAAACTATTCCCTAGAACACTGAGAAGCCTCAAAAAGTTTAAGAAATTGACCACTCAGGATTCCTAGTGCTCCCTGCAAAACTTCAGCCAGGGAGGCTGAAGTTTTTTGTTTCTTTGTTTTATATATTGGGATTCAATATAAGATTTTTTTCTTCCAAATGTTCCCATGTATAGCTCTGTGTTTTTTGAATTTTATACATGAATTATAGTTCATGCTTGACTGGTGTAATGTTTTTTAAAACTTAAAATCTTTCAACCTCTCACTCCTGTTCCTCTGTACAGACTATATACATTGTGAGGAATTTAGTGTGCATCTTTGTAGTCCTGTTTATAAATTTATATGTGTATTACATGATTTTACATGAACACATTTTCCAAATTTTGCTATTTCAAAAATGTTGCATTAAACACTCTTATGAACATTTGTGAATACTCCTTTAAAACAAATGTCTAGAGGAAGAACTCCTGAGTAAAAGGATAAGCCTATTAAAAATTTAAATATGAAAATTTGAATTTGAACAGACTACCGAATTACACTCCAAAAAAATGTTTCTAGTGTTTGTTTCCTCCAAAAGCCTAGGAAAGCATTCATTTCTGTCCTTGACATCATTCGATATTATCAGTTTTCACACCAGGTTTAGCATGTTTTTCTAATTTATTTGACATTTGTAGTTTTTTCACTGAACTATTATTAAGGGTCTAAAACTATTTGATCCTTGACCCCTTTTCTACTTATTTATTGGGTGTTTGTCTGTTTTTTCTTCTCTTTAATAATTTTCTGATACTCTATATGTTCCAGATGTTAATATGTTATACTTTTTTTTCTTTTCCTAGTCTGACATTTAGATAAGATTTAATTTGGAGGGAAAAAAGATTATTTTTCTAAAAGTAATTTTAAAGCCACTAGCCTAGTAATATTTTTGATGGTATGATTTCTTTCAGATAGATGGATGTTTAAAAAAGATTCTTAAGTAGAAATTGCAGTTTTCCTTGGGTAACCTCTTCTAATGTCTCATAATCCCTACAAACTTTGTTTCTCAGCTTAATAAAAATAAAGAAGAATTAACAGGTTCAACTTGTCTGAATATTTAAAAAATTTTCCTACCAACATAAAATATCAAGATTTTATTGTCTTTTAGTTAATATTTCAAATCTTTAACTACCAAGTAGCAACTTGACTTCAGTTTTTCTTCCTAAAATTAGTCCGTTTTATAGACTATGATCATCATAGAGTTCCATATGGATAGATTATGAGTGGGCATCATCTGTACTTTTTAGAAGGAAGAACAGATGTTCAGTAACTTGCTGTAGATCATACCACAGCAGAACCAGAAATCAGAATCTCAGTCTGTTGAGCTGGGCTCTCAAGATAAAATGCATTTGCCATGCAAATGGGGCATAACCATCCTGTCTGGCAACACATGGCTCAACATATGGTATTTCCTGTAGAAGACATGAGAATCACTCCTGTGTTCTATTCCTCAAGACCTCCATGTAGAGGTACCACTTGGCTGATAACTGTACCTAAGCATGGCTGGAAGAATTTTAGCAAGACCAGTTGACTTATTTCCCCTCCATCAGCAGCAGTTAGGAGTGAAGTATAAACCGAGGTGTAAACTAGGGCATTATAATTTCTCTCCATGGCCACAGAGGTGCCGAACTGAATGTATAATGACATTTCTTATCTGTCCTTGGAAAATTATGTCTTTTCATCGAAAGAAGTGGAATACGGAGTATGTCCTGAGACTGCTTTACAACCTTGGGTTCATCAGAATACCTAGAGAGTTTGTTAAAACACAGATGGCTGGACCTCATTTCCTTAGTTTCCGACCTAATAAGTCTGTAATGAGGTCTGAGAATGTTCTTAAATCATGGCAATGCTGCTGGTCCAGGGAACACGCTTTGAGAACCACTACTCCAAACCTAGTAATAAAATGCAGAAAGGAGGTGCTAATCAGGATAGCCCTGTTGCTCAGACCAGCTACTTTTGTTGCCTCTTTAACACTGTAGTGCTTAGGAATGATCTTCTTTCCCCTGGAGAAGAACAAAGCTAATAGAATTATGCATGTGCATTAAGGGATCATCAACCTTACACCTCTTCCCCTGGGCCCAGAGCAATTTGAAAAGAGACATTCCCATCAAATGACATAAAACCTGTAGCTATAGTAACAAATTAACAATTACTAGGATCTATAATTGGGTGTTTGTACGAGTCTCCTTCATTTGAGTTTTGTGCTTGAGTTACAGAACTGGAGATGGGGAAACGTTTAGGAAAAGGATGAAGGGTGAGCTTTCAAACTGTTATCCACACAGAGGTTTCAGACTCTAATTTTGTGTTGAATATGAGTAGTCAGTTTAGATGCTGATAAGGAATATCCCACATTCTTGAAAACAAAAAAATACTATAAAAGATACTGTCTTCGTGCTAGGTGTTTAGTTGTACATTAGAGTTGAGTTTTTATTCCAGACTTTTGATTATTTTTGGTCCTGAGCAATTTTAAAGGGAATTGAGCAGAACCTGCTGGTTGCTTAGTCAGTATTCACTTACCAGCCTGCTTCTCCTCCTTAATTTCCCTACTTCCAATTGTATTCTAGATGGTAATGTTCTCAGCTTAAAAAATACATTTACCAGTGTCCTTTGCAAGTGGGTATGATCAACAAAGTATAAGCAGAAGTATTTGTATAGGGCTTCTGAGAAAACTTCTTAAAAGGAGCTGATTTAGCTGGGATCTACCTATTTATAAACATTCCTCTTTCTCTCTGCCTGGAGTTTGGATGCCATGGCTGAAGTTTTAATAGTCATCTTGGACTGAGGACACCTCGATACTGGAAACCAAGCACTAATTCTTGTTAGAGCAGGAAGATCCCTGATGACCACAGAGTCAGCATTCCAGCCAGGACTCTGTACCTTCAGATTGGAGAGAAATGTAAAACTCTGTTTTCTTTGAACAATTTATGTGTATTTTCTGTTATTTGCAGGCAAACCTTGCTATTAATATTAACGATGGCATTTTCTCTCTTTAAAGAAGGATATACTTTAAAAACTATGAGCATTTCTACTGCTGGCCCTGTAAATTTATTATAAATTATTTCACATGTATAACTGGATCCCTGTCATCTTAGACTTTTTCTTTTTTCCCTTTTCTCCTCTTGAAATAGCAAGTTTTTGGATTCAGATATACCTGTTTTATTTTTAACAAATTGAGACATAATTAAAATAACAAAATTTATGCATTTTAATAAGGATAAACAGTGATATTTGGTGAATTCACTAAAATTGAGTTGTACAGATATTACCAAAATTCAGTTTTGAAACATATTTGTCACCCCAGTAAGATCCCTTGGGATCATTCACAATAAATTCCTGCCCTAGGCTCAAGCAATCACTGTGAAATCACTACTTTCTGTCTCTAGAGATTTGCCTTTTAGGACACTTCATATAAATATAATCCTACCATTATGTGACCTTTTGAATCTGGCTTCTATCAGTTAGCATGATTTTGAGGTTCATTCCTGTTGTAGTATATATCAGTAGAAAAGCATATTACTTTTTCTTGATGAATAGCATCCCATTTTATGAATATACCACATTATGTTTATCCATTCATTGGTTGATGGAATTTTGGGTTGTGTCCATGTTTTGACTATTTTGCATAATGCTATTAAATTTTCCTCTGCGAGGCTTTGACACCGGTGGCCTCGAACTTTAGGTTCTCCACTTCATAGTGTGGTAACTTCAGGTAAGTTGCCTAACTGCTCATCTCTAAAAGATGTGATTTACTTGTTTCTAAAAGGTGATGATATAGTCTTCCTCATGAAATTATTGTGAGAATTAAATGAAATACTGTAAGAGCTCATTTATTAAAAAATCTAAACAGTAGAGACATATAAGCAATAGGATTATTTTAAAAGCATTCAAATCACACCATTACAGTGATTTTCCATAATGCCCTGTGGGTGGTAATGGGACCCACAGGGCTGCAGATGACTATTGTGTTCAGTTCTTTATGGACAGGATGGTACAGATCACTGCAGAAGCTATGACTATATGAGGATATTCCTGATAATACCCAAGTAGTGACGTTTTGGTTGTTTATATGGCTTGGCAGGTAAGAACCATCTCACAGTTCTAAGTTGCAGTGCTCAAATATATGTTTTAATTAGAGAGGCAGTTAGAATTGAAGATTAAGTATATGAAACTTTTGGCCCTTTGCTTAAAAGTTTGATCTGTTTTCTAGAAGGCGCTTTCTGAGATATTTCATATATTTCCTGTCTTCTTGAACAGAATAACTTAAACATAATATAACTTTTTGTTGATAACTTTGAGTCATGGTTATAAAGTTCAAGCAGTATACTACACTATACATTAAGTCTTTCCGCCCCTGATTCAGAGCGTCCAGCACCCTGGCTCTCTGTTCTTGCATCTGCTTTTTAATTTAATTTAATGTTCATATATTTGTTATGTCTTTCTTATTGTCAGGCATTTTCTTGCTTCTGCTCTTAGTTTACCTCTAATAATCTGTTTTCATCCTTTAGACATCAAGATAAGAAAGCATTGCTTTGTGTAAAGTAAGAGTAAATAGACTTGAAGTGAGTAGTAAGGCTTATGAAATTTGTAACATCTATCTTGTCCCCTGAGAGGCCTTTTTTGTTTCATGAAATTGCTGGATTCATGAAATTGCTAGATATATGTGAGCTGTACCCACTCTTCAAATTGCTGGACTGGGCAGAGAACAAAATTGGGTGTTCCACTGAGTGGTATTTTTCTAGCACATTTGCAACTGGTTCAGGGCCCCATATCATACTTCTTAATTTATGTATATAGTGGGATAGGTAACATTTATTGAGCGTTATATCCAGATATTGTTCTAGGTGGTTTACATGTGTTAATGGTATTGGTAATATTCTGTTACTATTGTGTAATCCAATTTGATTAATTTAGTTCTAATATTCAACTCACAAGAACATTCCTATATTTACAACAAGTAGAAATTCCTTCATGTAATTTCTGATAAATCTCCGTATGGAATTTGACAGAGATGTTTCTGGGGAGCACCAGATAACCCCTTCGGTATCTAAATAACTGATGAAACGCTACCTAGTCTAGCTTTAAAAGTGCTCATGGACATAACAAGAGGCACCAAGTTCTGAAAAAGAGAATAATAAAAATACCAAAATGTGTAACATAGAACAGGTTAACATTTTTTAGTTGATTAGATAGCAGTGAAACTCCGAGGGCTTAGACTTAGGGGTGCTAGGAACGAGGCACAATAATGAGAAAAATCTGTGTCCTGCAGGAGGATGTGGGTTATTTTTGAACCAATATTTTATGTTCATTATACTATAGTAAATTATATTCTCTGAACATAAGGATGTTTTTCTCTGATGCATTGGACTAAGGATATTCTAAACTTTTTTTGTTGCTACTACTGGTTCACTATTAATGAGATGTTCAGATTGATAAACCAAGTATTAAATTCTAGTTCTTATTATATTCATGTCAAAAGAATACATTTTTAGAGCATATCTCTCTTGTACACATCTCTATAAGATAGTTTACTTCCATTACTAGCCGCTTTTTGTGATGCGACTTTATACTCTTGTTGGTATATTATTATTCGTGGGAGGGATAAAAAACTAGACTAATATTTTTTGCAACTAGTTAATATTGATGTGTGCAGGGTATTGGAAGAACTTTAAAACATACTTTCTTTAGGTGGGCTATAAATCTTTATATATAATGACAGATCTCTCAGTCTGTGGCACAGGACACCACATTTTCCAATGGCACTCGTTTTTCATCAAACCAGTTTTTTACAGTAGCAGAAAGAGATGCTCCAGTTCAGCCATTTTCTGAAGAACTTAACATCATGTCTTATAATTTATAATCATTAAGATAACATAATGTAACCAAGATAATGAAAACATGCCATTGAAGAGCCATATTGTCAGTAACTGGTTTCATCAATCTGAATAGAAAATTTGTCTTTGATGTTAATTAACATCTCATCAATACATCTTTGAATTGAATCTTTGTTCAATGGCAATGCTTTTAAAATAGATGCAGTCTATTGAAATTACAGTCTATAATGTGGGTTATATGACAGTGTCAGCAACTGTATGAGCACTAGAAAGTTTGGGGAAGCTTTGGGATTTTTTTGCACCTTTTTTTCTTTTCTTTTTCAAAAGAGCGTTATTGAAATATAATTCACATGACCACATATGTCATCTATTTAAAGTGTACAATTCAGTGGTTTTTAGGATGCTCACAGAATTGTACATCCATGACCACAATCAGTTTTAGAATATCTCATCATCCCCCACTGTAGTCCTGTACCTGTTAATACTCACTCCCCATTTCCCTTCGTCTCCCCTAGTTCTAGGCAGCCACTGATCTACTTTCTTTATAGACATTCCTTTTCTGGACACTTCATATTGATGGAATCATACAATATGTGGTATTTTGTGACTGGCTTCTTTTACTCATATCTTTTCAAGGTTCATCCATGTTAAAGCATGTATAAGTTCCTCATTCTATTCAGTGCTAAAGAATGTTCCATTGTATAGACATTTTATTTATGGATTCATCAGTTGATGGACATTTGGGTTGTTTCCACTTTTTGGCTATGATCATTCACATACAAGAGTTTGTGTGGACAAAATATTTTATTTTGATTCGGGTATCTAACTAGAAGAAGAAAGGTTGGGTGATATGGTAACTATATTTACTGCCAAACTGCTCATTTTTTATAACATTTGAACCATTCACAGTAGAAAACATTTATTTCAGATATATTTTCTTCAGGTCATTGTCTCAAAGGCGAGTTGTTTACCCTTTGTTCTCATAATGTTTGAGCCTGTTTATGACATGGGTCAGTCACTAAGTACCATTTACACACATATCCACCTAAATCTATTCTTTCTACTCCAAATGTGTGTATCTAGTTACATATCCTTCTCATGAACCATGGGATATGTGATAGACTATAACCATGAAAAGATTGATATTAGACAAGAGAGACTAATGAGAACTTTACAAAATTATAGGTGTTCTACCCATTTGACAAAGTTCTGGAGATGGAACATAGTGATTCAGCAGTGTGAATGTACTTAATGCCACTTTATACTTTAAAATGGTTAAAATGGCAAATTTTATGTTAAAATGGCAAATTTTATGTTATGTACATTGTACCACCATAAAAAATGTATATCCACTGTAGCAATGAAGTATAGACAGCTGCCTAAATCCTTAACAGTGGAGAAATTTTAGGTAAGTAAATATTTCATCTAAATTTTAGAAAGTATTAGGTATTAATTTAAATTTTGTGACTATTTAATAAAAACTAGTTATAAATAAAAATTAAATATTCAGTACAACCTCAAACATGTAAATAAAATATGTAAAAACAAGTATGTGTTACCTTTCAAACCACGTGAAAAAGGTTTACAAAATCAGAAGGAAAAAAGTCAATGGAAGAGGAATCCATATATACTTTAGAAAAAATAAAAAAGTTTGACAGAAATTGACTACAACCTAATTAGCCTCCAAATGAAAACTGTAAATAGTTTAGAGAAGTTGGGAACTCAGGTCTGCCAGCCAGTTCTATTAGAAAGCAGTTTTCAGATGAAGTTCTCATTGTAAAGCAGACCCTTAGACCAACAGGAATGAATAGGTGTTTCAGTTTCTTTAAGAACTTACTGTATGTGATAACTCAATCTGAGATGGATGTAGCCAGCAAATGGTATTAGAACAAATTAATAGTAAAAAAAAAATCTCTAATTCACATCATTTTCTGACAAAAATTAGATACAGATGGTTAAAAGATCAAATGTGTAACAAATCAGAAAAATTAGAAGGTAAAAATTGTTTATTAAATGTTTGGATATACAAAGACTTTTTGCTTAAAACAACTGAAGAAAAAGATAATTGAACATCGCTACATAAAAATGTAAGAACTTTTAAAATATAAATATATAAAATTAAAAGTCAAAAAATTTTGAATAATACTGCAACAAATATGGCAGAAGGTCTGAAGTTTTTACCAGATTTAAGCCTCTGTGGATGCACTGTGAGACCTGTGCATGTCTCTTCGTGTTCTCTGCACATTGTCTCTTAATTAGTGTTTTTGTATCTGTCAGTGGGAGTTCCTTATTCCTTTTGGTATTTTTAGGGACAAGCATAAAATCTAACCCATAGATGGAACTCGGTAATGTCTGAGTGTGAATAAATTGGATTTTGGGGCCCGTGTTTTACTGAGGTGTAGATGCTGACAAATGCATGCCAATTGATGAAACCAACGTGAGTAAAAGGGAGAAAAGTGTTCAGGTAAATTACTGTACAAATGTAACATCCATCATGATTTTTGGTGCAGAATATTTTAAAAGGTGAAATACATATTGCAATAAACAACTGAAGGGCTATAAGAGTCACATTATAAATGCAAATAACACAGATTATTAGTTTGTATGAATTAATTATGGGAGATCTCTCTGTTGCCCTTGTTAATTCTTCTCTGTTTCAGTTCCTGAAGTCCTGCCTCCCACTTTTCCTATCTCATTTCACTTCTCTCCTTCTTTCTTGATCTTTTTTCTTACTCTCTGCCTCAGCACGAGCTGAGATTTTGTATTTCGTGCGTGCCTTTCCCCACTTAGCTGTAAAAATCAACTAAGTATGTGTTTCAGAGAGCTCCAGTTTGATGGGAAATAAGCTTCGAATGCAAATGATTACTGTTGGTGATGGTGTATAAAGCAAATAAAAGGATGTTACATAGAATGTTGGCCTTTCAGGGCTATTCTGTGTACATTATATGATCTGGATGGTAAACTGACCCAGTTTAATATTGGCAAGTGGAAATGACAAATTTGCAAAGTGACTTTGTATGAATCAGGCTTAACTTTTATTGCACTGAATACACTTACTATCGTTATCTTAATATGATTCTTTTAGAGCTATTTATGCTATGGGAAGTTAGCTGAAAATTTGAAATCTTTAGAAATTGGATGATTTTTATTTTACCTGATCTTAAATGATGGTTATAATTAAGATTCTATGTTCGTAAATTACTCTGCCATAGCATGTGAGAAAAAAAGCTTTTTCTTTTACGATTTTCTCACTGAAAATAGTTGTCATTTCTATTTTAAAATGCTCTATCTTAAACAATAAGTGTTCCATATTTATATCTATAGTTTTTGAAGTTTGTATTGCCCCCAATGCATTTCAACAATAATGGGAAGAATAAAAGATTACCTAAAATTATCCCCCCAGAGCAAAATATACTGTTTATTATTTGTGGTCTTTCCAGTTCTATGTCATACATATTTGTAACTTTAACAGTATAATAATAATGGTTTGGATTTAGCTTTCCTGAAAAATGGATTCAAATAGTTTATCTCATGACACCTATTCATTAAATCAAAATCAGCAAAGGTATTTCATCAAGGCTAATATTTGTCCTCTTCAACCATTAAATTTTAAGTCGTGAAAGTGGAGTCTATACCAACCTTCAGTATTGTGTTACAGCTTAATTTTTAAAATAGTCAAGCTAGCAAAAGCTCTTCCTGAAGAAATAATACAAATACACCCCTAAACTGCAGGTGTGGGCCACCATTATCTTTTCAGAGTTTTGTGCCTTTAATGTGTTTGGAGTCTCTGAGGTGCATAATATGTGTGATTTGTCTGAGTTCCAGCCATAAGTTAGTAGTGATTTTTCTCCATTATGGACTTTACACATAATGAATTTCAGGAAACACCTTCTTCTGCTTGTAGATAAAGACAGTAATATGATGGAGTGATCAAATACAAATGCTCCTTTAATTTATTTTACCAAGACATTATCCATGTTTTATTTATAAGGCAATTGAAGTCATTCATTTTGTATGGAACTCTTCCTCTTCTGAATAACAAATAATACATTATCATATATTCCACATTGGAGGAGAGAGTGATGAAAGCTGTATGTGAAAATAAAAGTTTAATATTTTGGGCTCATTGGGCACAATTATAGTGGCACTTTGTTTTCAACTGAATCATAATTATGTGTGTAGATTTTTTAAAAATTGGGACAGCATATAGCACAGAGTAGTGTAGAAAATAGAAAATTCTTTGTTCAAAGAAGGAAAGGGTGTTTCTTTTCAGCTGCAGAGCATTTTAAATGCACAGACTCTGTCTCAGAAATATCCCTTTGTAAGATCCTTGCATACACATGATTTCAAGTAGCTTCATTTTATGGGTGACTGGAATGAAATAGCCTAGCTGCCCAAGGGTCTATGATGTGGCCATATGAAAGCATGGCCAACTGGTTTGTTTTGAACTCCTTTCTGAAACTATCCCATTCGAAGAGCATCTGCAGCATTTCATTTTGAAACCAATTCAGGTTGCCTACTTGTGTTTCAGTCTGTACTTTGTGTTTGCTTTTGCCTAATGTCATAAATACATCTAAAGCTATATCATAGTGATAATTGTTATTTAGCCTCAGTTAAAATTCCAGCTAATAACTATAATACGCCACAGCTTCTTATGTACTGATTGCTTGAAATTACCCAAATCTGGGATAGTTTAGAAGAAAAGATCATTCCAGAAAGGAAAGTGTGAAGTTTAGAATCTCATGGCATAAATGGCAGATGATTAGTTAGCTAGTGCATACCTCTGTTAAGGCAGATACTGCATGTTAAATTCAGTAAGGATTTAAATATATTAACCATTAATGGCTCCTTATAAATTAGTTTGAGTGGATCTATGTAATTTTGAGATCATAGTTTACTGCTCTGTATTTCCAAAGCACGATCCCAAGCAACTCAAATCTTCCCATTAGATTCCTTTCAATAATGAGCTCTTTCTTAGAACATTGAAATTACTTGACTTATAAACCACTGTTTCAGGAATATTCCTTATGTACAGGGATTGAACTATTGAAACATATCTGATAATTATAAAGATATAAGTTTGTGATTATTTTAGTAAACTGTCTAGAATTTCACAAAGTTATTTTGTTGTTGAGGCATTTGAAATCCTTTCTACACAAAGAGCTTTTGACCTAGTCCATCTTGTGTGACTTAGCCATTTGAATTGTCCACCACAGGTTATTTGCTAGTTAGTACTTTCATACTGTAAGAGCCATGGCTCTTGTAGTGCCTCTTAGTGTCCCTTCAGTGGTACCTTCAACAGTATTTGGACCAATGGAAATGTGGCTCTTAATGATATGTTTGCTGAGTTATCACTGAGCTGCCTTTTTCTGTCTCCGATCAGCCACTGCTGTTAGCTTAATATTGCCAAGGTCAAATTGATTGCTGGAAATTATTCCTGTTGAGACCAGATAAGTCATCTCAACCTTTTTAAGGTTTTATTGTAGTTTTCGAGTGAGAATAAGCTGGTGTTGCTTCCCAGTGCGTTTGTGGATTTCAGAAGAGAATAAGATGCTTGTGTTTTTCTTAGAAAAATCTTCCTCATGATAGGGTTTATGCTGGAGTTTTTGGTACTATTTGGGAGTATGTTCTCTTTCCCATGCTACATCCTTCTTACCTTTTTTGAATCATGAATGCTTTCAAATTCTCAGAATGATGTTAAATAAATAAAAATGTACATGGGAGTACAAAAGGAACTAACTGTTGAAATACAATTATAATAAATAACAAGATTGAGTAGTATGTCTAATAATACAATATTTTTCAAAGCAGGTATGAGCAGAAGTGTAATTTTGGATGGAACAATCGTAATATATAAAAATATTGATTTCCGTTGGTGACAAAATTACAGGTGTGTTAATACGTCATAGCTGTTGCCTGTAATCATAATGGAAGGAAATGCTGAATTTCAGTTAGTGCTTAGTAAAATAAAGATAATGCTCCCCCCCACATCCAAAGTCATGTACTCATTGAATTTTACCCATGGATCCCAGATTAAGAAGCCCTTTTCTAAAGAGATTCCTCCTTGTCTGATCAGTATTTTCCTGATCCAGTGTTTCAGACTGAGAGAGACTGTTACTTTCGTTCCTGAGGGACTGATTTCCATAAACATTAGCAGATAAGCCCTATCATGCCAGTAAGGATTCAGTGTCTTTAGCTTCTTCCGCCAGAAGAGACATATGTTTGGTGCATTATTTCCCTTTCCCCAATAATTGGCTCTTTCTTTACTTGAGAGACCAATACAATATTGTTACACAGGCTGTTGAAAAATTCTTATTTCTTTGGGATGGTGTAGCCCAAAGCATAAATCAGTTTGACAGAAATACCCAATCTTTTTCTTTCCAATTTGCTCAAATAAGTTAATCCCATTTATAAATGTTGACCACTCTCCTTTATCCAAGTGGATGTAGGGTTAGGAATTTGTTTGTAATATAGGATCAGTAATTAGAAGTAAAGCAGTTACTCACTGAACTAAGAAGAATGACCAAACTGATTTGCAGAGAATTTTTTTTAAAAAAATACATGATCTAAGATTCTATAAAACTTTTTCCATTGATTCTCCATTTTATTTCTCAAGAGAGAAGTTTACTAGGGTATAGCTTCCTGCAACAAACAAATGTATCATGACTATCTAGTTTAGCAAATCGATTCACAAAGGCATTTCATGTCTCTGGGCACATTATTGAGAATCAGCAGTAAGAATATAACTAATTTTACTGTAGAGACTTAATGGGAAATAGATTTAGATGACAACAGAAAATGAAGCAAAGTTACAGGGACACTAGCCATAATATTACCTCTATTAATTGGATTTTTCTTGCATGGAGCAGTAATTGGTTTGAAATAAATAATACATATTTAAGTCATGCTCTTTTATGTTGATTAACTAAGGGCTCCTTCATACAGATAGAGACCTTTACCTGATTTATCTGAACCTCGAATCTTAACTGTGGTATGTCTGTCATATTATAGACCCTGAGCTATGGGTAAAGCAATGAGAAGATTTAGGCAGTATGGTGGGATGTAGTCCAGGAAGGTTGGGAAGCCACTGAAAAACTGAAGAAACAAATTTAAAAACCCTAATTAAAATGACTTTCCAATTGTATAGAAGGGAAGAATTGTGTATATATAAAACAAAAGGTTTCAGTTCATTTCGTGATACATAAAAAATGGGAATTGCACCCAATTAAGAAAAATGGCAGTAGTTGAAAGTGTTCTATTCAGTAGGCCACTGTAGGAAGCCCTATAAAGCAGTCATCAAAATTCCCAAATGAAATGCAGCATTGTTTAAAAATAATCAAAATTCTCTCCTGTTTTTAGCAAAAAATGGGGAGAAGGGGACATATTTACTGTTCATTTTCACTTTCTGACATTCTTGAGTATACGAGTCATTTTCAAACTTTATTTGCATCGGAATCACCTAGAGGGCTTGTTAAACACAGACTGCTATGTACCGTCCTAGATTTCTGATTTGTTGTTAGGTGGGATGCAAGAATTTGTGTTTCTAGTGAGTTAGATACCACACTTTGAGAACCTCTATACTTTATCATTGACTTAATTGTTTCCTAGTCTGTGGTTCAGCTTTCCGCGATTTGTTACCCGAGGTCAACTGAGGTCTGAAAATATTAAATATTAAATAGAATATTAAATAGAAAATTCCAGAAATAAACAATTCATAAGTTTTAAATTGCGAGCTGTTCTGATTAGCATGATGAAATCTTCTGCTGTCTCATGGTCTGTCCAGCCTGGGCTCTGGGGATTTGTATCATTCCATTTGTCCAGCACATCATGTAGGTGGTCCTGCCCTTTAGTCACTTAGTCTTGATTATCAGATCAACGATCAACTGCTGTGGTATCACAGTGCTTGTGTTCAAGTCACCCTTATCTTACCTAATAATGGCCCCAGAGTGCAAGAGTGCTTTAAACTATCACAGTGTCTACATTTAGAGAAAAAACTATATACAGGGTTTAATAGTTCTAGGTGCCCACTGGGGGTCTTGGAATGTATCCCCAGTGCATGCTGTGCACGTCAGTGTGTCTTCAGTTACTGTGATGTTGAGTTTAGCTTTCGTGATTTCCCTGGTTAGGACCTGCGTACATCTGTGGCTATACATTGTTTTTCCTAGTGACCAATCATCATGTTGTATTCACATTGTCACCATCGCTTGGTTTGTGCACACCTAAACAGGAGTTAGGGTCTTAAAGTCTCTTCTTTGGTTATTCTGTTTATCAGTTTATTCAAATTCCGAGTAACCATCTAAGATGTTAAATGAGCCAGGACTGTTAAAAGTGCTCAGATTGAGAGCATATACATATGCATAGTCTATAAAATGTTTAATTTTCTGTAAACCTAAAACTACTCTGAAAATAACTTTTTAAAAAGTGCTCAGAGCCAGCATGTTTGTCTGAACAAAGGAAGGGATTAGAAAATATACATAAATGTGGCAGTTACCGGAGAAGAAAGAGGTTGGATGTGCAAGGTGTGTAGTTTGTTTTTTTTTTTTTTTTTGGTTTGTTTTTAATTGCTGTTCATTTATACATCCAAACACCAACAGATGTGTGAGTTAGCATTTGCCCTGCACCTCTGGCTCTAGGGACTACAGAGTTTTTGTATATGGATTCTCTGCCTCAGTGAACTCTGTCATTGTTCTGAACAGCTGGGAATGGAGTATAAGCTCATTAAGACTGGAGATGTTATCCAAGCCTCCCCTGGTATCCCGAAGAGTAGTGAATATGTTTTGCTTCCCCAGATCAAAAGTATCCATTTTGTTACCACCTAGTGTTCTCTTTGCTTTTATTGAAAAACTCTATTGGCCCCATTGCCTCTTTGAATGATGTGCACAGTTTCCACCAGCTGTTCCCTTGTTATCCTTGTCTCCCTCTTCTTTGGCTTTTTATTATGTTGATGGTGTATGCTGTGCCTTTTATTTCAAAAAATAAAACCCCAGTGTAATTAGTACGTATCACTCGTTTATGCAACTAGAAGAATATTTAGAACATATTTCCACAAATATATCACTACCATTCAGACACCACTGTCGCTTGGCGATACAAAGCAACTTTGCTGGGGAGGGGGTTGCAATTTAAATTCATTCTGCTTACCAGGGGAGGGAGCTTACATTTGAGTTCTTATTTTGTGCCATGTGCTTTGCTCATATTCATTTGATCGTGGTAATCTGTGAGGTGTAAGTATTATCCCATTTTGTAGATGGAGCCCTGAGCATCAGAAAGATCAAATAACTCAATAGGTAAATTGTAGAGGATGGATTCACATGTATGCCTTTCTGATGCTGTAATCTCATTCTTCTACTTACGCTACTTTCTGGTGAGATATATAAATCCAAATTCCATGTTCATTTTTCATGTGGCATCGTTGTCTGCTTATGAGGCATGATCGTTCAGAACAAAAAAAAACTAGAGAAATTATGTTAAGAATACCTCTTATCTGGAGCTTCAGATGCATATCTAGGTCATCATTTTTTATTTAGAGAATTGTTCAGTCTTGCAAATGAAATAGGCAGGGATGATCAGGAATAGGAACCTGGAGCTTCCTTTAATTGAAGAATTATTTCAACCTCTCTACTAACATAATTTGGGAGTTTACAGTGTGCCAACCACATACATTCATTATTTCATTTAATCCTATAGGAGGAGTAGGAATAGATGTGAAAAATGAGGTTCAGAGGAATTGAATATGATGCCCAAGGTCACCTAGCCTGCAGGAATATAGTCCAGGCAAGAGCGGACAGCAGTTTGAAACGTGGATGGTGTGATATTATAGCCTAGTAAATTATTTGAACACCTGGCTATTTTCTTTTTCCATCAGCCAAATAGAAATATTAAGAAAATGAAGGTACTATCCCCCCTCGAATACTAATCTCCTAAAGAGAAGTACATTTATTTGGTATACTTTTGATTAATCCAAGGAAGTTGGTGATAATGATTTCTGTGTCACTCCAGTTTAGGTATAAATGGAAGGAGCTAGGAGTTTGGGGCATATAAAAAAGCTTAAAGCAATGAGAGAGTGCCTAGAGGTTATGCACACACACAACTTGGTCAAAGGAAAGAGGAGATGAAAGATGTGACTCCGATTCAGTTTTCATACTATGGCATCTGTGAGGAAGGAGCAAACATGTCAGGTGTCTGGCCTATTAGTTACATAACCTTGAATGGTTTTCCTGGTTAAGGCTCTATAAGGTGTGAGACATTTCTGACATCATGGCAAGATTCAGGGAGGCAGGACCTAGTAGAGGCTGTCATCATTAAACATTTGGGGGGAGTAATAGACACCTCTTAGTATACCTATGCATACAGATACCTCAATGCACGTATTTTCTGTAGCAAGGCAAAACTGTAGGAAAAGGACAAAATAAAATTCCTAGTATGAAAAAGATTTTAGTTAAAAGCAATCATTTGGTACTCATTTATATCCTTTAAAATATAGCTGGTATTGTCTTTATATGCAAAGGTATCTTTATTTTGTTGACTCTAAACGTACTTACATCGTCTTTCCGAGGTTAACTCGTGAACCATATACTCTGCTGTCGGTGTTCTGTGGACTTTAACCGTGTTGGACAGTACCATGCTACTTTAATTAGTTTTAATATAATAAACCATTTCATGTTGAGCAGTTTAGATTGAGAGTATAGTCTACTTGTCCTCTCACTACAGATTTATTAACTGAATTTATGTTCTTTTGTTAAATTGTAACAAGTAGGTGAAAGCTAGAGGGGAGACTGGAACGTTGTAATAAAACCAAGAAAGACTTAGCTATGTCAGGGCTTGTGGCACTACCACCCTTTTGAGACCCAGGGAAGGCTTGTGAGTGGGTCTATCAACCTCAATAGGAAAAAAGACATGAAAAGAATAAAAATATAGAAATCCTTAGGGACATAAATCCTGCTTGGAGTTGCAGTTATGAATTCAGTTGTACTGCTTCTCAGTGAACCTGACTTTTAATAATGTGATAGTTTTTTATTTAAAAAAAAAACACCTTCTTATTGAATAGTTTTTAGAAATTAGCTTTGGGAAATAGAGGCCTGGTAGACCTAAAAGTACCCAGTTTTTATTATTTCTAATTTTGAGGAGCCTAGTTCCTTCCAAAAATTTTCTGAACTTTTTTTCTTTCCCTTAGCCTGGACTTGACTCTTTAACTGTATTCATTAGCATGTGCCCCAAAATAATTCAGTATTTTAGAAAAATAAAAGGACGGATGGGCTCAGAATGACAAGATTTGGGATAAAGCGCTTCAGAGAAAACCCTCTTTGGAAATGAATATTAATTGCATTCTCTTCCACTTTAAATAGAGAGAGGCCGAGTAACCACCAACGGGTGGGTACTTAGTTTACTAGTTAATTTCTTTTCCGGAGTGCCGTTCATTCATGGCGCTGTGGTTGTAGGTCAATGACAGGAAACAAAGTGCAGCGTTGAGAAAGCGTTGGCCTAGGAGAAAACCTGCTTTTGATGCCTTTTTCTTCTGGAAATGAATGGGATTTTGATGTGGCCAAGTTATAAATTGGCCACATCTATCCTTAAGTTCAGAAACCATGTTTGATTTTGAACCTTAGCAGAAGAAAAAAATGAAGTATTTATTCCAATATAAATTTGTTTAGAGGCGTCTGTAATTGACTTATTTAGAAGCAATAAAGTAATTCAGATAATTTCAGAAAATTTACTTTTGAGAAGGAATTCCAATAAAGGATAATTTAGACAATTGTATTATGCATGAGAAAAATATACTTACTAAAAAGAGAGTAACGTTACTATAGATAGTTATTAAGAGGAGAGATTCTCTCTGAATATTGTCCGTTCCCTAAGATTTCAGGGTGAAAGTATGTGGATGGTGTGTGACCCAGAAACAGCCCTGTCAGTGATTGCTACTGAGAATACAGTAATTGAAGATTTGCCTGTGTTGATTGACTTTTCAGTATCTGATTACAGAAGCTCCGAGCAGTGTGTCTTGTTCTTTGATCTCCTTTGTTACGTCTTTTCAGAAATGCTTGTAAAATGTGTATGGTTTATTTATAGATTTTTGGATTTTTAGAAGACCACTTAACCATTTCTGTTTAGTGTCTACCAATGGACTGTTTCAATTGATAGCAATATTAACATTATATAAAATCTGAATTAAAATTTGCTAGAATTCTGAGGCTAATATTTTTGGCATATACTTATTCTTTGTAGAATGCTGTATATCTGAATGTTTGTACTAAATCTTTGATCTTGAGTGCTAGAACAAGGGCCTGTGCCAGGACGTGATAGCTTGCGGATGCTAGCTCTTTTAGAATGACTTACTGGGACAGGTTATGTTTGGAGTAAACTAGTCTTTAGGAATTAGAGTCAATCCTGGTAATATGAGAATATGGTCATTTTATTTAGAATTTAACAGTGGCAGAATGTATGAATGGACTTTTACTTAAAAACAAGGTATCTTTAGCCTTGTTTTTACTCTAGCTCTGAGGGCAGCCTGTTCAGTGTTGATTATTGGTTGGCTTGCTATAAAAAGCTATGGTAGTGCCAGTGCTGACTGTGCCATCTCTGTAGATTTTCTGTTTTTATTTTGTTTTGGAAACTGTACTGTGCTGCTAGGAACATTGGTGGATGGATTAAGAAGACTATGTTGGAAAATAGACATATATCATCCGCATCTTGCATTTTGCCAGAAATATCTTTTGACTCTTACAAACTCAGTTCAGTGATTTTGTTTCCTCATGTTTTAATATACTGATTTGGCCTCCATGGTGTGGGAGTAGATAGTGAGAAAAGGGAAAATAAAGAAGGTGAAGTAGTTGTGGTGAAAGTTGTGGATAAGACATCGAGCACCGAGTCTTTGAGAAGGACAGATGCGAGAAGTCCACATGGCATTTGAGAATTAGTGTAGATCAGAGAATTTTGTTTCAGCTCTGATTAGCACTCAGTTTATTTCTAGTATGCCCTGTATTTTGATAATGAAACCATCCCCTCTAGCTTTTGCTCAGCACTTTGTTGTTTTGCTCAGCCCTTTGGTTCTGTGTATTGCCATTTTTGACTTAGCATAGGATTTGAATAATAACTGCCTATGTTTTTAAATGATGTCACTTTGCAGTGTATATTTGCTCAAATTTATGTATAATCAGTAAACATATATTTTTGGTGTTTCCTTTCTGTTTCGGAGGTGCATGTTTGGCTGCAGTTGTTTTCAAAGCCCCTCCATTTTGTCCTGGGTTGAAGAACCTCAGCTAATTTTAATCAACCCTGAACTGTCATTTCTGTTCATCACTGTCACATTAGCATCATTCCTGTTCATCAATGTCACATTAGCAGCAAATCTGAACTTGCTGATTAGTAAAGTGGATGGAAATCACAGCTCTGTGTGTGTCCAAATAGCTACTCATCAGCAAGCCTTGTGATGGGGTCTGATGGTTTAATGCAGGCCTTAATCAAGGGCTGAGAAATGTTTTCTCTGCAGTTAACCTAGTAGTATTGAATTACATTAACATGTATATACACTCGCATACACATATACACACAGAAGTCATGTGACATCAGTGTTCAAAGTCAATCAGGCTGAATCAAACAAAGGACCTAAATAAGTGACTTTGAGGATGGCTTCTCTGATGATTTCAAGTCAGCAAACATAACATATTTACCTATGGTCTCATTGAGTCACTCATATCCAGCTGAAAAACTGCTTGTTTGAAAATACGCTGTCTTTGGGGACATAAACTGAAAAACTATGGGATAGAAGGGATACGTTTTATGTTCAGAGCTGACTTCATCCCAAGTAATGTTAGTCACTTGCTTCTCAGTGGCACTTGTGTAGTCGTGTTAACACAGATTTGGAATCTGGCGCTGCTGAGGCAGAATACTGAAGGGCATAGAGGTCCTTATTTGGAGGTGGAGTGGAGTCATACATCATGAAATATCTCTGCGCTTGAAACAACGATATTTTTTTAAAATAACAGTTTTTGTCAATCATTTAAACTCAAATACTATATATTGAGTGTCCACTCTAAAACCTTATGTCTTTGTGTACTTGGCTTTGACATAGCCTTTTTATTTTGGGAGGTAAATGTTATCCTGACTTTACTGATGAAGTTCGGAGCACTTATAATAGGTGACTTCTCCACATCACTGTCTGGAAGTACAATCTGGACTTTGTATGCAAGTCTTGCTGACTCTAGGTGTAGCAAATTTGTCTTTTAACCACACAGCAGCTGCCTTATTTGTGTGGCTTAACATGATGCTAGATAATTACGGTAAGGACTTCATTTTTAAAAAAAATTTCTATACCTTGATGCTTACAATCACATCTGAATGACGACAGCCACTGTGAATCCTAGCTTTACTCAGGAGAAGCGCTAACTTTGGAAGCATCGTAGAAAGCAAAGATGACACCCACGTTTACACTGACTTTCTCTGAGAGGATTATAGAATTGACATTCAAACTAAGGACAGCCCAGGGACAGGACTCAAATGCTATTTTATGGAAACCAATTTAATGCATATTTTAAGTAATATCAATTCACTTATCTGCTTAAAAATTATTTTTACCTTATAGATTTTTATTTTTCTTTGTAGACTCTAGCCCCTCCATCATACGTATCTATCTTCCAAACATGTTGAGTATTTCCAGCATACATTTTGTTGCTGTTATAAACTTAATGACCATATTCATTTTCTTCCAAGATTTTTGTAACTCTCACATTATCTCTTTATGGCTAGATTGATAAAGTGCTATCACATTTATTTCTCTTGTCTTTTATGTCAGACTGGATATTTTACTTTGCTTCTATTCTGAGTCTAGTAAGTTTTGTCTAGAAATAGAACTTTGAGGCAGCAGCATCATGTAATGAAAAGAGTGTGGGCTTTTGAGACAAGGACCTGAATTAGAATTCTTGCTCCTCCACATACTTGCTTTTTGAGCTACTAAACTTTTTCCAACCACATTATCCTATCTGTAACAACTGGAATTAGTCTGGTTATTATGAGGATTAAATAGGTAGGCCAGCCAAAGAGAAATGGCTACCATATTCTCTACCCAGAGTAAGTGTTCACTAAATTATAATTTTCCTTTATTTGTAGTACTATTTCCCATATCTTTTATATTTTCCTCCTCCTGTCCCTCCTTTTTCCCTCCTCTCTTTGTCTTTCTTACTTTGTTACCCCACAGTCTAAGTGATTCTTATGAGATCACACTTAATTCACTTTGAAGATTGCTTTCACCATGCTCTGGTTATGAGTGTTACACAAATAGGGCCATCGGTGTTGTTTCTTACCAGCCTTCTTATTTCAGTGAAATATTACTGGATACAGTCTTCATCACACTACTTTTTTCCCAGTCACACCTGTTGTGTCCTTATGTTGCCTAGTTTATCTGAGCTTGTTCCTTTTTGTCAATTCATTTAAAAACTCTGTTTGTCTAGTTGACAGACATCCTGCCAGACATTTTTATCCTGGCCGTAGGAGTAGGTATGGTTGTGAATAACAGAGACTCAATGCAGCAGTGGTGTAAACAAGCTAGAGTTTTTTTTCTCCTTCATATAAAAGTCTGGCAGTCAGGTCCTGGCATGGTGGCTTTGATCCACAGCATCCACCAGGACCCAGGCTCTTTTTTTTTTTTTTTAATGTTTAATCATGTGCGCGCTCCATTCTCAAGGTCTCCTTGTCCAAGGTGGGTACTTGAAGTCTTGCCATCATATCTACACATTAATCTGCAGGAAGTAGATGAGGCAGAGTCGGACAGTGTGCCCCTCTCTGGGAGCTGCCCACAGTGACTTCCTCTCACATTTTTCATTAACTGTAAGGAGGACTCAGAAATGTAGTCTGTTTTCGGTCATTCATGTGCCATGAAGGAGAGAATGGATATTTGAGGACAACTAACAGCGTCTACCTGGTTGGTTTATGTGAGATGTTCCTTGTCCTTAGCTAAAGTGTCGGAAAATCAAATCCATTTCTTTTATATTATTTATGTAGCTACCTGTTTACTTCTTGTACCATACTTTATCTTTTTAAGCCTATGCATTCTATGGAAATAGAATACCATATATCTATTCTATTTTGTTTATTTTCAGCCAAGAGAAAACTGTCTCTACTAGTCAGAATCTTTATTCCTGAATGAACTTGCTACCATGATCATCGGCTGCACACTTAGCAGGCAAACCTAGCAGAATGCTGTGTTGGATTTTTTCTCCATATTCCTCTGAAAATAGTCCAACATGTATTTTTCAATATTGTTTTCACCCAAAATAATGGTGGTATAGCACTCTTCAGTTTATTTTTATCAAAGCGTCTGTGGAAATGTAATTCACATTTGAGATTTATTAGGACTCGAGTGTAATCTTGAACTGTATTGAAGGTGTAATTGTGAAAAGTTTTACATGTTGATCACAATAGCCCGTACTTGTGGTTCCTTTCGTTTTCTTTTATAATGTTTCTTTCTTCATGGCAACAACTACAAGAACACTCCCTGCTTTTTTTCCACATATGTTATTGTGGCTGACAGATATGTGAGGCCGTAAGAGTTATTTTAATAGATGAGGCAACTGGGTTCAGAGGTTAGTTAACTTGTCCAAAGTCATATAACTAGGAAGCAGCAGACCTAAGACTCAAACCTAGATCTTTTGAATCCAAACTCAGTTCCTTTTGCACTGTGGTATAAGAGCTGGATATTTTCTTATTTAGTAATTATCTAATTTAGTGATTGGATTTGATATTAGGTATTTCTTTTCTTATTTAGTGCTCTTTCACTTACCATAGATTGTGAATTTTTTGTAATTTTGGTTGCTGCTTTTTCAGAACGGATGGATCTTTCTTCATGGGAGAACCATCATTTCTATCAAAATATTTAGCTGGAGTAGAGTTGTTTTTCTTTTCTTTGAAAATTAATTATTTTTGAATTATAGTTGACACACAATATTATATCACTTTCAGGTGTACAGCAGAGTGATTGGACATTTATATTCTTTATGGAGTGACCACCCTGATAAGCCTAGTGCCCATCTGACACCGTACATAGTTATTATGGTATTATTGACTATATTTCCTGTGCTGTACATTTTATCCCTGTGATGATTTTTATAACTGGCAAGTTGTACTTCTTAATCCCTTTCACCTTTTCACCCATTCCTCTTAACGCCCCTCCCATCTGGTGAACATCAGTTCGTTCTCTGTATCTGAGTTTGTTTCTGTTTGTTCATTTATTTTGCTTTTTAGATTTCACATATAAGTGAAATCATATAACATTTATCTTTCTCTGTCAGACCTATTACACTTAGCATAATACTCTCTAGGTCCATCCAAGTTGTTGCATATGACAAGATTCCATTCTTTTTTTATGGCTGAGTAATATTCCATTGTTTATATGCACTACATCTTTATTCATTCATCTATCGATGGACGCTTAGGTTGCTTCTATGTCTTGGCTATTGTTATTAGTGCTGCAGTGAACATAGAGGCGCATATATCTATTTGAATTAAATTTTTTTAAAATTGCTATTAAACAGTTTCTCATTTATAGCTTAAGATCTCCTCCTTTCCAAAAATCTTTTAATATTTTTTTATTTTCTTATATGATTGCATTTATAATATATTAAAAATTGTGTCGGTACTCTCAAAGAGCTTAAAATCTCTTTAGGGTTACGTAATATAAGTATGAGGAAAGGGTCACATTGCCACACTAGTCTCTGAGAAATCTCTGTGTGTATATGCTTTTTTTCTTTTCTTTTTTCTTTTATCCAGCACATTTTTAATATGAACTGATACTGATCTGTTATCTTCTCTTCTGGAAATGTTTACTTAATTGTTCTCTCTCTCTCTTTTTACTCATGTACCTTTTACCTATGGTATGCTTAAGAATCTGCTTTATGCCATTACTTCTAGAAAGAACAATTTTATATTTACACACACACAGATTCTTCATCATCTTATAATTGCAAAGAGTGTGACAGAAGGCACTGGCACAGTGTCCTACCCCTGAATGGCAATGAGTCTAGTGTCATTCTTCATGCTGTCCTACTTTAAGCACTGTGATGCTTTGACTGGGTAAGAGAATTTTTTTCTTTTATTGTCATCAGCTGGTATTTGACACAAATAGCCATTGGTCCTGTATCTCATTTTGTCTTTAACTTTACCTCCTGGGCTGTATTCTTCCATTTTGCATAACTGCCAGTGTGTAAACTTTAAAAGAAACTCAAACTGTGAGCTTAAGAACCAGCTTCCTTTGGTAAGACTGATGTAACAGAGTTCTGGCTCTCGCTATTTAAGGGAAGACAGGCTTAGTACCTGTTAATCAAAGACAAGAAGAGCCATTTTTCTCAGATATAAGTTCTCTCTGAAAGCCAACCATCATATCTGTGTAGGTTGTGGTATTTATTAATTTGGAGTTTTTCTTTTTTTGTATGACACAGCAGTTTTCAAGTATAGGAAAGGAAATGATACTTTTTTAAAGCATGACTGCTTTCCTCAGATCTCATCACAAATATAACTTGGATTTTTAGTTGTCCTTATGGAAGAAGTTCATTGCTTTATGAAGTTTGTGAATCCCTGGACCTGGGAATTTGTAGACTCTTTTCTGGAAAATTCGAAGGAGGCATGCTCAAGGGTGCATCTGCTTTAGCGGGAATGGATTCACAGTAGATAATCTCTCGGAATCCCTTCTTGCTCTGTGATTCTTTGCTAAGCCATTCTATAATTCAGATATGTAAAATTAATCACCGCCAGCAACCTCCAAAACCTGAGAGGAGTGGTTAACTATTTTCTGTTGGTAGTTTTGAGTCCTCCAGAAGGAAGGGGTTAGATAAACATAAGGCATTTTTTGTTATTACTATTGCCATTACTTGTTACTTATGTAGCACCTGCCTCACTAATGCAATTGCTTACAGGAGCTGCAATTTTATTCCTGATGGCCACTTTTTGTCATTATGTAATCTGTGGAAAACCACACATAGCACCTAAATGTTGCCATTGGATTTCATTTTTGCTTCAAATTTCAGCTCTAAAATACTGTTTCTGTCCCATTTGTCAATGAGCCACTAATGGAAATTTCTTAAAAACATATGGTACTGGACGCCCAGGAAGAGAAAATATTAAAACCCAGTGTAACTCCAACTGATTACCCCGTCATAGTTCTTATTACCTTAGAAAACTATTAAAAGGACATTAATAAGTTCTCCATGCATGGCTTCCTTTTTATAAATATTGCTAAATTGCTTAGTCGCCTTTTTATTTACTTTTAAATTTATAAGCATAATTTGCAAATCTGCTTTCACTTACTAATGCATAGCTCAGTGTGTGTGTGTGTGTGTGTGTGTGTGTGTGTGTGTGTGTGTGTGTGTGTGTGTCTGGTAAGCTGCCATTTCTTCCTTATTCAGAAGCTTTGGATCTCTTATTCTGAGAGATTTCTGCCAGCGGTAATCAATTTGCATGTTACGGAACAATACCGTGACCTGATAGACTTTGCCAGTTTTGTTGCAAAGCGCATAGCTTCCCATTAGAAAGTAGACAAAGACTTTGTTGCAGAGATATGTTTATGTATTCTCTATTAACTTCTCATCTAAAACTTTAAAAAAAAGTTAATTTTTAATTAAAAAAAATTTTTCAGTTACAGTTGACATTCAATATTATACTAGTTGCAGGTGTACAGCATAGTCAAAAAAATTCAAAATGTTTTGTTTTGAAATTTGGAATCTCTTGCCGTGTGGGGGTACTTTTACATAATGAATCAAAACACTTCTTACTAGTTATTTCCCTTTTTCTGACATTACTAACAATGTGTTTTTAATTATAGGAACATGAGAGTTTTCACGTTAAGATAGGTAACAACAAGGAAAATCGTGGCCTGTATTCTGAATTTTTGTGTCTATATGAAATAATTAGGTTTAATTAAGCTGATTTGTAGTCTTTGTTTGCTTTTTTACTCCTTATCGGAAATGATTCTCTCCATTATTTCAAACAATTTGAGAATTTATGCACTGCACAGGAGTGTAAGTTAGGTATGCCTTCTCTGAGAATAGGCCCAAATGGCGTTCGGATTCATTTCCTGTGTCTGAATGCCCATCACTGTTGCCTTCTGCGTTTTTTAGCACTGCTGGTTAACATCTCCCTGGTACCTTTGAAAGCTGTTGACCATAAACATTTGGGAACAATGATGTGTGGTGCCCCGTGAACAGTTCCTTTTGGGTGTAAATCATCTATCCAGGTATATTTGTATTTTAATGAAAAAACTTGAATGAAAAATTAACTGCGTACTTGTGCCTTTACTTGGTGGATGTTCCAGCCATGTGATAAAGTAAAAAAACTCTAGGCAGTGTTGGGAGTAGTTTTTTGGGAAGGAAGTTTGCCGAAGTGCTGTATTTGCATCTCGTGAATGCAGGTTTACCAGTGAGGAAAACAAAGACTCAGGTGTCTCATGGTAGTCAAGAACTTTTGATTCCTGGGAGACTGTGAAGTCCTGAACCCTCCTATCAGTCTGCCTTTTTTCTTAGTACACAAGATAAGTGTATTTTGTAAACATATTCTAAAAAATTATTTTGAGATATGTTGCTTAGAGAATACTCATTTATTATTGTATTGAGATATAATCGACATATAACATTGTGTAAGTTTAAGGTGTACAGACTGTTGATTTGATATATTTGTATATTGCAATACAGTTACCTCCATAGCCTTAGCTAGGACCTCTGTCATGTCCCATAATTATTCCTTTTTTGTGGTAAGAACAATTAAGATCTAGTGTCTTAGCAGCCTTGAGGTTTATAATACAATGCCATTGACTGTACCCACTGTTCTGTGGATTAGCTCTCCATGGCTTACTTATCTGCTAGCTGTAGACTTGTGTCTTAGACAGCATCTCCCCAGCTCCCCCATTCCTGGTGCCTGCTAACTACCATTCTGCTCTGGTTTTTACAAGTTGGGCTTCTTAGATTCCACATGTAATTGATATCATACAGTATTTGTCTTTATCTGTTTGACTTATCTCACTCAGTGTAGTGTCCTCAAGATCTATCCATGGTGTTGCAAATGGCAGAAATTTCTTCTTTCTCATGACTGAATAATATTTCAGAGAGTGAGTGAAAGTGAGTGAGTGAGTGTGTGTGTGTATCCATTTATCTGTTGATGGACACTCAAGTTGTTTCCATATCTTGGCTATGGTGAATAATGCTGTTACAAACATGGAGTACAGATATCTCTTCAATACATTGTTTTCATTTCTTTTGGATATATACTCAGAAGACAGATTGCTGGATCATATGGTAGTTCTAGTTTTAATTTTTTTAGGAACATTCATACTGTTTTTGGCTGCACCAATTTACATTCTCACCAATAGTGCAAAAAATACCCATTTCTCCACATCCTTACCAGCACTGCCTCTTGTTTTCATGATGATAGCCAGAGATGTTAATTTAAAAATGTCCACAAAATGATTGAAATGGTTTGAAACTAATTTAGTGAATGGCATTAAAGTCAGTTTTGGTTTTTTTTTTTGGTATTCAGAAAATTTTGAATTGTTCTTTTCAAACTTGATGGATTCAGAATTAAAGCTTAGATTTAAAATATAATATTAAGTGTGTTTAGACTGGAAATATGCTAGTTAAGAGCCATAGGATGCCACAGTTATCAAAATAATTGTTTGCTTATTTTTAGTTAGACTGCAAACATAATATCTTGAATGTTTTGGGACACTTGAGGTTTTTAGATTTGTCCTTGAACTCTTTGTTGGCTTTGCAATTTATGTTTTTGATATTTAGTTCCCTTTGGTAATGATTTATGAAAGAAATCAGAGATTTTTTTTTTATGTCTTCCAAAATTCACGTTGTATGCAAATTGAGTGTCCTGACATAATCTCTATAAGCCTAAGATTTTTTCCCTAAGGTATATTGTTATATTTTTATTTATTATTTCTTTTTAATTCAGTTTTTCTTTGGAATCTCAGTAGATTACCTTGAGTATCCAGATACAATTTAATTAATTCTGTTGACTCCACCCAAACTGTTATTCAGTTGATATTCCCTACTATTGAATTTCAGAGAAGTATTTTTATACTTTCAATATTTAAGTGCTTATACTGTGGGCAAGTTTCTTCATTTTACTCGATCCTTAATTCCCATTTTTGCTTGTGTTGCTCACTTGAGCAGCTTCACCTATCCTTCATACAATAAGCTTTCATATATTTAATAACTATTATTAGGTTATTCTCAGGCTGTCTTTTCTTCAGGCACAATAATCCCAGTTCCTTTAATCTTTATTTCTATACAGCATTTATCCAGGCTTTAATAATTTTAGTGGCTTCAACTAGATCTTCTTTAGAAAAAAGTAGTATGAGATTATAAAATGAACCTATTGCTAGAAGTATGCTTATTGTTTATCCTCTGTATCTGTCAAATTCTTCGAGAGCCTCAAACCGAAGCCTTCATGGGAACATTTATTATTTGTTCAAATATGGCCATAAAAATCGACTTTGCCATCATATTGAGTCATCTTGACAGTGCTGTGAGTGACAGAAACTAATCTTATCTGTTAGCTAGCATTCTAAAAATGATAAATGGACCCTCCGTCATTAGTTAGCCTATAAATGAAATTAGGTTTATCTTATTTCTCCAAGAAATAGCATTACTTAGAAAATTTTGAATTATACTTTTGCAAACAAAGTTAAATAGTAAAGGCCAGGGGCTACATTTTGATTATTATTATATATGTGTATTTTTTGCCTTTCTTTGAGCACCAAATAATGGTACTTTGGGAAAATGAATGAGTTAAGAACTCGGCAGGTCTTTCCTGAAGAGAATAAAAGATTCCTCATCACCATGCTTATAACCTAACTTAAAAATTATACCCAGGTAGACTGAAAAAAAATACATGTTGAAGATAAATTTTTATGAGATATTTGTGCTTTGATTTTTTTTTTAGATCTAAAATAAAATTGTAAATCTTAATAATCACAGCATGTCTAGGACTAATGTCTTGATTGTTTTATCTGTCTTCCTTCTAGTCTCCTAATCATTTAAAGATCAAGTTAAATTGAAATTTAGTACAATTCCTGCTGGTAAAGTGACTTTTATAGTAACTTCCGCCATTCATTTGTTTTCCCAGTAGGAAACTGATTTACCTTACTTCTCCATGTGATTCTGATATCTTTGGTTTGAAATTGTCTTTTGTCAGTCAGGATCAAGGACTTTAAAACCATTTTTATCAACTCCTATAACAAATTAAATTAGGTCATCTCACAGTGTCTAATGCCTTTTTCTTCTGCATTTTAACTGAAATTTCAGAATCTCAACACTGTCATTTTTTTCCCTTTCTTCTATTCTTGATCTCTAGGACCATGCTAATAAGTTTGTTAGATGGTATTTTGTCAAATGCGCTTTAACCAAATCAAGGGAATTAAAGCAGTAACCTTTTATGTTCTGTTTCTAAAGCAACAGGATATTGATGTGCTGGGTTGATTGGCCGCAGAAAAAGCCTTGTTATCTTCCATTTGTAGATCTCCTTGCTGCTTTCTCCTGGTCAGCATGCTTCAGAGCTTTGTATCTCACATATGAAATAATAGTGAGATAAGGTTTGAATGAATAGGAAGGATAACTCTTCACCTTTTGCTCTGATTATTTTGTTTTTTAATTCCATTTCTCTTTGAGACTTTAAAAGTCCAGGGATCTGTATATATACTCAGTGTTTGAAAATTTTCGAGGGCTTAAAAAGGTCACTTAAGCATTTTTTTTTTTTTTTTGGCCTATGTAGTAGTTATTTCTCTGCCGAATACTCATATATGAGTGATTTCCCCCCTCTTACACTTTAGGTTTAAGACTTGTGCTTTATGGAGAAAAAAATTAAGTAATGCCTCATTTATTAGTGTCATTAAGAACTGAAGTGACTCTCAAAAGTAAATTTTCCAGGTAACTAAATCCTCCTTCTAGGGCTCACATCGGTGTTCACTGGACATGGTGTGGGCTTTCAAGTCAAATCTCAGTAAGGATCCCAACTCCTCCAGTTTTTAGACGTTGAACAAGCTGGTGAACTTCTCTGAGCATTAATTTTCTTTTTTCTAAAGATGGATTTGTAATAATACCTACTCCAATGGTTTATTCTGAGGATCATATATGTACAAAATTCTTGGGACAACACTTGATGCCAAATAGCCATGTAATACCTTTTAGGTTCTTTCTCTTTTCCCATTAATTATCTAATTTGATTTAACTTCCCCTTTCCTTATTGTTTCATATTTTTATAGTCACAAAATCATTTAGATTTTGCATTCAAATGGTTTTCTTATTTTCCTTCCATATTTGGTACGGGTCCCCCTGTTTCGATTCTTTTCATCACTGGCTTGAAATATAGGGTTTTAGAGGCCACCCAGTCTGACTGCTCACCCAACACTTGACTTCTTTCTGCATTACTTCTTCAAGTAATCTTCCAGTCTGTAGCTATTGCTTAAACATGCGGGTCCCAGTTTGATCTCATCTAGCCTCAAAGAATGTCTAATCTCAGTCTCACATGGCAGCCCTTGTGGTACATGGGGATGGCCAGCGTATTTCCACTGAGCTGCTGCTTTTTCAGGTGAAAACACTCAGTTTCCAGTATGTGTTTCCAGATTGGTATTCTTGACTGTTTCAGTTGGTTCAAATTGCTTAAAATATGGATACTCTTTTCCAGATATGACTTGACCTGTCCAGAGGAGAGATGGATGATTTACTTCTCTTGTTCTAGATACTGTTCATCTGTTAATTTAATATTAGTCTAGTTATATTTTATAGCTACTTACTGTGTCGATTCTTACTGACTTTTGAGAGTTCCTCACTGGTGCTGTTTTAAAGCTACTTTTGTCTATTTTATTATTTTGAAGATCAGGTTTATTAAAATATAATTTGCATACAGTAAAATTTACTCTTTTTAAATGGACAATCTGATGAGTTTTGACAAACGTCTACAGTCATGTAACCATCACAATAGTTGATACACAGAACATTTTTCCTTGTTCCCAGACGATCTCTGGTGCCACTTTATAGTCCATCTCCTTCCCCACACCCAGCTTCTGACAACCTTTGTCCTTATAAATTTGCCTTTTGAAGATACCATTCTACTCTTACATGGCTGATATTTCTGCTCTGTTGTAGAAGTTGATCTTTGTTCTTTTAAATTTGCTTCATCTTAGCTTGGGTGGATAGCTCTAGACTATCTAGTCTTTTGGGATCTTAATTCTGTTTTTATTGTCTTCCCAGTCTCATGATGTGCATAGATGTGATATGCATTTTGATTGTATTTTTCTTCCATGTTATTGTAAAAAACAAAAATGCTTACCAAAGACAAGAGCAAAGGGAGCAGACTCCTTGATTGACACTAGAGAATGTTCTCTTAAGTTGAATAAATTCTCTAATTTATTCACTTATCAGCGGTTTTTGGTGTTGTATTTTAATCTACCTAAGTATATTATTGTTCTGCTTATATTTATACATATATAAACCAAGGGCAGCATAAGAGATCTTGGCAGATGCTTTGTTGTAGTCTGGAACACAGTTTTGACCCTGGATTTTCACTTACGTAATAGTCGTAACCTTTTCTGCCTACTAACATGACTTTCAAACTATCATATGGAGCACTGTTTATTAGAATTCATGTTTCACTTTGTCATTCCTGTTCTTTGTCAGTTTTAATTTTGAAATTTATGGGCATTTTACTTTCTATTAGCCATAAGTGGTAAGAAACTAATAAATTTTGTTTCTTAACTGACTTTTTCTTATGAATCAAAACTTTTATGAAGTATGTTTTAAGACTTTGTATTTGAATTGAAGCCATGGTTTCTGTTATGAATCTCTTATCACTTTCATTAGGTATTAAACAACCTGATACTGGTAGGGAAGAGATGTTATGTAGTAAACCATTTATATTTACAAAATAAGCTTTCTGAGGCAGGCACCGTGTCTTCTTTGTGTACTACTGTGACCCTAGCATCAAGCAGGATGCCAGACACACAGTAGGTGCTCTGGAAATGAGAATCTTTAAATCTAGCCTCAGCCTCTTTCATAGCAGAAAGTACTGTGTTCAGTTGTATTTTATACCAGGCCCTGTTTAGGTTTGTTTTATTATATATTTATGGTCATCATTTATAACAGTTGTTTTTCCTGTATGAATTTAAATAAAGGTTTTTTTAAAAATATTGCTCCAAGTTTGAGACTGTAAAACCTAGCATTTAATGACATCTAGCTTTTCCCCAAGGGTATTAATGACCATACTGTTTTTCATTACCACCAGCATTACCATTAGTGAAAGGCTTTTTGTCCATTCTCACCTATTTTTGTGAGTTAAAAAAGATGCATAAGCACCAGAGTTAGTTGAGATACAGTTGTGTGAGGGCTGTCCACTGTTTCCTGACGTCACAAATGAGGGCATGGTGCCATCTTCCAAATTATTACCTGTGGTGGTCTGTCAACTTGGCTAGGCTACAGTCCCTAGTTATTCAATAAAACACTCATCTGGGTGTTGCTGGGAAGGTATTTTGTTGTTATGATTAGAGTCCATAAACAGTTCACTTTAAGTGTGGGAGATTATCCTAGATGATCTGGGTGAACCTGATTCGGTCAGCTCAAGGCCTTAAACACAGAGCTGCACCCTTGCAGAAGAAATTCTGTCTGTAGACAACAGCTTTAGCTCATGCCGGAGAGTGAGAGCTTACCCTTCCTGACAGCCTTTCCTAAGGATTTTGAACTTGCCTAGCCAGTTCCCAATTCCAAAATCTTAAGATGTATCTGCTATTGGTTCCGATTCTCTGGTTGAACCAGAGCTGATGCAGTTCCCCATCAGAGAGGTGGTTCCTGATAATTTCATAATGAATAGTGTGATGCAAAGCCTGGTTCCTAATGCATCAGTCTGTCCTATATTACTTGTTATAAAGACCTTCGCTATGTGAGAAATGCCTGTGTTTTGCATACTTTTCAGTTGCACAGCTACCGTAAACTTTACTGTTGTAGCTACTCACTGCTTTGCCATTTGATTTTTTTTTTCCTCCTGGTTTTTCTTTAGAAGGTAAGTTTCATCTTGTTATTTTCTGGTCTAGAGTATAGGGAGATAATGATTTTGAAATTTCAATTGTTTTGAAATTGTTCTGTTTACTTTTTAGGAAGGAGAAAAGTAACAGCTGTGCATTTCGATGTACTGTGTTCCATAGTTAGGTGTAGACTAGGTTAGCACAGGTTTGAAATGTGAATGGTCTAGAACACCAGAACAGGAAATTGATACAGAGGGGATGTCAGTTGCTCTTAAGTTATATTCCAGGATTCTGTCACATGGTGATATAGTGCCCAAGCATATGGATCTCCATCTGCTGTTTCTTTGGGGGTTTTTACCACCTGTAATCTAGCCGATTTTCTTTCATTTCAATTTGTCCAAGAGGTAAGCAAAGTAAATATGGAAATGGAAATAATATGCCAGAGTTAAAGTGCTGAAGTTTGAGATAAGTTACTATTATTATGGTAATTACCAAGAAAAAAATAATTCATTAAATGAGTCCATTAGCACAATAAGCAGTAGTGTTTCTATCACCTCATTAACAGCGGGGAGCAGTGTATCCATTTCTGACTTGTGGAGTGGAGAGGGAAATTAATTTTATTTTATTGAGTCTTCATGAGAAGATCATTTTGGACATCTTTAAAAGTAATAATAATAATGAATTTAAATATATTTTCATGGTTCAGGAATAATGGTATTGTGAATGGCACTTGGCATTTTGATTGGATATAAAAAGTAATAAAACTGGTTGCATTCTGACTGCATGATATTGCAGTTGTTTTGTATCATTAAGAACGTTTGAATTCAGAAATGAAAAAAGGAAAACATGGCTCCATTGAACCATGGTTTTCAGACCTCATAAAAATGCTTCTTGGAGCCCCAAAGTTATTGGTTTATGTGTCAGCTAGCATTGTTTTACATTGCATCTAAAACATTTTAGCTTCTCTTGAAAGCAGCTGTTTTAATAGGGCAGAAATCAGTGAAGATGTCTTTATGTGACTGTTGTCATGTAAAAGCAAAAAGATACTTCTGATATACAATCTAGCATATGTTTGCTTCTTTTAACTGGAGATATTTTATTGATACCCACATGTTAGGGAAATTGAGGCATAATTATTGGTATTTGAAGTTATTTTGAAAACCAGATATGTTAGTCCTTGTCTGCTATCAACCATAACCACCCCTGGAATGTATGGCAAATTGGACAGTTACTGCAGGTCCCTTCTGCAGAGACTCAGTGGTGACTTGGAGTCGGGGTGGGGAGGAGGGATTGTCCCCCAATTGGTGAGAGAACTTATCTTCCGTGTCTCATCCACACAGTCAGCCCAGTCTGCCTGCATGAACATATTCACCATCATTTTCATAGCACCTGGCACAGTGTCTAGTGCAGAGTACTAAACACCATATTTTCTTGATAATAAAAAAAAAATCATATTTTTTCACATTTAAGTATTTCTGCAGTCAAGGCATGTCTTACCATTAATGTCTTATGTTTACCTTCCTCTTTAAAAGTTTTTATTAAATCTTTGAATACAGTATATTTGATGAAATAACAAATAAAGGAAGGGGGAGAATTTACCCTTCCTCATTTCTGATCTACTTGCCTTTTGTGTAGTCGAAGGGTCATTTGCTTAATGTGCTTGAGCTCTAATCCTACCCTTGCCATTTACTAGTGAGTAGGTGACACTGGGCAGGTTGCAATATCTCAAGGACTAATTCTTTATCGATAATGTAGGGACAGTATTACATATCCTACTTTACAGGATTATTATGAGAATCAAATAAGATAATGGGTATAAAGTGTTTTATAAAGCGCGATATACACATAAAAGATTATATTGCAGTGTGTCTGCACATTATTATGTTTTTCATCCCACTGCTGTTAATTCAGGCCTTTTGCTACCTTACTCTTGGATTATGTCTGTTTTCTACTACACGAATCTCCTATCTCTGGCTTTTATAGAATGTGCTGAGTAGCCCTGAAATAATATTTGAAATATGTTAGTTTTCTTTTCAAGACTTGTTTACTATGCCACCTGTCTACTCTTCCAACTGTTATTTTGTCCTTTTTCTTCTTCTCATTCCATTCTTCAAACTACTTGGTGCTCCTCAAGCTCCTTACGCCTGCCACCTATGTGCCTTTGCATGTACCTAGAATCTTTTCTCCCTTCTAACCTCATTTTGTCTCTACCGAGTAAATCCAATCTGTCTTTCAATTTCTATCTCAAATATGATTTTCTACCTTTAAGTCCCCCGCCCCCCACTTCACTAGATCCAATTTTTCTTTAATAGAAATGGAATAGGTGAAGGGAGCCAGGAATAGAGGATGGCATCCATGGGGAGGCAGAACGCCCCAATCTCATTTTCTCTTGTTACCAGCACAGTGAGAGGTGATCCAGGCTTTATTTTGTTGTTGGAAAATTAAAAGTTGTGGTAGGTTTTTTATCTCTCAAGAAGTGTGCGACCAGTGCTTCCTGCCCCGACCCATGTCGGTTCTGCAGTGTTTCAATTTTTGTTTACCTCATATGTGGATTTATGTAGATCTATAAATATTCCTATTTTATATAATATGCATAAATATCTTCACTATATCTTATTATATAAATTCTTTAGGAGCTATGCCCTTTAGAAGAATGCCTTTTTCCATAGGAAATATGCCATTTAGAGGTGTGTTATCTTGAAAGTGAAAATTCATTTTTTATATCAAAAAAGTTCACAGTTTATCTGTCATATAAATTTAGATTTCTGGTTATCAGCTTTTCTTAAGTCATACTTTATACCACTTGGCGATATCTGTACGAATGAAGCAGCCGAGGCCTACTTCTGAAAGCCATGAACCCCACACAGGCTGTACTACTACAGGCCGATCGCATTTTAAACTTCAGCTTTTAATAATTTAATACTGTTCTCTAGAAGTCTTTATTGTTAATAAGGGTTGAGCAACAAATATCTTGAAAATATGTTTAAATTCTCAGTTCCTGAGCTCTCAGCAAAAATAAAGTTGTTGTAATTTTTGTCAGTTTCCACATAAATCGGCCTCCAGTAGAGAAATCCACCGTGTTGCCCTCCACCCATCATCCAGTGTTCTGGCAGCATCTACAAGGCTTTGCCTATCCTGTTTTCTAAACACAACCAAATCGAATTTTTTTTCCCTCTCCAACGATATTACCATGTATCAGATTCTAAGTACAGGGCCCATTTCAAGTTTTAGATTTTGTGGCTGTTGTCATTTCCTCTTTGTTGCTCTACTTGAACCTGTTCTTTTCTAAGCCTGCCCATCATGCTACAATCTAGCATCTTGCATGTCACTTTTTTTTTTTTTTCATCAATAAAACCCCACCCGACCTCTCGGGCAGAAATTAATATCTTCTCATTCTTATTCTATTACCTCCTTATACATTAACAACCATCACATTGTCTTATAATTTTTTGTTTATGTATTCATCTCCCTAACAGGAGATTTTTCTGGCCAGGAACAGTGTCTTACTAATTTTTTATAACTCTGATCCTTGCAGCTTACACGCAGTGTAAATGTTTGTGGAATCAAAACATGGGTTAACAATTATGAGATTCTTCATCTTCTAGTTCCCTTCAGGTATAGCAGTATGTTACCAAGTAACCTCTAAGACTGCTACCGACGGAAAGCAGTAGATTAGAAGTTATTGGAAAAAATTGAACCTAGCCTGTATTGCCCCTAGGGTATGGATTAATTCCTGTAACACAGAATGGCCTCAGCAAGTTATTTATCTAAGTAACAAATATTTACTCAGTCTGAGGGACTAAGGGACTATGCTGGATTTGGCTATTCTGTATATAGAGTAAGGTATCTAAATAGATTTAAAACTAGCAATAATTAAAATGCCTATTTGCTTTGCTGGTCACTGAGTGTATAGTGGTTAAGGGGATGGTAATATTTTAGCTACATGTTCCCAGGTAGGATATGTCGGGTCTCATCTTCAAAGATAAGCTATAGCTTTTATTCTTTTTTAGCTACATTTTTTTTCTTTAAAATAGTAATATTTTGAGTAATATTCATGTGCCCCTGTTTTTATTTTTATTAATTTTTTAAAAATAAACGTCAAAGACATTAACTTTTTTCCTTTAAGAAGCTAGGTTTCTATTCAGAAGTTTTGGGGTCACTTGAAACATGCATAGGAAGAGCACAGACTTTAAAATCAGACTGCCTAGGTTTAAATTTTGGCTTTGCTACTTCCACTGCATGATTTTAGATATGTTTACTTTAGCATCTCTTTGCTATTTCATCATGTGCAAAGTAAGGACAATAGTCGTACCTTACCTTAGGGTAATTCTGATGATTAAATGAAATAATGCACGTAAGACTTACCCATGATTGTTAGCGATTAGGACATACACTCAATATGCAGCTGTTTTTGAAGTAAAAATAACAGTGACACATTTCTAGGTAGCATGCAAAATGCAAATTTTAATTTTCAGAATTTTGAAATTTTACTTTTTATATGTAACACATAAGTTAATTACGCTCTTACGACAGAATTGGCCAGACATATTAGGTTGTTTCTGATAGAAATGGGTTGTGTATATACTAAGAGAATTGTAATCAATTGAGGTGATTTTTCATTGATTTTATTTTTGCTGTCGACTGTTGCCGATAGTTAAGTTGTTGCAGTGTGACTTGGTACCTATACTCTTTAACTTGTCACCGGATATGTTCTTAATAGATTGTTGTAATTTTAATGAAATTCAGTCTTGCTGAATCACTAACCCTGCTTTCTCCTAGAAGGCTCTTTATTGGAACCTGACAGATCACCTCTCCAGAGCCTTCGGACGTCCTGGCTCTCTAATTCTTCTCCATAACGAGTTTTGTGCGTCATGATAAAATATTCATGTTAAAATAGGTTCTAAACTAATTATCTGCAGCCAGCAGTTGCCACTGCAGTCATTTGCTGTTAGCGTGGCTCAAGTTAATGGCTTGTATTTCAGTACAAATAGTCCCTTCTGGCTGTTCTGTCGCTGATTCTTATCCTAAATAGAATTTCCATACATACATAGAGTTAATTCTTTTTATTTTGAAAGGAGATTTCTCGTCCTATTTTTTCCATCCCATTTTGTTGAGATTAGCCTTATTTTATTGTCCATTTCCTTATTGTTCACCTCCATCTTCAATCCTGGCATTGCTGCCAAATTCATGACTCCTACACTGTCCAGGAAGAAAAAGTCAGGTTCCAACTTCAACAGAATATACTGTGTCAGGTTTTTAAAGAAACCAAATAAGAGGTACCATGGGAAGGACAAGTTTTGGTGGGTAAGATAAGTATTCCTATTAAGGGAGTATTCTGATAGGAATTAACCGCTGTGGGAAGAATCGAGGGGCTGGACACAAGGGAGATAAGACATTAATGGAGTACTTTTTGTGCGTATTGGTGGAAACGATGAATGAAATGGTGAAAGAGTGGATGGATTCAAGAGCAGAGGACTAAAGACTCGGCATGGTAGGAGTGAGAAGAAAAGGAGCCATCAGTAAGGAAACCTTGATACCCAGGACTGGGCCGAGTTCCCTGCCCAGGGCTTTCTTCTACTCTTTCTGCTTCCCTCTGTTCGGAATGAGTGAAAGAATGTGAATAACGTAGGTCAGAGAAAGAGAGTAGTTTAGGTAGGTAGAGAGTGGGCCCCATTGGGAGTCCTTAAGTGCCTCTGTGTTGGTCACTGAACTCTTCAGAACAGAGCAGCTAACCTGAAACAGTTAACTGTGGTTGACCAAGGGGACGGACCTCCATCCCTTCCACATAAGTAATGCAGCTTCTATTCAACTTGGCTTCTTTAGAAAGTCATCACTCTTTTAAATACCACCTGCCCTCCTCTTCTGCTTCCCAAGTAAAACACAAAAATCTTCGGTTGCATATTGATAGTCTGCCACTTAACTAATACATACTGTATGCAGTCTGTAAACGGCCTAGGGAATTCATGAGCCCAATGCTAGTGGTTTTATTTTAAAATCAAAGCTTTCCATTTTTCATGAACTTTAAAATAATTAGAATTTTATTTTGAATAAGTAGAGTTATTAGATTCATACTCTTAGAACCTGTCAAGATGTTATGATGCAGGTGTGTGGTACATAAAACATGCATGATTTTTATGGAGCTGTGAATGGTAAAGAAAATTCTCCTGATATTAACTGCCCAAATCCAACATCCCATTGTACTTAAAAGAATGCCAGCATGAGGAATTAGTATAAGTGTTTACCATGCATTGTTTCTGACCCATGTCATATGTTTGTTAATTCAGCCACTCTTTATTCCTTGATCAAAGCAGAAATATGCCTATTAAAACACCCATGGTGAAATGCTTCCTGAAAGAGTATATTAGCTGGCATTTTGGTTCTCTTCTTCTTTTTTTTTTTTTTAGTAAAAACATTTTTGCCTTGGAATCTGTTATAAATGTAAATCCCAAGATATGTGTAAAAGGGAAATCTAATAACAGCATTACAATTGTGGCTTCTTAAAGTTCAGATATAACTTGAAATTAAAAGAGTTACTACATATTTTATATTCATTTTCAGGGTATAACTTCATAATAATCAATTTTCTAAATTAAATGTGTGAATAATAAATATACTTTCTTTTAAGTTCATGAAATACCTGAGGCATTTTTCGGGGATGAGTAAACACTGACTACTTTAACAGGAAAAATGTGTTTAAGCTAATCCTTCCCTGTTTTTAAATTAGAACAATAACTTTGAAAATTACAAACAAATGTTATACATATTCAAGTCTCTTTCCTATTCCTCCCCACCCCCCAATTTTAAAGGAATTTAAAGGAATATTAAAAGGAATAGTTTTTGCTTTTCTGATAGTCATCATAGGCTGTGCTTATGTTCCCTAAAGAGATATGAGATACATGTTATATTTAATGGGATCCTGATCATTTAAGATATCAGAGTGAACAGTATCGATGCTTCTTCACATCACCTAATAAGCTTTCAGTTGTTTGGAAGGAGAATGCTGGTGATGAGTGCCTCTAAGAGAAGTGTGAGGGCAGAAGAACAAATCTTTGCCCAGCTATAGCATCTCTGGGGTGCCATATGACTGACCACATTAGTCCTCATTACTTACTATTTTAAGACTAAAGGGCATAAGAGGAGAAATAGATGATAATATACAGTAATTATGCAAAATTTTTAACAGATCTTTGATTTTAAAGTTAAATCAGACCTTGGTCTGCATTTGATATGTGTTTCTATTTTTTTCTTTCCAAATTGCCCGTTCTTATTCCTTGACCATTTTTTCTGTACTTATTGATTTATATAGATCATGGATATCCTTTCTTGTTAAGTATTGCAGAATTCTCTCCAAGTTTGTTCCTTGTTTTATTTTTAAATCTTGTTTGAATATCATTATGTAAAAGTTTAAAATTTTGTGTGTTAATTCTGTGATTTTTTTCCTTCACGGCTTCTTCATTTTTAGTTTTGTTTAATAAACATTCCCTACCCCAATATGAAAAAAAAAATCCACTTTTTTTCTAAACTCTTATAATTTTCCTTATGATATCTAATCAATAATAATTAATAATCCTTATGATATCTAATCCACATGGAGTTCATTTTTATGGAAATATAATATAGAACTTCAACTTAATTTTTTTCAGATGTAAAATTAGGTCCCACCTCCTTTTAGCGACCAATTCTGTCATTTATCCAGTGATTTGAAATATATACTAATCTCTGTATGTATATTCAGGGTTTTTTTTGTTTTCTTTTTTGTTTTTTAATTTTGGGTGAAAAGGAGCCAGCTTAGAGAGCCTAAGCAAAAAGGGGTAATTATTAAGGAGAGTGGGCTGAACCGCAAAACAGGAAATATGCCACCTCAAATGCCATCAGGTGTTTATTCTCTTTCTCTCTTCCTTTCTCTCCGTTTCTTATCTCCTTTTGTCTCTGTGTTGGCTTCATTCTTCTTTCTCACTCTAGCCTGTCTTTTTCTAAATGATTCCTGTTCTTTTCATCTATCCAGAAAGAAACTGACTCTTTTAGTCTCTAGTCCAAAAATCTCAGTTCAGGCCAGCTGCTCTCCATTGTGCTGTGGAAATGAAGTCATGTAAGAACATAACCAACCCTGACCGGACCCAGGCAGATAAAGGTCCAGCGACTGGTAAAAAGCTAATACTTTCTTAGCTGCTCACCGGACAAGGATTCGATTCCAGGCTCTCTAGAATTTAACTATTTCCCAGTGTCTGTTTCATTTAGCACTGTGTGCTGTTCTTAGAAAGCTGTAGAACTAACTTCTCATTTTTTTCTTTTTAAAAGTATTATTGGCTGGTACTTATTTTTTTAGATGAAATTTAGAATCAGCATGTCAAGTTCCATTACACATCACATTGATTTTCTTTCATGGAAATATATTGAATTTATAGATTTATAAGCAGAAAATTGGCTTCTTATTTTGAAACTTATTTCCAGAATTATGGTATGCCTCTCTATTTTTTTCAATCTTTCTTTTATGTTAAACTATCTTACATTGCTATATTAATGTCAAATAAAAATTCATTTCTAATTTCTGTTTAACCAAATAAAGATTTATGGAATAATAATTTAGACAAAAGAAGAAAATAAAGGTTTTCTATAATCCTGCCACTCCGGGGTAACTATTTACATGGAAGCACATGACGGGCTGCATCTTCCACAGGGATTAAATTTTGGGGGTACAGTGAAATGGCACTTGTCTCAGGAATGCATTCACTTGTAAGTAACAGGAAACCTGATTACAACAGGAATTTATGTAAAAAGCCTGAAGATAGGCAGTTGGTTAAATGACTCAATGGACTCAGTATTCATTCTTTTGGCCTTTTGCTAGTAGTCACAAGGTAGCTGCTGCAATGACAGTCATTATATTCATGTTTGAGGTAAGAGGGTGAGGAACAGGATGTGTCTGGATATTATCAGATTGCTGAAAGCGTTTTCAGGTCACACTGGCTTATGTCTGGTCACATGACCACTTTTCTATGCAGATAAGGTTGGCAGATGCTGGCATTTTCATGATAGTAATTACATTTTGCATCTGTTTTTGCAAATAAGGTGAAAATCACCTTTGAAAGTATTAAATCATACAAACTCAGTTTTGTACTGTAGATAAGTTCCTCCACATCTTTAACCACTGTTTTCCTATACCCCTTAATTCTTTATTTTTTCCCCTCAATGATTTTGTCTGCCACCTGTACAGTGCAGAACATGGAGTCCTAGAAACCCTAGAAATCATTTATACTTTGTTTCCATCGGTTTTAAATGCCATTTCTTGACTAGGTAAGACCAGATTGCCTTGGCCAGTCCTCATGAGTTGGAGTGGTGACTCTGTATTTGTAGATTTGTTTTTACTGTGAAGAAATAGTTGAACTTCTGTGAAGGGTGCCTTTGTTCTCTTAGTCAACACTGCCCTCCTGCTCAGGTGACCCCTACCCAAGGTTTAGTTTCTGCTCTGATGACAAGAAGGCAACAGAAGTTTCACTGGGTCACACCTGACGTCTGGATTAGACTCATGGTGCTTCTTTGAATACTGGGTTCTGTTACTAGGTTCCTCTGCTTCTGACATTGCAGCCTTCTGTTTCTGGTTCATATAGTTCTCTAAATCCTATTCATCTGCTACTTCCAGACTTGTCATTTTTATTAAGTCTCATTGCTTTAGCAGTTATGGCATACCCCTTGACAATAGAGTTCTTTCTTACCTAGGAAAAATATTAACTTTATTTTAACCATAGCTGTCTTTACAGTGTGTGAAGAGCTAGAAAATTATAATTAGTTTTAGATAAGCACAGCTGAAATATTCTTATTTTCTAGTAAGGCAACAAATTGAAAGAAAGATTGAGAGCATTGAGTCATTTTTTCTTTCCAATGATACAACTAATGGATTATGGGGTTCATGCATCTTACTGAGACCTTGTTACTTATGAAATCTAAAATAAAAGGATCTTAATGTGTCCTTAGTAATCCTCAGGCCTCTTAATAAGAGCTTTTAATTTTTAGTCCCCGAGTCACCACATTTTCGTATTGTTAGCCCCCCTGTGGCCAAACTGAATACTTCCCTAATTAATTTTAATAATAGAGAGGCTCATTAGGAACGCACTGGTCTGCTGGGATAGACTGGTGACTTGTGAAGTCATGAAAAGAGGATGAAATCATTTTAGTTATTATCAGTGGCAGTTTTTTGTTGTTTTTTTTTTTTTTAATTTAAAATGGCTCTTCAGGCCAAGGACTATTTGTGGTCAGCATTCTGGAGGTTCAGTGTTTTATTTCATTTGTTTGATTTGTAGTGGAGGGTTGTCACACTCTGGCAGTAGTGGCCATTTTAATGACCTTTTATAGTGGCATATGAAATGAAAACAGACTGAAGTGTTGGAAGAAGGAAAATTATGTTTTTAATTATGAAAGTATCCAGAATGAAATGAGCTTTTTAAAATTAAGTCTCAAGAACTGTATGTTTTTAAAAAGTGAATCCAAATTGGGCAAATTAGCTCTCTCTCATGAACATCTGTAAGTATTGAGTTTAATTGCCCTGCAGCTGCTGTCGGCTGTGAGGTTTCTAGTTTCATTCTTCCATTGTTCCTCCATGGTTACATGGACTTTATTTCTTCTTTCCTACTGGTGCCTGGGTAAGACGGGTTTGCTTGTGTAGAAAAATGAAGTTGCCTGGTTATTTTTAAGAAATACAAGCGTGCATATCTGTTAAAGCCTTTTCTTCCACGCACCCTAACAGATGAGTTGAATCTGCAGCAGCTGTTTCCTAGTTATATGTGGTTTGAGTGGGAGGCGTCTGATACATGGTCCTTCTTTTCTGTCTGTGTTTTTGTGGAAATGGACTTGGTAAAAAACTAGGTAGCAGAAGCTTGTTGGAAAAAAAATTGGATGAATCCTAGACTAGATGAAGACCTTGCAAAATAAGGCTCTCAATCATAGTGGTTCAAATATACTTGCTTATACTTTTCAGCATGAATGTAAAATGGGGTAGTGATAGAAATTTGTTTTTGCAGAATTGCCAGGAATTGAATAAGTTACACGTTGAGACCACTGTCTTTTAACATCAGCCACTTTGTCCATCTGAACTTTCCTGTCGAATTACTCTCTAGGCCTGATTCTGTAGAATTCGAGTTACTCTAGGGAAAAAAAATTGAACATGTAAGAATTTATTTTTTAAAATTTTTCTTGGCATGGGTATCACTCAAATTGAGCTTTATGGAAAGGACATTTGCTTCATGGGAATCTTCTGTTTTGCCTACTCAGGTGTAGATCAAAGTCAGGTTCCCACCTTTTTGCCCTCTTTCTGTACTTATTTTAAATAAAAAATTAAATATAATAAAGATGTTTTACTCACTTTATGCCACACTTTCAACTGTAGCTTTCAGAACCAACTTCTTGTTATCAATTTTGAAGGTTAGGACTCGTTAAAATGCTGAATTTTGGTGACTGACCAGTAGGAGATAGGCTAATATTTTTACTCTTCTTTTAATAATATGTCAAGGCTTGTAAAACATAAGTCTTTTGATATGCAATGTGAGGACAAAGAGGAAACACATGTGAATTCTATTTTCTGTGAGTTGGTATATGTGTCAGCCTAAGGCTTAGCTGCAGGTTGTTCTGGAGCTGCAAGTTGAGGCCTGTGACCTGCCAAGGTTGGTTCTAGCAGCCTGAATCATAATGTTCAAGAAGTTCCATCAACTCAAGCTTCCCTCAAACAACTGTCAATAACCCAGGATTCTAATCTGATGAGTGAGGAATTATAATAGAAATCTCTGATTTGGTGAGTAGCTGTCTAGTCGTACCATTTTAATTTGAATTAGTGACCCAGGGTGAGACTTTTCCCATTCAGAACAATAGCACAATGGATGGGGAGCCAAAGCTGCTTAGGATCTGGGGGCAAGCTAATCCCAGTGGTTGGACCGCATGTGAGGAGAAGATAGGGAACATCAAAACTGCGTGGATTCTTCCAAGCATGCTGGATCCTGGGCTTCACCTCGTTTATTCTTAGTTTTTCTCATCTGTGAAATGATGATAGTTAATCATAGTAGTTACCTCTTGAGATTGTTCATTGGCATTAAAAGAGGAAATCCATGAAGAGTGTCTGGGACACAGTGTTCAATACATATGTCATCTATTACAGATGCTGCCCACTCACAGGATTTAACTTAGATGCAGACTTGGATAGAAATGGCTCAGGAAGGAGCTAAGTCTAAGCCAGTGGTTCTCAAATTTTAATCGTGCATTGGGAGAACCGGAAGATATGTTCAAACTGATCCACCCTTAGAGTTTCTGACTGGGTTTTGATTCTGGTATAGAGTTGCCAGATAAAACAGAGGCTGCCCAGTTAAATTTGAATTGTAGATGAGCAGCAACTACTTTTTAAAGTACGTCCCATGGAATATTTGGGACATTCTTAGACCAAAAAAGAAATCCATTGTTTATCTGAATTCGAATTTAACTAGGCATCTTGTTTTTTTGGTATATATTATTTTTTGTTTGTTTGTTTTTGTTTTCCTTTACATCTGGCAATTCTAGTCTGGGTGGGGCCTGCGAATTTGCATGTCAAGTGAGTTCACTCCCAGGTGATGCTGCTGCTGCTGCTGTTCTGGACCACAGTTTGAGAACCTTTCAGTATCTGCAGCTGGTGAAACTGAGGACTGTGACAACAGTTGTTTTCAAATAACTGTAGCACAAGGTATAAAGTTCTCTGCAAGTTCAAGGATGTCGAAGATACAATGCAATAATGTTAGTGTCTAAATAGTGACAATTTAGTGGGAGTTATAGATATGTGATGTAATTTTTTAAAAATAAGGAGTATGAGTTCAGTAGCATTTATGAAGGTATGTAAATGCATTGGCCTAAATGAAGAGAAGATAATAGATTCCATTTTTTTAGCATGGTTTTAATTTAGCCATATCTTCATGAATTTCAGATTTATAGCTTTTTAATGCCAAGAAATATATTTTGGGTTTGGAATGAGAGGGCCAAGGTCCAAACTTTAAACTCATCTAGACTTTATCTGTAATCTCTCTTTAAGTCAAAGACTAGAAATTAGATTCAGTCACACAGAAACAGTTTGAGAGATTATTTCATGAGCTTTAGAGGTAGATAGTTATTTAACCCAATCCAAGCCTCAGTTTTCTCATTTGCGTAGTGGAAATAATAATAATACCCATCTCCTCGGTTGGTTGTGAGCATGGCACATGAGAGTACACATACAGCATGGCTTAGCCTGTAGTAAGCACTTAAATACTGGCTATAATAGCATTAAGATTGGAAAAAATCTTCAATTTAGTGGGTAAGTTCTTAAGCCATTGTTAATAAATCCTTTGAATCAAGTTGAGTTATTTGACCAAGAAACCTCATTGATCCATTATACACAGTCAGTGTGCATTGATTAAAGATACATCTTTAAACTTAGTTACTTGGTCTACTACCCTCTAGTATATTAGCTTCATAAGGAAAGGGACCGTGCTTCTTCTCTGTTGTCTCCTTAGTGCCTTAGAACAGTATCTTATGCATAGTAGGTGCTCAGTATATATTTGTTTAAAGAATGAAGGATGACTGCCATTGGCAAATGCTTTTAAAGTATATTTAAAGAATTTTATAGTTATATGTAGGTAATCTTATTATATTTGAAGATTGTTTCTGTGGCTATAACATTTGACTACAGGTTTAGAGTATTCTAAATAACAAACTAGGGCATATATAAGAATCATAAAGAATGTCAAGAAAAGGCTTTTATATAAGTTTGTGCATTCTTTGAAAGTACTGCTGTGAGAATGGTCACTTGATTTTTTTTAACTTTTTGATATACTATGCTACATTAAAAAAATTTATATTTTATTATTTTTAAAAAGTCAACATAAATAGGTAATATATTCACATGCTTCAGAATTTAAAATTTTAAAGTGTATATGGTGAACATCTCTCTGCAACCCCTGTACTCCAGCCCCACTGTTATCCTTCCGACAAGCAACTGATGTCATTAGTTTTTTTGTGTTTCATTTCAGAGATTTTTTTTGCATGAATAACAAATATACGTATGTTCTCTTTTCTCTTATTGTACATAAATGATAGCACGTTTTGAATACTATTCTGAACATTTTCTTTTTTATTTAATATATCATGGAATTTCTTCATTCTTCTGGTGAGAGAGTATTTCATTGTATTGATATGCCATAATTTATATAACTGCTCCCCTAATAATGGGCATTCAGTTTGTTTTTAGTTCTTTGCTTTCTACAAGCAGAGCTGCAATATAAATGTGCTTTCATGCATGTGAAAGATCAATTCCTGGAAGTAGAATTTGTGGGTCAAATGGTATGTACATTTGTGATTTTGAAGGACACTGCCATTATGACCACCATAGTGGTTGTGCCAGTTTATACTTCCACCAAGCTCTGCTTGAGGCTGTTCCTTCACATTCTTATCAATACATGGTATTAACAAACTCTTGACTCGTTCCCATTCTGTGTAGAAAACGGTGTTGTGTTTTAGTTGGAATCTGTATTTTCATATATTTAAGAACTTTTTATGTATTTTTTGTGACCTATGCATATTATTTTGAGCAATTTTCAATTGCCTCATTTTCCCCTTTTTATTGATTTGTAGGCATTCTTTATCAGGTAATTTAGCACTTTGAGATACGAGTTTGCATTTTTTCCCCTATTTATCTTTTGACTTTCCTTACCATAGTTTTTGCCATCAGAACTGTTAGATTATTCTTTTCTTCAGTAAACAAGCTTTTCTTTTTCAGATTCTTTTAACACAGTTATAAAAGACTTCTTCTGGCTGAGGTCATAATATAAGAAATTTTCTCATCATTTCTATTTTACAGTTTCATTAAAAGTTTAATCTATTTGGAAATTATCTAAATGTAAAGTATGAGGAAATCATTTGACTTCTGCTTTGACTTTGCTTTATTTGTGACCTCACTAATTCACCTAATTTTTATTGACTATCATGTATGTGCAAGAACTTTGCTGGGTGCCCTCTTTAGGGCATATTATAGCTTAGTAGGATCCATAGGTTTTGCAAAACAAATTATACATGAAAAAGTATAATAAGTACAATGGTAGAGATGTTTGGGAATGCAAAGAAAAGAGTGATTGATTCTTTCCGTGTATAAGAAAGGACAGGACTCATAATACGGAAATGTGCAGATCATACTAGTTTTTGAAGTGATCAGTATCTTAAAATAATTTAGTTTTATAAGATGCTAATTGAAAGATTGATTTAGAAGAACAGGTACAGTCTGAGTTATAAGAATGTTGAATGTATGGTGTGAATAGATTAACTGATGATATTACATTTATAATCCTGGCATCCTTAGTGCTAATTTATTAGCATGAAGAAATATCAGGAAAAAAATCAGCCAGAAAAACTAATTTGAGAGAGACAGTTTTCAAGGTGAAGGAAAGAATGGTAGCACAAGAACATTAACTTACCAACATTACAATTTTGGAACTCCTTTTGAGAAAGAACCAAGAATAATTAATAAAGATTTTTTTCAAAGACCAAAGTATTAATTTAAAAGAATCTCAGATAACTAGAAAGATGACAGACTAAATTGTGAGTCAATAAAGGAAAAGAAACTTAATAATGTGAGGAAATGTTTAACATTTTGTACAACTGATGGAGGAACATAAGCAGAGAGTTCTTCGTCACTCTACTGCAGGGGTCCCCAACCCCTGGGCCGCGGACCAGTACCAGTTAATGGCCTGTTAGGAATTGGGTCCCCCAGCAGGAGGTGAGTGACGGACAAACGAACGAAGCTTCATCTGTATTTGCAGCCGTTCCCCAGCACAAGCATCACCGCCTCAGCTCCACCTCAGATCATCGGGCATTAGATTCTCATAGCAGTACAGGTCCCTGGTGCTAAAAAGGTTGGGGACCGCTGCTCTACAAGACTTGACTGAAGGAGACAGCAAAAATGTTAGATATATCCAAAGGACATACATAATAAGAGAAAAGCTTAAGTTTTAAAAGTAAGATGAAATATGTAAATTGACATAGCCTTCAGAAAAAATGAAATTTGATGTAGTTATTTTCAAGTGGAGAAGATATCAAATTGTTTTCAAAGCAGAGTAGGGATATATAACTGTATAGTTACACATGCATTAACTCAGTGTTATTAAGAGAATAAAGAATGAGGAAGATCCAATATTGGGAAAAGCTAAAAATATATGTAGATTATATTTCAAATATAGATGTGTATATATGTACACACACAGACACACTCGCGGATATTAAATTTTGGTCCCAGAGAGCCAAAAGAAGTATAAAACATCTAATAATTCTTCAGTTTTTTGATGCAGTCTTCTGCATTTCATGCATGAAGATTAATATTGTTCTTTTTATTCATCGAATCATTACATTTTCAGGCTTCTCCCAGCAAATGTGTGGCAGTGGCTAGAGGTTTTGTACTTTTTTACATCTGTGTCTCAACTAGAATATGTTTGAGATCTATGCTTATTACCAACGCATACACTTTTGTCTTTCTGTTCACCACACCACTAATTTTTATAAGATAATAACAAAATACATTAACTATCAAATACTTGCCTAACTGCTTAGGTACCAAGATGGCAGTGCTGATGAAACTGAATTGTGAGCTGTCAGGAAAGTCCTCAGTGGATTAACTGAAAATATTTGACAGTTCAAATGTGGTTTAGAAAAGTCGAGTATATAATGTGTAATAGTTAGCACCGTATGGGTGTTGACAACCTCACGTATTGAGAACCTCTGCAGACTCTTCATACTATGAGGAAATAAGGAATATCAGCCCTCTTGAGACTGGAGATTGGGAATCTGAGGTATTAGCAGTTAATGTAATCATCCAGTTCAGTCACATTATTTTTGTAGTTTAGGAGAGTAAAACCTAAAGGAGTTTCTTCCTGTTTGTACAAGGCAAATTTGGTGAAAGAGATGTTTTTAACAATTAGGTTTTCTGACTTGCTTTATTGTTTTTTTTAACACGTATTCCATAGTTGTTCTCAATTTTCAGTGTACCCCAAGTGATTCTTGGTAAAAATGCAGATTCATGATCCCCAGTCTCAGAGGATCCGATTCAGCAGAACTGCTCTCTGGGTCATGAATCTGCATGTTTAAATAAGTCCCCACTGTGATGCAGATGGTACTCGTGCCAAGCTTCTCAAAGGGTGGTCCATGTCACTTATGAAGCTGAAATATATCGATTTCATATATCCAAGGTCATACATCTAGGAAGTGGTAAAACCAGGATTTTCACCCAGTCCTCGTCATCTTTTTGATGCACGTTTTTCATGTTGTGGAAAGTAGAATGACTGACTGCCTGGAGGTTTGGAACAAGATTTAGGAAGCAGCTGAAATCAACATGATCCACTCCTTAGGGTGATGTATGCTTTTTAATAACCAGAGTAAAATTACCCAGCATGAGCCACCTTTAAATAGGCATTTAAAAGAAGTAAGACTGTGATAACAGTTTAAAAATGATTTAATTTGAAACTGATCAGAGATGCCAATTTAAGTATTGGTATTTCCATGCTTTCCAATCATTATCCTACTTAGTACACATGGGGACTTTCCCTCCTAGATAGTGGAATTCAGAATTGTTTCAGGACCCTCCCTTGTAAGTTATGAGGCTGTAAATTACAGTCTTGCAGAAGGTCCAACTTAAATACATAAACAGTTAAGGGAAAATATAAAAAGGTGATTATTAAATGATTACTTTTGTGGCTCTGGGTCATGTAATAGTTCACAGGAGGAGACACAAGTGTGAGTCAGAGTAGTGACCAGGTAACCCCCTTTGATGGTCTGTACAGACAAAATGTCATCAAACAGAAGGGAGCCAGTGTGGAAAGTACTAATAAAAATGAATATCTTTAGACTGAAGATTAATGAAAAATTAGAATTCCCTGAGAAAGTAGATAAGGAGATTTTCTTCGTTAATGACACTTTGGATGAAAACAAACTAGGAGATGATGGTTAGAATCTACTGGAGAAAGTATTAGTGTTTATGAATAAAGGATTTAAGTGTCAGTAACAATTATTTGAGTGGTCATAGTTTCTGCTTAGAGGTACTTTATCATAACATTCCAGTCTATTTTCTTTTGTTTTTACATTATTATAGCTTAACTTCTTGTCAAGAATGCTGTCTAAATTTCTCCTCCAAATTTGCAGCAATTCAAACAGTCGATCTGAATCATAGCAGTGAGTGTTTTAATAGACTAAAACACAAACCTGCGTGGAAAAGAAGACTGGAACTGAAAAACCAGCAAGCTTAGGAAAAAACTTGTGAAAGCGTACTCAATATAAAAATAGCAGTAAATCAAGAATAGTAAACAACCAGGTTGCTTGGATAATTGTTTTACTTTGAACAATGTAAACAAAAAGAACCAGTAGTTTTTCTGTGTGTATATGAAAGGTTTCTAGCATTTGGAAGGTTATAGCACAGGAAAAGAAATTCATACCAAAAAAATAAATAAAAGGAATTCCTTCTGGCATAACAAAAATCACTAGTAAAATAAAATAAACTCTAGGGAAGATATTTTACTGGTTTGAAGAGCTGTTGAGATGCTGAGGAAGCTTTTGGGAAATTCTAAGTGCCATCCATTGAAACAGCATGATTTTGATGGCTGATTAATAATCTAAGTATAGTGATATCTGAATATGATCTATAGTGTCTTAAGGTTTATGACTCAGCCTCCTACTCATAACTATGAGAAAATTTCCAATTTAATAAACTAGCTCCCTCACTATAAAATGGAATGTTTTGGGGAAATAGTCTATTATTTTTGAATTTTTCAATTATATATCTCCCACTTACCAGGAAGATCTAGCCAGGTTCTAAGATAATATTTCAAGATGTGACCATATGATAAAGCGCTTATTATATATAGGTAATTTGAAACTATACCAATTCTGAAACAAAAGAATGTGGTCATATATAGCTGTGAAAATACATGAGTAGTCAAATCTTGAACATAGTTAATAGCTGACTTTGGTGTTTCTGATAATAAAAAAAGCTGATACTAGTCTATGATGTATATGACACTTATAACTTTACAGATAATGATAGAGCTAGAAGTAACTCCACTGTCAGAGAATGACAAAACTTAGATGTGGAGAGGTAAATTGACTAGTTATTGATAGAGACAAATGGGAACCTAGGATTTTTGGGTAGCAGTCCAGGTGAGCCATGTTGCTACGTAGAAGGGTGGAGGAAGGACTAGTTTCACTGATAGTGAGACAGGGCAGTGCTTACTCTCGCCATCATCCTCTGGCAAGTCTTCATCTCCCGTCTCCTACTTGGGCCTGTCCATTTGAGGAATCACCAGAGGCAATTGATAGGAAGAGATCAGGGACCCAGGAAGCTTGTGGCGCACAGTCCTGCAGAACTTTATGGACTCAGAGCCAGGCCTTTAACTGCCAGTCTGTGGTTTTGCTTCGTGGCTGACAAGGTTGGTTGTTCCTGTATTCAGTACGAATTGAAGATGTTGGGAAACTATTTCTGCTGTGAGGAAATATTCTTCAGCCTTATAAAGATTTAAAAGCCTTTTGTTACATGTTATAATTATTTCCATTATGTTTTAGAATATATAAAACATTTTGTGTTTTTAATGTAATTCGCATCATGGGTTATTAGGTAAGATTTCCGATAAGCTACTGCTCTTATTAATAGCTTGGGTGATAGTATATGAAGAAGTAGTTCTGGCTCCTGAATGTAGTGAGAGAGAGTACACACATATAAATGTATTTGGTTATATACATATGATTATATGTACAATTTAATTTCAAGATTCAAAGTGGTACAATTTAATTATACATATAATCATATATATATATACACATATATATATATATATAACTATACGTTTAAATAATACATACTCATATGCTTTTTCAGATATATTTTGGGGGAGAATAAGACTTAATCTAGATTACAGGCTTTTAACTAGAATGTAAGCTTCTTGAGAACAGGAATTTTTAAATAACCCTGTTGTTCCTCTCACTTAATAGACATTGAATAAAAATATTTGTCGATTCCCTGATTTTAGCACTAAGTAAGGTGGGCATTTCTTTCTAAATGACAATTAAGGTCCGGGCGGTTTCTGTCTACATATCAGTCAGTCAGTTTATCAGTAAGGGTTGCTGGCCTACCACCACTGATAACTGCCTTTATCCTGAAGTGCCTGCTTTTCACATCTGTGAAACATGATGCTCGTGGTCAGTATAACCTTTGCTTCTCTGAAATGTAAATGTCCTCACTCTCTTTAATATTGTACTTGTTTTTCATGCTGGCTGCTCTCCTTTTCATCTCCATCTTTTTCTCATTAGAACTTTGCCTGTGCTCTTTGCACCCAAATGCATCTGAAAAGATGTCACCTGCAAAGATGATAGTTTGTGAAGATTTGGGACATTTTAAGAGTTAAAATACCATTCTTAATCTTCAGTGGTCATAACAAATCTGTTAGAAACAAGTTTTTGGAAGGAGTGTTATGATAAAAATGATACTCTTGGTGGAACAGATGACCTGATTATATAATACTTATATCGGTGAAGTGCTCACCAATAATCAATTATGATTATACACATTTGTTGGAAAAAAAAAGATATACTCAGTTCGCAACTAAAAAAGTCTTAAAGTGATTTTTTCCCCCCATGGGAAGTCAATATGTGTTTATTACACGTACTTTTGAAGGTACCATATTTTTTTATTACCTAGATCTAACCTGTCACCAAATCTTATCTCTTTCATTTAGATTTACCTCTGTGACTTCCTGTGTCTTTGCTTTATACTTGAGTTACTACATACACCTAATGCTGTCTGTTCTAATTCTGATCCATTTTGTATACTGCATTCCAAGTGCCCATTACTTACACCTGGACTGTGAGGCAGATCACAACGTGGACAGGGGATGTGTTGGTTTTGTAGTAGAGCACTAACTTTAAAAGAGCTCCCCTCCACCTTAAATATAATTCTGGACCCATAACACATATAGTACCTCTTAAATCTTGAAAACATTTAATGCATATTTGATGAATTGGTACAGTTTCCTTAATTTAAAAATTCTGCTTCAGTGGTAGGGTATGAGAACGAGATGGCTGTAGAAAGAAGTCAATCCACTATGTTCACTGTCCAGAGAGCACCAGTTCTGGGAATGAAAAGACAATTTCTTGAATTTAAAGTTGTAATCAACACATTAGAGCAAAGTGGGTTTATATCATAGCGGTGCTTCTCTCTTTCTATACTTCCTTGATGCCTAGTGGTATACAATTCAAACATGTGTGGTTATAAGTCTTCTAAGTGTCTTTTCTTTCTTCACCTCCAGGTTCAGCTTAAATGAACCTTTCCTTGGTCCCATAAGGCCAGTCTGTTTTTGCATTCCTCAGTTCTGATTTCTTTTGGCAGGAGGACTAGACGTGGTTGACAGATTATATCTGAAAAGGGCTTTGGTAATTGCTCGTTCTGTTCGGTGACTGTGTAGCTGACAGATGGGCATGTGAATATTGAAAGTGTTCTGGACCTCCACGTACTCCTTCAGCTCTTGAGTGGTGAGCACTGCCAGCGTTTTATTTTCTATTAGCAAATTTAAAAAGAATCGCTTGGCTCTTTATATCTTTTTTGAACCTACAACTAAATCACGTTTATGGCTAGGTTCTCTCCCACCTCTTCCACACCCCCCTCATTATATATTTCATGGAATAAAGAAAATTCTCAAGATGTTAGTGCAGGCTGGCATGAATGGATGCCAACAGTTCTTACAGACTTGTTAAAAGATTTATTTTTTGCCTGAGAATTACACATATGGCCTAGAATGATAATATTAGGATCTGTGTTGGTTGAGATAATTGGCAGATCACACCTTAAGAAAAGTGATTGGTTGGCTTGTCTCCTTCATTTTAATTTTTTGTCTCCATCACAGTCAAATTACCATTATGTAGTATGTTGCTATGCCTTTTTAAAAAACCCATTTAACCCATTTATAGGGGCATCTGGTAGATGAGCTTGAATTATTTAAAACATTCTCTTACATGGGCCAATTTAGTAACAGCCAGCAAAACCAAAATGAGCAAAAGAGAGGATCCCAATAATCTCAGATCTGTAAAGACGTTTTCTTAAATGGGGGGTGGGGACAGTCAAAGGTAAAGCTAGAGGTGATGTCACACAGTCTCAGTAGAAAAATAAACTATCAGAAGTGAAATATGGGACTTGTGAACCCATCTCAGTGAAGACTGGTTACCACATGGGGACGGAATATATTTCGGGCCGCAGTGCACTGTGGGACAGCTAACTCTGGGCCTTTGCACCCACACAACCCTTTCATAACACAGCAGGTATTTACTGAGGTCCTTGAGATTTAGAGCAAATTAATTCATCCATTTAACTTCAGTGATGACAGGTGAGACGATGACCTTTAAAATATCCATAGCGATGATAATTATTAATTCAGCGTTTGTGTAAGTATCGGCATTATACAATAATCTTTTTGTAATACCCAGTTCTTGCAATGGTAATTGACATTTCTGCTTACAAAAAAGATGCTAAGATTAACTTAATTTTTTTACTTTCATTCACTATTATATGTGTGCATGTGAGTGCATGAGAGAGAAATTTGCTCAGGGTTGGATATATATTTTCATTTTTTAATAAATGGAAGAAATATGCTCACATATTTCTAGGCACAGGAAGCTAGCAGACTCTTTCACAATGTAATTTAAAGAGAGACATAATCAAAAAGAATAAATTATACAAAGGATGGAGCTGCGACATACATACCTTTGTTAAAGTTTGGATACTATTTCAGATTTGAAAAGTAAGATGTGTTACCTCCACTTGCCTTTAAATAGTTACTCCACTTAATGTATTCATCAGACTTGAGGAAGCTAGCAAATATATGATGATGTAATAAACTTGTACTTGTCTTTTTCTTCCCTTTAATAATATTTTTCTTTAGGAAAATTTTTGGAACTATAAAATGCCACCGTGTAAGTTCATGGATCATCATCATAAGCATTTTTGTTTTCTTTCTTGCAAGAACTCCTTCAAGATATCTGTTCTTACATTTACTGTAATGATTATTATCAAGTTAAAAAATCTCTTGGATAATTGTCTAATGTGTTTTACTGATAACCGAAGTCCTCAAAACTTAAGTGACTTGTTTAAGATGATACAACACATTAAGTCACAGCCCGGAGAAGAGCCTCGATTGCCTCCTTCCTGCTCAGTATTCTCGCCACTAATCATGCTGCCTCCTGTCATATTCTCAGTCTAGAAAAGTCAAGAAAAGGCACTTTTTAGTCTAGCAATCATTATCAGCGTTTTCATCCGTGTTTTAATAATCATAGAATTCAAATTTAAGAATTATAGAGTTCAAATTTATTTTCCACAGGCCTTATGTATAAAAAAAAAGTGCTCAATACATATTTGTTGACCAACTGAATGAAACTGGTAGTTTTGTTTCGCTTATGCATTTTTTCTGACTTCTCCCCACAAAAAAAATGTTAACATAAAAAAGAAACAGAGATGGATCCATCTGGTTTACTTGGAAGGATATTATCACATAGTAAAACACCAACATGATCACATGCAAGTAAGTGTTCATAATTGGAGACAAATCTGTATGGTAGATTATAAATTTTCAGAATAATAGGTGTATAGGTGTTGCTTTCATAACCCTTTAATAGGTAGATGCAAATGTTTTCCATCTCAGCATACATTTGAAATTGTTAATCTTACGTTATTGTCTAAATTTCTTGAAATTGTGGTACTTATCTCTAATAATGGGATTGTCATGCGGTTTCAAGAAAAGGCAGTCCATGGCACTGTGTCCCCCTTTTGGCCATATTTCTGTCTTTGAAATCAGTTTCATCTTTCATTAAATACTTTGTGGAATTTTTATGACTTACTTGGTCATCCTTAGTCCGTAGGAAGGAGTCTTTTTACTTTACCTGATGCTGTAGAACCTCGAGTGCAGTTCTCACATTGCTGATTATTTATTGGGTGACAAAAAATCCAGCCTCTTGTTTTTTAGTAACATGGTTTTTGAACTTAGGATATATTTTTATATCTCAGAATCAGTGAGAATAAGAATTTCTCATAGAATTTTTGGCTATTATACTTGTTATCACCATGGCTAAATTGAAACAATAACATGATTTGAAATATATATAGCCTTGGCATGGTGATGCGTTCTGGATAGCTCCTCGAATTAATAGGTGATTTGTGCTGTTACATCAAAATGAGTTGCTTCGCTTTGGGGAACTATCAGTCAATTTACATAAATTTATTTATAATGGAAAAGTGAGTTATGCACTATTAGTTTTATAAAACAATTGGCATAGCTGTCAAAGTTCTTTGCAGCGTTAGAGCAGGAGTTTTCCAGGGCGTTGAAAGAAAAAGCAGAGAAATAAATCTTTAATGACATGGCATTCTCCTAGTCTCTTGGGCTTGTAGTGAAGAACGGGCATTGGAGGTATTGGGGGTGGTGTTGAAATTAGTTTAGAATCATGAAAAAATAAAACACAGTTCTTCAGATGGTCAGAGCAAAATGACTTAGGGACACCACAATTACTCTGCCTCCATCTGAGCTCACGTTCAATAGCTCTTGTTAACCTGAAAAACTTTAGGAGTATGTAAATAATGAATGGGCCAGAATGCATCAGTTTTTGTAATGTAGATGAAGGTAAGATGTCTCCTCAGGTCTGAAATTTGCATATTAGAATAATTTAGTTATCTTGTTCTTTAAAGAAGTAAGTGGCTATGAATATTCATAGATTCAATTAAAATATTAATGGTATACTGATACTTCAGTTTTAGATCTCTAGCCCTCCATAAAGAGTTTCATTTAAACTTGATTAACAGTGAAGGAATACTTTAGCATAAAATATAAAATATTGGCTTTTTGTCTCTGAAATGAAAATGTACCTGACATGAATGAGTAAGTAATTTGTTTATCTTTGCAGTGCATCAGTTCTTTTGATGTAAGAGACCATTCTTGAGTATAGAGTAAGCCATAGACATAGTATGACTATCTTTTGGTGCTTAAATATTCCTTTTTAATTTATTCAGCATTACTGTTTATTATGTGGTTTAATTGCTTCATTGATTTTATTTTTATTAAAATTTTTTTTAATTGTAAAATCCAAATAACAAAATTTATCATCTTAACCATTTTTAAGTGTGCAGGACAGTGTTGTTATATTCACCACCATCTATCTCCAGAAACTTTTCACCTTCCTTGACTGAAACTCTGTACCTATTAAACAATAATACTGCATTACCTCCTCCCCCAGCCCCTGAAAACCACCATTCTGCCTTCTGGCGCTATGAATTTGGCTACTCTAGTTACCTCATATTAGTGGAATCATATAGTATTTGTCTTTTGTGACTGTTATTTCACTTAGCATAACATCCTAACGGTTCATTTGTGTTGTAGCATGTGTCACAACTTTCTCCCTTTTTAGGGCTGCATAATATTCCATTGCACATACCATGTTTTCTTTATTCATCTGTCTGATGAATATTTGAGTTGTTTCTTGCTTTTGGCTGTATAAATAATATATGGATATTGTGAATGCTGCAGTGAACATGGGTGTACAAATATCTCTTTGAGACCCTACTGTCAATTTGTTTTGGATATATTCCCCAAAGTGGAATTACTAGATCATATGGCAATTCTATTTTTAATTTTTTGGGGAATCACCATACCATTTTACATTTTACATTCTCACCAATAGTGCACACTGGTGGGAATGGCTCTTCACGTGCTCACCAGCACTTGTTATTTTCTGTTGCATCTATGGATTTTAAGTTATGGGAGTTAAATATACTTGTAAAGAATCAAATAATACAGAAAGGTATAAAGTAAATTGAAAATTCTTCTTTACACTCTCTGATTGGTGGGGGAAGGAGGAGGTATAAAGGGCAGGAAGCAGTGTGACATGACTGCTGGCCTGGCAGATTAGGTGGGCAGGGTCCGGCTTCAGGGTGGTACGGGTGGGGTGTAAAGCAGAGGAGTTCAGATTGCAGAATTTGAAGTGTATGAGATAGATATTCAGGGAAAATAAGGAGTTTGGGAGCGAGGTCAGGGCTACATATGTAGTTGGGTTTCATTAGCATTCAGGTGGTATTTTACTGTGTATTTGATCATTCAGGGAGAGAGTAAGAAGAGCAAACAATTGGAGAACAGAAACTCAGTGCCTCAACATGTTGGGAGTGTATGGACGTTGAGGAAACCGTCCGTACTTATCTGAAGTCATAGTTGTCATTTCCCCTCAAAACCCTTTTCTTTCTAAGTTTCCTTTTCCTCTCATGATAGCATCGTCAATGTAGTCAGAATTCAAAATTGCAGCTCTTCTCTGACAGTAATCTTTGCCTCATCTGTCGCCAAGTGCTTTTGTCTTTTCTTTTCCAATACTCTTCAAATCTGGCATTTCTTTTTTTTTTTCACTTGCATCATTGTTTTTCAGCCCTTTGTTTTGAATCTCTTGCAGTTTTCGCTTAACTTCTCCTCTCTGGAAGTCTCTCTCAGACTTTTATCTACTTAATATATCAGAATTTTATAATAAGCTTTCAAATGACAAAGAAAAATTCTGTTTAAGGAAAAGTTTGAAAGTGTTCACTTGTGAAAATACAGGTCCTGATATGCAAGGCTCTATAGAATTTATCTTTATCCTTTTGAACAGAAACCTCAGCATAAGTTTTAGGATTTTGCCATTCTGCAGTATTTGATCCTCCTGAGTTTTCATGTCTGTCCTCTCTCATGCTGTTCCCATTACCACCTTCTCTCCTCACTCATACAGAGGTCCAACTCCACAATTCAAGTCTCATTTCCTCTCCGAAGAGGAGGCACTGTGGTGCTGTATAAAGAGCTTTGTGTTAATCTTTATGTAGTTATTATCTCCAACTTTTGAACAACTGACTTTTCTGACTTTCAGATTCCTTGTTTGTAAAATAGGATGTTGTATGGATTAAATTAATAAAAAAAAAAAGCAAAGCATGAAGCGTGGTAGTTAACATTTCTGATCTTTGTCCCTCTGGGTCCTCTTATTCATTAACTTATTCTTTCATTCACCAGATAGTTGCTTCAGCAGTACTGTGGGCAATGGGGATGCAGCAGTGAACTACATGGACAAAAATCCCTGCCATCATGAAACTTGTGTTATAAAAGAGGAGATGGGTTATATACAAGATAAAAGGGATATATAATGTTTTAATGATGATAAGTGCTAAGGAGAAAAATTAAAGCAGGAAAGGGAGACAGGAAATATCAAGAAGGAAGGTTGAAATTTTAGATGAGGTGGATGGATTAGGCCTATATGAGAAATTTTCTTTTCTAAAATCCTTGAACCTTTAGTGGTTCATCTGTGACACACTGTTTTCTGTCTGGATGTGCACGTTTATTCAGCTTTGGTTTCAACTTCGTTATGGGGTTCTTGAGCAGAAGGACAGTTTGTATTAGCTGTTTGTATTCCTCACCCCACTTTTATTGCAGAGGAAATAACCATCGTGACAAGGAATAGATATAATATCAAAATATAACTGGAAATGATAGAAAAGGCAAGACCTTCATACCTAAGAGGACATTGGTGGAATTCCATGCAAGTTAAATATTCAGTACTTATTTTATATAATTATTATTAGACCAGACACTTATGATTGCAGAATCAAACCCAGAAGAATAAAGACTAGTTGGCTCCATCAGGCGTTATTAATTGCTCTTTGGAGACTTTGAATGAGGATGGCAGTGCCTTTGGGTTTCACAATGAGAACTGGGCCCCTGAGGAGAAATTGCCTGAACTCAAAACTAAGTGAAACTCCAATGCTCAGATTGAAACTGAACTAGACTGGCCTTGGAAAAGTGGTGAGTCCACAGCTAATTTATTCAAATCATTTGGTATTTTATAAGGTGTTTCCATGTCAGACCGAACAAAATTCATCAAGTAAAATGCCCAAGTTTAGGCATCACTGTTTGAACCCATCAGCAAAATCAGATGATGGCTTGAATATATAATTAACAGTTAAATTTATCCTCCAGATTCTTTTAGCATCCAGCATACAGGCAGGAAATTGGAATCAGAAAGAACTCAGAATGTGCAACTCTCATTTTTGGTTCAGTTTTTTTTCCCAAAGAAAAATTATCCTAAGAGGAGTTAAATTTCCTGCCAACAATGGCAGGAAATGTTATTGCTATTGCTTTTGTTTTCAACTTTGGAAAAAGAAAATCTACCCAACACTACACTTTGATTAGTTTGAGCAGTTGTTTTCTCTTAGGGGAGACTGTAGAGTATAATTTCCTCTCAAAAAAAGTGGTGCCCGAGCTCTAACCAAAGTTTGAGTTTGTTTTTCCCTTGAGATTTGATATTTTCTGTTTCCTGACATTTTTACCATTGTTAGACACACTTCTTTGTATTCTTACTCTGTATTCATCCTCTAAGGGAATTCGTGTATTTTGTCTTCTAGAAGGCAGGAATGCCTTCTGATTTGGACAAGCCATTTAATTGTTTAAATAAATCCAACTATAGTGTAATAGGCCAGTCATTAGGAACTGGGCCATGTGGCAGCATTTAGATTCATGAGGCCCAGATCCTCAGTTCAATCCAAAAAAGAAATTAAATACCAAATATACAAAATGAATGATTTCTTTTTCTTGTTCCTACACCAGACCCTCCTCACTCCACCCTTTAAAAACACTAAATAGCATCTTAAAAAACAAAGTTATTTTTTTCAGTATTTCTCGTTTGCTTATTTATGGTTTTGTGTTTGGGAGAATAATAATTTATTAGCCATTAAGTAAAATAGTAACAAGGATTGTGTTTATGCCATTATCTTCCAGTTGTTTTATATAACATGAGATGTCCAAATATAAAGGAAATGAAAGCCTCATACTTTTTTGCTTCCTTTTCAACTATTTTCATGTAATTCTGTTTTAATAATTAAAAATATATATGTAGTTATATTTCCTAGCAACATTGCCTCCTTTCCTTCATTTTTTAACACTGTATATATTTATTTGACAAATATACTTTCTGGATCTAAGTTGCTGATATGAATTTGTTAAGGGGCTTATTTAACAGTCTGCTTGTAGAAGTGAGTTCTTAGTCTGCACACTGCTGGATAGAGTGGGCAGCTCATTGGATTATAAAAGGTGACATTGGTTTTGAGGGGATTGAATGAATGCAGGGTTGAGAACTGGATCATCTGCTTTCATTTGCCCAGTTCTGTGGCCACAATATGGATTCAGAGAGGTAGACATGTGTCTGTGATGTGTGTTATATTCTGAGAGTGTAATTTGAGTCTTTAGAGGCTAACCAGTTTTTGTATTTTTCTCATTCAGAACTCTGAAATCCACCTGCTGAGATTACTCTTTCCCAAACAAAAGTCTGGCAAGATCTGGACTTGAATTTTTTACAACTAAGGAGCCTTTGGAAAACATTTTCTTTTGGCCAATGTGTTGTATGCAGGAAGGTTCAATCACACCTGAGATGATCTGGAGAGGCTTTAAAAGATCCACCTGACAGATAGATATTAATCGAAGAGCTTGAGTCTTTAAAAAATTAGGAAAGCCTTTCATTTGGTCTCAGTAATTTTTCTCAGTCTTCATTCGTTGTGAAACTCGGGAGAGAAAGGACTGTGAACAGTCACCACTTCTGTAGATAAATATTATGGTGGTGTTTTGTTTGTTTTTTATAAGTGAAACAGGACAGTGAACAACATGTAGGCAAGGAGAGACTTGTTAAGGCAAGATTGGAGATGCTGCTTTATTCCAGTTGTGGACTCTTGACATATCTTCATTAGTCTTGGTCTCTGCAGTGCGCTATCTGAAATTAACTCTGGTAATCCTTACCCAGAAAGCATAACCTTCAGAGTCTGAGATAATCCAGCTGGAAATCTTTAAACTCTACGCCATCTTGCTCCCTGAATTACTAATGTGTATGCAGTTATTCAATGGGAGTCAATTGTCTTTGGGGGTCCAGATTGAGAAGGATAGCTACTGAAGTCCAGCTGTCAGATCTATGTAGCAAATAATCATAGGAGATCTTTAGGATGTAAGTTCTTGAATTACAGAAATCTCTACTGATTTTAGACTCTTCAGTTCTGTTTTCCGCACATCAAAGGATTAGCTGTAAAAGACAGACCTTTCCTTATTAACATCTAGTTGTCACATTCTTGCACCTCACTTTTCCAAAATTCTCATAAGTGTGTTTCTATAATAGATGAGAAAGCATATTTGAGTAAATATAGTAAAATATATAACATCTTAAAAACAAGATACAAAATAACTTATTAAAGAAACAGATAAACCTGTATACTGTTTTGTTCTAATTAAATATTAAAACAGAATAAATGCATTCTAATTTCCTATCACAATCTACATTTCATGTGGTTACAAAAAGATGTAGAATTTAATAATGTTTTTAAAAATGCATTTATCCAAAACATATTTCTTTGATGCCTAACTGAACATTAGATGAAAATAATATTCTTCCAACAAGTAGAATTGGAACAACTATTGAAACTGTCCTCCATCGGAAGGTAGTCACGTTGACCATTCTGAGTGTCACCAAAGCAAAACTATCACAGCCCAAATCAAGAGAGGAATTTTAGGATCTCAGGGTTGTCAGGAGCCTTAAAGGGGAACCAGTTTGATGCAGGTTAAATGTTGAAATTGTATAAAATGTTTTGTATCTAAAAGCCTTTTATTTCATTTATTTTGGTATCTACATGATGATGCAGTTGTGGGGAAAATGGATGTTTCTTTTTCTATAAAGTGTAAATTCATGTCCAACCATTGTTTCCCTATCACATTACAAGTTAATTAGAGCATATGTTGGAAACCAGATAGATTATCCTTGACTTTTGAGATGTTTGAATGTTGCTTGTATTGCCTAGAATTTTTGTTTGTTTTAAACCACTATCCATCTGCAGGGATCTTAGGCAAGGTGCTTCACCTTTTAGTATCTTGATATTCTTGTCAATTGCTTCAATAACAGTACTGTGAGGCTCAGATGAGTGTGGCAGCAAAAGTAATTTGGACTTTTAGTAGCTATGTTATTGTAAGGTATTATTATTTACATAGACTTATTTTTCTTCAGTGAAACGAGGGTGCTGTAGTTTTCCACTTGCCCAATCATCTAGGTGCAGAGTACCCTCTATTATCTGCACTGATGGAGAGAATCAATGTTGTGAATTTTCCAAAAAGGCAGATAATTAGAAAATCATTTAGAAAATATTTCAGCATTTATATTTACACATGGGTCTCTCTGATGTTCCAAGAATTTATAATTCAGAAAACAAAAGCCCAAAACAAAAAGTCAGTCTGATTCAAAAGAAAATTGGAAACTTTACAACTTTGCCATCTTATCCCTTTGTTCCTCAACAGCCTGGTGTGGGGCAGAAGTGCATCTATGTCTCTAACCAGTGAAGGCTTCCAGCTTTTAAAGCATTGTTAGCTTATTTTCATAACATTTCAAACCTTGGCTCAGGTGGGAACAGACATTTGTAAATAGTCTTTTTTTTTTTTTTTAGCTTCTGTAGAAGCATCAACTACATACAGATTATGCCATAATTAAATATTGTCAATATACACTTGAAAGTGGGTTTGCTGTGAACCCGCTCCTCTGGGAATAATCCCCGAAAGATCGTCCTGGCAACAGGGCATGGAACTGCCACAGCTGCAGACCCCTTTGTCGTGCCGCTCCCTTGTTTATGTGCCACCTTTTTGTTGTTTGTTTTAGTTAAGAAGTAGTTTATTTGGCATATACTTTTCCTTTTTTTTAACTTTTATTTTATAAACCTCTTTGCGATTGGGGTGGTTTTTCAGGAGTAAAAAGTCCCAGATTGGTTTTTTTAATTAATTGAAATACTGAATTTTGATATTTATTGGTGTTAGTGGTCGGAATACTCATCGATAGTCATATTTTTTCTATTCAGAGGAATCTCTCCCCTTTTATTAGTGAGAAGATCTGGTGGAAATACTTGGTGATATAAAGCAGTCTGTAGAAATGTTTGGCTGTGTGTGTGTGTGTGTGTGTCTGTAATTTTAATTAGGAGCTAACTCATTCCCTCCAGTTCTAATAGGCTGCCAATAACTCTGGATTGTTGTCTATCTGTCCCGCCATTATATTCACATTCCCTAGGTGGAGATCATCTTTATAAATATACCAAGCATTTCAATACAGCCCTACCAATATAGCAGACAAGACGAGCTCCCAGTTCCGCTTTTCTTTTCTTTCCTTCGCCTTGGTGACAGAGGACAGCTCTCCTGTGCCTCGTCCAGCTACAGTAAGAGTTACGGCATCTGCTGTATCTTAAGGCGTGATCAAGGACTTTCCATTTTGCCAGGACGTATCCTCTGTAGAGCTGGTGGTAGAGTTAAGTCAAGCTTCATGGCTTCCAGAACAGCTGGGACTTGTGTCTTTTGCCAGCAGAGGCTTGGCACCAAAAAATGCTCTATCCCAAATTTCTATTTTGAAGAAAGCCTCCAGACCATCTCTGAGACGTGGGGACAATTCAGTCCAGATCCTGCACCTGCCCACCCAGCTGGTCACCAGTTATACAGGTTCACATCTTCCAGTGCTTTTATTGATTATATAACCTTAATTGTGTGACTGGATGCCTAAATGTCAGTGTATATGAGTGTGCGCACAAGCACGCATATTTGTGTAAATACACAGTCCCAAACATAGAGCTACTGTAGGGTATCATAAATAAATTTTATCTATGGAATGTGTGTATGTATGTGAACTTTTTTAGAGTTTTGCTATATTGGGTCTAGCATGATGCTGACACACTGACTTTTATGAAATTGGTTTTCATTAAAGTCTGCAGGTTATTCTTGTACTGGCAATGGCTTTGATTAAGCACTGTATTAGGGTCATATCCTAGAATAACAGCATTTCGAAATCCCTGGCTGTTTTTGAAAGAATTGTGATTAAAGTTCTGGCTGTTTTCCCGTGATTACTAATGTCTGCTGAGGGTTGAGTTCCCCCGGTTGTTATTGGCGATTGAGTTGTGTGGCAGCCCCTTGTGCTTTCTTGCCAGTATCAGAGGCATTCTCCGGGGAAGTGATTTTGCATTGAAATGCGAGAACTAAAAGCTATAACAAAATTAACACGGGGTCTAGGGTTTCTGATGTGACTACAGAGCTAGAATGGGAATGTTTCCTGAAGTCTAATTCATCCGTGATTGAATTTCAGACAAAACAATGTGGCCATGATGAGAAAGAAGAGAAACCCTGTCTCAAAGAGATTACGGATGAACAGATTGAAGGATACGGTATGGCAGGGTGCAATCTAGGCAATTGGATATTTTGGCTTTGGCCAGGTCTTCTTGACAGGTGTGTTTTGGGCCTTGGCACGAGCATCCCAGGCAACAGCACACACAGGGACCCTGTGCTGTTAGGAATGATCTCTTTGCCTGTTGGTGGGAGATGGAAAATGAGCTCCTTTATTATGTGTCAAAAAAAAAAAATAAAATAAAATAAATGTCTAGATGTGTTGAGGGGGACAGTTACCTAGGTTTTTAAGATTTACTGTGGAGTTATGATCACCTAAAGAAAAACGTTTATTTAATATCTACCACTGCCCCAGTTAATATGTTCTTTTCCACATAGGGGAAAAAAAAATTTTTTAAGAATATTGGACATGAATTTTTTTTCAGTTTCTGCTAAATTGTAGTCCTACATAATTTTATTCTTTTGCAAGCTGGTTTTTGATCTTTGGATATTTTATTTTATTTTTTTAATTTTTTTAAATTTTATTTATTTTTATTATTTTTATTATTTTTAATTTTTTTAAATGCCAGATCTTTGGATATTTTAGAACTTGGATATTTTCTATCCATGTAGGTTATAAATTTATTGATGATAAGACACCGCAGTTTAGACTTTTCTTTTCTCTCACTGTGCCATACACAAAATAGTTTTGTAATACCTATCTGTGAATTGATTTAGAATTTACGATTTGTAACCTACAAAAAAATAATTTGAAAACTCAAATGCAGTGTTATGCAAATACCTAAATAAAGTTATGTTAACTTGAGCGTTCTGAACTTAAAGAATTACCACAATCGGTACTTCTTATTCAAACCTTTTTTCATATTTATACTAACTTTTGGACTGATTTCAAGGTAGAACAATGGACTTCGGGTCTTACCTCTGCTCCTCTTTTACACATCATTAGATATTATTGATGTATGAAGAAGAGAGAACAGCAAAATAGTAGTAGATGTTTATTTAGATATGAACTTTAGAGACTAATTCTTCAATCATCCATCAATACTTCCACTATTATCAGATAATGTTTTACAAGAGCAAACAAAACAAAGTTCCTGTATTGTTTTATTATTTTAATTGTAAATGTTTTTATTGAGATAAAATTCACATCCTGTAATATTTACCATTATACAGCGTTCGATTCGGTGATTTTTAGTATGTTCATGAAGTTGCACAACCATCACCACTATCTAATTCTAGAACATTCATTTTTATCATCCCCCCCCAAAACCTTTAGCTGTTAGCAGTCACACCCCATCACTCCTTACCCTGGCAACCACTAATCTATTTTCTCTCTTGATCGATTTGCCTATTCTGGATATTTAGTAGAAATGTAGGTATACAACATGTGGTCTTTTGTGTCTGGTTTCTGTCACTTAGCATAATGTTTTTAAGGCTGATCCAATACTGAGGCAATATTTTATCCCTTTTTACTGAGATATGGAAGACTATTGGAAGAGCAAGAAGATGAGAACCGGGTCAGAGTTTTTGTTTTGGGGCATTTTATATTAGAGTCACACCTATTAGAAGCCCAGTGGAGATACTGAGTAGTCTATTGGACATATAAGTCAGGATTTCAGGGGAGAGGTCTGGACTGAGTTGAAGTGTCATTAACATACAAATAATATTTAAAGCCACTAAGTTAGATGAAATGTTCTATGGACTGTTTCTGGAGCAGAGAAAGGGGTTCCAGGATTGACCTCTGGGGCACTTGAAATGCTAAAAGGTCTGGAAGATGAGGAGGAATCAGCAAGAAAATGGAGAAGAAGCAAGGAAGACACTTCACAGGTGTCTTAATAAGAAGGAGAATCAAGAGATTATAGGGTCCTAGAAGCTAAGTGAAGAAATTGTTTCAGGAAAAGAGTGGTTATGTCAATTGATGTTTCTAGATCTAATAAGAAAAATACAGATTGAGAATTGTTCATTGAATGAGACCATTTTAAGATGGTAGCTTCCACACTACCATCAAAAGAGTGAATGTGAGGGCCCCAGAGCTGTGTACATTTCTGGCACGTTGCCATGGCCCTTCATCCCCCACAAACCTCACAAACTCACTTCTGTAAGCTGTTTCATCTTATCAAGCCTTTTATCTCATTCACACTAGTTATTACAAAGACGATTCCAAAATCCTCAGACCCCTTATCCCCAATACCACTCTGAACATTTCCATTTCCCTCCTCTGTCCAGTGTCTGAATTTACCCACCTCTCTTTGCAAATTTCTTGCATCCCAAACATCTTTATTGAATGTCCATTAACCACCTTCTTAGAGCAATTAGAACTACAGCCTGTCTCATCTGTCTCACCTTTGAAGGCCTGCTTCCTTGCTGCTATTTTAAATGGTGACTCTTATTTCCCATACAGAGAGTTGGTGTCTTCCTTGCCTCTTCCAGACCGTTTTCTTTCTCTTCTCACTAAAAATTCTCATGCCCTCAAATTATTCTATCTGTTGTTATTTCTTATTTTAGATGTTTGCAGACCCTCCGATTGTTCCATCTTGCTCCTAGCTGTAAATCTTGCAGTATGTCTTTGTTAATAAAGTATTTGGTTTGCCGAGTTTGGGCAAGCATCATTGTTACAGACTGGCTTCAGTGTACTTTACAATAGCAATGACCATTTTTTGAGACCCGTTTTTTGTTTTTGTTTTTTTGATACATTAGTAAATATGGAAGATGGCAAATGCATTAGTCAAGCTCCTGCTGTACTGACATGTTCTTAGAAAAATGCATCAATTTTAAGTGGTTATATAGTCGAAAGGAGAACTTACCACATGTGTCAGATATGCTGATCAAATGATAAAGTGAAGGAAAATTGAGCCTCAACCTTTTGTGCAGCCAGTGAAAGTAAGGCACATTGCAGTTTTCTGAAGCAGATGGAATGTGAACAACTAATAAATCAGGTTTTGAAACATTGAAGAACAACTTCTTTCAATGCATATGGTGTTGGATCTTAGACAAGATCGTATTTGGAGTAAAATAGGGGAGGCAGCAACAGAAGACAATGTATCTAAGCATCTACATAAGAATGTTTAAATCCATTCATGTCATCAAGCTCAGAAATTCAGTAAATAGATGATTATAGTGTGCCAAGAGGGACCTTCAAGATCTCTGTGGAGTTGTACGTGAAAGAGATCAGCATGAAAGTGTATCACCAGAAGCATTCTGTGATCATTCTAATATTTCCTTCCCTATTGTGCTTTAAGATCAGAAGACCGTAATCTCTTTACATACTTCTTATAAGAAGCATTAACAGTAGAAATGCAAATGATATAATGGACACATTTGCATCAGTGCTTACGATCCTGCTTTATGTTGGAATGTCTGCAGCATGATCATCTCTTGTTCATTGAGTGATATAAAATGGACCATTGCATAAAAGTACATACAACTTAAGTATAAAAATGAATTTTAGAAAAGCATGCAAGTATGGCTCTGAAGTTTGAATTTAATATTTGCCAAGTAAAGGTGTTGGGGAAAATAGCAAGCAAAAATTGTTACCATTACATAATTTTAAGTCATTCTTTATTGACTATTTTTAGTTATAAGTGGAGTAAGAAGATTTTTTCTTTACTGTTTTTAAAATAAGGCATTTTTAGTAGAATTTGCTTCAACTTGAAGTTCTTCAGGGTTTCATAGCAGAATTTTCCCGACAGTTTGTTTTAATCTTTAGTTTAACATAGAACAATTTAATCTGAGTTTGGGACTTTTTTTTTTCGATTGGATAAATGGAAAACAGGAATGGAAATTTATTTCTCTTGGATAAAACAGGAGAGGATGGCTCTCATGAATATCTTCTATTTCTCAAAACTATCTAGGTCAACAATTTGTTTGATTACCTCATTTGAATTTGTAGTAGTTTCCTTCTGCCTTTTCAGAACGGTTTTATATTTGCTGTGTTCCTCAACTTCTGAACACTATATTAGACCTTTAGGCATTGTACTAAAACAGGAGATAAAAAACCTCTGCCTTCAAGATGGTCACAGTTCCTAGAGAGGAAGAGAGCAAAATATTTACCTGTTTCAACAATGCAGTGAAAATAGGGATGAAATAAATATTAAATCATGAGATGCATGTGATTAGTTTGGCAGAACAATCTTTGTTCTGGGCCAAGAATGTAAAGGTTTTATCCAATTGTAAAGGAATTGAAAACAACTTCTACCCAATTGTGATGTTTTGCTGTTAGCCTGCCTTATGATGTGGAGGGGTGCTGTAAGCGTATGCATGCTAGGTCAGGTTATTCTTGTACTTAGATACTTTTGAATGCCACTGCTAAGCAACTCTTGTTAAGTCTAACAGGACAGTACACACTGAGAGTCACACCACCGAGCCTTCTACTTAGCATAAATCGTGGTTTACTGAGTGTGTACTATTTGCCAGGCCTGCACTCAGCAAAAAGGATCTAAAAAAACTACAGGCAGTGTTTACCTTGAGCGTCTTTCTTATAATAGGAGGAAAATTAATAGTATAAGTATGGCGAGAGATGTCTGCAAATTCAAAAAGAACTCCGGGAAGGCCTGATGGGTTTATATAAGTGCTTTCGAATTAGAAAGTACTGTACCGTTTTGGCCTGAATAGTTGCATTTTGTTGTTATCCTTCAATTGTCAGTAATGATAAATATGTATTTAGTATTCAGATATGTTGAGACAGGATTAGGAGGGTTTTTACTAAAAGATTCTAGTGGATCCAGGAAAATTAATAAATGGTTGTTTTCTGTGTTAAATATAATTAATGTATTTCTGGCAGCTTTATTTATTCTTTTGGAAGAATTTCAAACACAAAAGTTGAGGAAATAGTATATACTTATATCTATAACCTATATACTCATCATCTACATTCAACAGTTATCAAGATTTTACCTTATTTGCTTCATCTCTTATTTTCTTTTTTATTCTTTGCTGATGTATTTTAAAGCAATTCCTAGCTATCATGTCATTTTAGCCCTGTGTGCCTGAATATGCATCTATGTATCAGTTTTTTTTTTTTTTAATATATTATTCAAGTTCTAGAGATGTAGTGCTCTGGAAGCCGCTTTGGGATACCACCCAGTGTAGATGACTAATTTTCCTGCCTCTGAGAGGAAACAACTAACCGTTGAGAGGACTATGGAGAGAAATGGTGTTTGCAGGAGAAAACCAAGGGTAATAGGGGTTTTGGAGATTGGAGAAATGTAGGATCTGAATCAGGAGCAAGGAAACTCAGAATATTATGAGAAGGAGGAAGGGCGGGAATGGTCAGATAGTTGCTGTCCAAGGAGACTGGCCAATGAAATGAGAATGAGAGGTGCAGTAGGCTTTGGGCATAGTGGCCAGAGGCTTTGTCACCTTTACCTTGGTCGATGGTGGTCCCAGAAGCTGCAGACTCTGTGTGCTAGTTGGCATGCAGAATTGAAGGAGGTAGTCCAGAGACTTTGCTTTGGGGAAGATATGAGAGGCATTTTGAAGCAGGACTTTATGTAAGGATAAAAATTAGGGAGAGGCTTGTGTTGGAGATTATTCTGAGTTTTTAAAATCATGATCTTCTTAGATTTGCATTAAATCATATACTTTCTAAATCTTTAATAGCTTCCCAGTATACTTAGGATAAAAAAAAAAAAATCTATTTTTCTTAGCATGATCTACCATGCCCTGTGTGAGGCGGCTCAGCTACTTTCCCCTGTTTTACTTTCCTTCCTCACTGGCTCACTAACACTGAATTTTTCTGTGAACTTTTCTGTGCCTTGAAAGTGCCTAGCTCTTCGTTGCCTCCGGGTCTTCCACATGCTCCTCCCTCCCTCTGCTTAGAATACTCCTTCCTCCGCTCTTTATAGACCAGCCACTACTCATTCTCTGGGTTCTGTGTGTGTCACTCCCTAAAAGAGGTTTTCTCTGGCCTTGAAATAAATTAGCACCTAATTATTATAGAGATTATATTATTGAGATTATTGTAAACATTATAGGGATATCAGGGTCTGTACTGCCACTTTGTTCCATTTTCATAGCGCAGAAGACAGTTTGTAATTACAGCATGTTTGTGTGCCGGCTCAGCTCCGCTGGGGCAGGGGCTCTGTCTCTTTTGATTACTCTTATTTCCCAGCACCTAGCATAGTGCCTGGCACGCAGCAGACTTTCTAATAACCGTCGTCGGATGGTGAATGTTTGGCGCATTCCAACAATGTTATGCAATCTTTAATACTCAGGTTCTTAAAGAATATTTAATGACATGGGAAAACACTCAGGATTAGAGTGTTAGGAGGGAAACTCTGGCTCAAGCATTTATATATGTGGTTTCAATTTTTTTGTGTGTATGCTTTAGTTGTGCGCTTGTGCAAATGTGTCATTTTAGTAGGCATCCCCTGTGTAATATCTTCCTTGGAATTATATCATCATGGCCAGGTTTCTGGAATTTAGTTTTTATAGACTTATTGTCGCTGGTATATAGAAATATATGCTTCTACTGACTAAATTTAATATTTAAATGAATTTGCATTTTATTTTGCCCTCATTTTGTATGCCAGGGAAGGACTTACTGTGAAGGAAGTAGTTGAGTAAAGATGTGCAGGAGGTAAGGGAGCAAGTCGCACAGACCTAGCAGAAGAGGGCCAACAGAGGGGACAGGACGAACAGAGGCCCCGAGGCAGACGTGTGCCCGGCATGTTCACAAAAGAAGCAGCAGACGTGTGTGACCGGAGCAGGGAGCAGTAGGAGTTGAACCCAGGAAATTACAAGGGCAGATAGTATACAGTCTTTCAGGTCATTGTAAGGAGTTTGGCTTTTACTCCAAGGATAGGAAGCATTTGGAACATTCTGGAGACAGGAGTAACTGGATTAGCCTTGCCTGTTAACAGGATCACTCTGGCTTGTATGTCAAGAATCCCCTAGAGGACAAGGATGGAAGCAGGGGGACCAGTTCAGGGACCAGTAATTAGGACACAGATGGTGGTGGCTTGGAAAGTAGTAGCAGTGAGGATGGTGAGAAGTACGTTCGGAAGGCTGAACCGACCAGATTTGCTGATGGGTTGGATGAGAAGCATGAGCTGAAGAGAGTGAGAATGACTACGGTTTTAGATGTGAACAACCAAAGGTTGGTAGTGTTCTTAATACTGCCAGGAACTTCTACAGTCCCTGTACATTGTTGGTATGTAATAAAAATTTGTCAAATTTAATCTGCCTTCCATCTTTTTGTTCTAGTCTGTCCTCAGTTCTCTGTTGCTGGACTGATGGGTTAAAAAATATTTACGCTGCAGCTGTGTCTGCAGACCATCAATTTCCAGGCCCAAGTTGCTTTGTCTAGTATCTTCAGAGCCTTTTTGTTGGTAATCTCCTCCCATCTCTGTTCCCTCCTGAGCTAAATCGACAAGTCATTCTTTTGCGCATTTTATTTTAATAAAAGCCTTGTCTATATTTTAGACTTTTGAAAAACACATTTAGAAAGCAGATTCACCGATCTTTAAAGAAATACAAAAGAAAGATACTTTTCCAGGAAGAGATTTTAAAATAATTTTACATGATGTATTTAGGAAATGTTGATAAGTGGCTCCTTGTTATGTGATTGAGTCACTATTTGTGATCAGCCAAATGGGGTATTTATTGAATACCAATATTAGGAATTTTGTATTATGTATTATCGTTGCCAATCTTCTTGTATTATTAATATCAGGCTACTTTGCAGGGGAACAATAGTATATGTTCTTTGCCAAACTATAACTTCACGTCTCTTCCTTGGTTTTATTATGCTTATATTAAGTTGGTTTCCAAATTCAAGAGCAATAGTTATATCTTGGCGGAATGCTATTTTTTTTGTTCTTTTGCTATACTTTATAATATCTTTGTCTGTCTTTGAATTTTGGTTTATTCTTTTTTATACCCCAATCATAATGTGAACTTCTTGAGGTCATAGACTATGTCTGTTAGTTACATTTATAGCATCATGAGCCCACTCGTAGGCACCAAAATGCCAAGTCACTGATCTTAGATGGAATTCAGTTAGTGTTTTCTGTGAAATATATACATTTTTTCAGAATCGCTTCTTTGAAAACCATCTATTATAGGAATTCTTTTTTTAAAATTCTGATACCTGTTTGGGGGTAAATAATTGAGAAACAATTTAGATTAAGATTGCAGAGCCATGCCATGAATTTTGCCCATTTTGTGATAATCAGGGCAGAATCTAAGATGCTTCCCATAAAAGAAAGAGAATAAGATAATCTTAATTAGATGATGTAAAAATATCAGCCTGAAATGATACCAATTATTTTTTCCTGAAGCATAACTAATATCCCAAAGCAAAAATACAGTTCATTCTCATTTAAAATTCCATTAGAATAATTGCATATGAAATCTCAATAATTATAATATTTGGCATAAATTTCTATGATATTATTATACCATATCAGAAAATGTAAATAAAGCCAGTGGGAAGAATATGTTGTAATGGAAATTTATAACCTAGGAAGTAAAAATTCATAGGTCAAAGGGTTTCTCAATAGTACACTCCCTGGTTCATTCTCCTTATTTTATTGTAAGAAATAGATGTCTCAGCATGGTTAAGCAATTTAATGCCATACGCCAACTTGATATCAAAGTTAGAGAACTTCATTCTCTTAATATCGGATTTTATAATCCAAATCAAATTTTTTATTATACATTGTTATTTCACTATATCAAGTTAACTGATAATGTTTAAGACAACTATGTTATACTCCATTTTTTTTTGTATTATTTATAATGATTATCTTAGGTTTACTATGAGAATTTATTTAAAACAAACAATAACAGGAATATCTGAGTAGAATCCAAAGACACTTGCACTGGAGTAATTGAATTCTGAGAGGAAGTTATTGGTACACTATTCTGTAAGGAGTAGGTTGTGTGGAGACCTCTTTTTCTAGCAGCATGATTAATACCTTCATTGATCCACCCATGAAGAAATTTAAAATGTTGGCTAAAATACTTAAAACATTTCTTTGATGATTTGGGATTACCAGGAAAAAGGGGCAGGGGGAAGGACTGTAGCGCAATAATGGAGAAAGTACTACTAAAGTCAGGTTTCACTTTGAGGGTATTTGCCAAACCCAAGTGAACTTACAAGACACAGGAGAAGAGGAACAAAGCCCAGAACCTCTTCAAGCTGGAGAGTTAAGTACAGAGTACCCGCAGACTCCACATACAGTATTTGGATCATCTAGAAATATCACCCTTTCCTATAAAGGTCCCTGTCCCTGATTGATGAACCATTTAAAAATGTGCATGCAGTAACAGGATCCTTTGGTCATCAGCTCATTTTGCTCTTCATGGAACATGCCATTTTAGACTCCATTACAGAAACAGCATTGTTACTGATGGAGCCTTTTTTGACATACTCATGGCTCCACTTGAACACGTTTTACTGATGGCTCCAGATGAGTTATTAACCTTAAACTTTGTTGCTTCATCTTTCTTCCTTGCCATCCTGTTCTCCAGAACCTCTTATTATAAGTTATTGTTAAGAAGATAATTAGGAACTGATTTTTTTTTTTTTTTGGTTTTGGTTTTCAAACCAAGAGACCAAACCATAATAATAGGGTATTATAAAATTTACTTGTTAATTAGGAGCTAGAATGTTTTCAATTCTTGAACTACAAAAGAGTATGATTTTTATTTTTTCAAAGAAATTATTTCATGATTTTTAACCAAAAGTCTCAGAGAGACGGTCTTACTTGAAGCAAATCTCAGGCGAGGTAGCCTCTTCCTAACAGTCTGCTCTAATTGAAATACTGCACATACATGTACTACATTGTCCTTTATACTTCAAAACATGTCCTCACAATAATCCAAAATTCTGCAGTCTCTAATTGAGATCCTTTTTCTCTGCATTATGCCTTACACCTTTGAGTGATTATAGAGAAAACCAAGAGGAATGTCCCCTTCTTCCCATGGGCTGAGACCTTGGAATTCCTTTTCTTTTCACAGACTTACCTTACCCCCAAACTTGGCTGCTGCCTAATTCTCTAACTACCAGACATCAGACTTACTGTTCCCACCCCATTTGTAATTCAGGGGAGGGTTTTCTGTGCCTGTGACCTAAGGAAAGCAAAGAGAGATATAATTCTAAGTATGTGCCTCTCTAACTATAACCTCCCATTTTTAAAAACAATTTTTCTTACTGTGACCCCAGCCATAAACACTCTTTGATCTTATAGAGACCCCCAAGTGTCAACTTCTGTCATTTTCTTCATTCAAGCCCTTTCCAAACCTCATTTATTGTCTTATCAAGCCTGACTCTTCTGTGATTAATCACTTGAATTTCTCCTACCAAAACCTTTAACTCTTTTTACCCCTTGTTCTTTCTCTTCTAGCTGGTAAATCCTTAACCCTGGCTCTAACGTCTCTCATCTTCACTCTTATTATGCTCCAGAATATTCCAGAATTATATGGTATTGCTGTAAATTCCAGTTATTTCCTCTCACCTGGGCCCTCAGCAAAATGAAAGGATGATCAAGGAATTCTTAATATTTTTTTCTTCTATTCCTTTCAAAGATTAGTTCAGTTCATCACCAATCACCTCCAGCCTCCACCCCACTAAGGAAATTAAGCATGAATTTACTCAGGATTAAACCTATGGTAACAATATAGAAACAGCAAGGGAGGGCTATTGTAAATTTTTACCTAAAAGGAGAAACAGAAAAAAGAGTTCTGTCAGTGCTTTGGGCATTAATACAGGCAAACTGTCCACAGTTCCCTCCTTGAATGCCCCAGCCATTTCTTATCTTCTCCCTTTCATGTTTCTGGACCCCACCAGTGTTTGGGGTCAGAAGGGTCATTGTACCCGCTACTGGCAGGTCAGGGGATGCGGGGAAAAGTAGAGATAGTTTTAGTTCTTGCTGCTGGGACTATATTATGGTGGAAAATGTTGTTTCTGGCTTCAGTTGGGCCATTAAATGTATTTCCCCCAGAATCATTGTCTATATGATAGTTTGAGCTAGAGAATATTGTTTTCTTAAGGTTCACCTACAGTTTTGATCAAAGAAGCTTTTTGTACTTTGACTTGGATAACCAGCTTCTGTCGTTAGTGTCGATTCCATGGAAAATGCATTTTATGTGTCGAAACCACCATAAAATCAGGATTTACTGCTTCCTATTTTAGAATTTTCCTGTATCACCCATCATCTATATCATTTTGTTCAACCTGTGAGTTTCTTGGGAACATAAAATGATTGTAGTATATATAGTTGGAAAAAACAGTTTGAATAATAAATCTATCATGTGTGACCTTGTACAAGACACTTTGCTCCCTCCCAACCCCCAGTGAGCCTCCATTTCTTAATCTCTGTGTTAGATAATGATATTACAAAGCTATTACTAGGATTAAGTGAGATAGTTTATGTGAAGGGTCCAGCATAGCACCTGTTTTCTAGTAGGTGAATAGTGAATATCAATCCCCTTCCCCCTTCTCGACCTTTTCTGCATGTCCTCTGTAGTACTTGACACCTGTCTTCATTATCTTCAGTACAACATTAGTTACCCAGGAGTAAAATATAATTGAGCATTGAATTATAGGCAAGGCATTTACTTCTCTAATGTTGAAGATAACTAATTTGTTTCATTTGGGAGATTGTCTCTACCAATAATATCTTAATCAATATACTTTTTCAGGACTTTATTGAAACCCAGATCCCTTACTGAGCATACTTTATGCAAAACACGACTGCTGTTTGTTCCTAGGTGGAATTCACTAGGTCTAATATAGACATTATCGTTTTATTGTTCGTTCATTTGTTTATTCATATATTCATTCGATACATCTTTATGGAGTATTTACGATGCTCCAGAAACTATTTCAAGCACACGGGATACATTATTGAACAAAATAGTATTGTTGTTATAATAATACACATGGCGAGAGTTGAATGCAAAAGGTGATCCTTTCCTCGAAGGGGCTCGCTGCGGGGATTTTCTCTCCAGGTCTCACAGCACTCCCCACAAGCAATAGGATGTCATCACCGATCCTGATTTGCGTGAGTTGACTGTAATTATAAGTTATTTGAGGGTAAGAATACATATTTTACCTTTGCTTTCTTCTTAATTTAGTACCAGACCCTAAGCTCATACCTAGTCCCTTGCTACAATTTGGTGGTGGTGGTAGCAGAAGCAACAGAATTAAGGCATAATGATAATTCGTGCTTTAAGAATAGATGCTTGCTAAAGAACTTGATCTAAGAGAACACCTATGGCAAAGTAATAGCTGTGAATTCAGGGGATTCTCAGACCTTTCAGCTGGCTCTTAGAGCCAGTTAAAGATCCCATTAATTGATGCAATCAGGAATTCCATATTTATTATACTGAATGCATTCTTATAATCCTTAAGGAGTATTAATGAAGCAAAATATTTGCTGTAAAATAATTCTCCTCCGTTGTGGTTCTGAGTGGAAAGGCCAACTTTCAATCCAGACCCATTAAAAATATCAGATGAGGCATGCTGCTTCTGCAGCTCAATAAATGTGACCATCAAACTATACTATTTTCATCTCAGTACTCGGCACAAAACAGTTATAATTTTAGCATCTTTACATTTAATATCGATTATTTTTAATTGAAAAATGAAGAGTAGAGAAAGGCGAATCTTACTCCATCACACTGTGTTTTCACCAATTTTCTAAATGTTTCACTGCAAAATATTGTCCTCCAAATAAGACAGCCATGTTTTAATTGGTCTCATTAATGATAATGAGTTGTACCATGTTGCCTAAAGTAGCAAGAATAACATTTTTTGAAATTTGGACTTTAAAAAAATGTATATTCCAGTGATGGGTGTGTGTGTGTGTGTGTGTGTGTGTGTGTGTGAGAGAGAGAGACTGAGTGTGGAATCAGATCCTTAACTGCTTAGTAATTCTCAAGGGAAAATTAGGCAACAATTTATATTGAGATGTACTAGGTGTTTAATGTGCTGAATGCCTAGACTATGTCATCTTACTTAAACATCACCGCAAACCTTTGAGTTTATTGCAGTCTGTATCTTATAAATGAGAAAGCTGAGGCTCAGTGGATTTAAATAAATTTTATCACATTTATAATATGAAGTAGCAGATCCGAGGTCTGGCACAGATCTTGATTCTTCCCACTGAACTCTAGTCCCCTCAGGAAAACAGTTCTTTCCATTTCTTTCTGAGGCTTTGGTTTTCTATTCTATTGAAAGGACTATGTTACTATAAACTACATCAAATTCTAGTTGGGGGAACCAAGGGAAGAATAAGTTTAGGAACTAATTATAAGTAAATAAAATTCTAAAAGAAGAGACTAGCTTGCCAGCACTAAGATGCTGTCATCCCTGTAGACACTGGGTGGCCTTGGTGCCTCTTTCTAGTCGTCTGACAGCCCGTCAAACCATTGTCCTGACTGTTAGGAACGGGAAATATGACTGGGCATTTCTTCCCCTCCTTTCTGCAGAATATATATTCTACTCGTAATACAATTATCCATTTCCCTTTCTTTCCAACCATCCATCATCATTCAACATTTTCTCTGGTTCCTACCACCTGGCCTCCGACAGCCGAGATTAGACTGTAAGCATAATGAGTGATGGGACAGGAGACGCCCCGGCCCTTTTTGTGTTCTTCTCAGAATTGAACATCATGTTCTTTGGGAATGCGCGTGACAGCAGCTCCCAGGTTACTTGATTACGGGAAGGCAAAGGAGGAGCAGTGAGTTTGGTTTCTCACCCAGAATATTGAAGTGCTAGAATAAATCTCAGAGGAAGGATACTCGGAGACCATACAGTCTTTAACCACAGCCTTTACTTTTGATTCTGACAGCTTTATTTTCAAGAATATTTTCCCTGGTTTGGTGCTATTTATTTGGTCATTTAGTAAGCTAGATTTGACCTAATGGTCGGTAAAAATGAAATCACATCAAATGCAGTGTAGATGGCACTTGGTAGTGGGACTGGAAGATTTTACGAGGTTTCCATATGTGGAATTTTGGTTGGGGTTCAGGGCAGGGCAGGGCAGAATCTCTTTTCATATTTCTGCCTAAGCTTTATTTTTTATTTAGTTTAACCCCATCGTGTGAGTCAGTAATCATCTGTCTGTAGCTAACAGGGATTTAGAGCAAATGACGAGCTAGGTTAATCAGATCTGTGATCAATTACCGAGTACCTAAAATCACAGAACGTCAGAATTTTTAGAAACCATTGGAGATCACATAGTCCTTAGAATATGTGCTCTTACTGAGTAGATTAAAGCGTTAGTTTTTTGTGTAGATTTATTTATTTTATAGTATGTTATTTATGTTGTTCCCGGAGTGCAGAATATAACCTGGTTTCTTTTACACATTTCCTTGGTGATTTAATTGTGTCTCGATTTTTATGATCTTAGAAAGAGATTTTTGATAAATAAGGCATATTCTGTTTTTTTTTTTTCTGTCACTATAGTGTTACCTTTCAAGCAGTGTTTGTGGTGGTCTTGATGCTCTCCTTTTGCTTTTTCTTTTAAATCAGCAAAACCTCTGACTTAGCAGAACACATCTCTGTGACAAATATAGTACCATAAAATGGATTTTTTTCCAAATGAGAAAAAACAGCTCATGATTTTGAACTAAGAGCTATACATGCCATCGTATTTTCTGTTTTTCTTGAGAGAAACCATGCTCTGATTAGTTGGTGGAAACAACTGATCCAAGTGGGATTTGTCTAGACTCTGATGCCTCTGGGGAGTCTTAATGACATGGGGTATGGATTTCTGAAGCTTCACATGTTTTTATCAGTCAATTTCCAAGATGCCTTAGAGACCATTAAGACAGATAATAAATCAGGTGAGACTTAGTTGTGTTTGGTATCATGCAAACAGCTATAATTAGAAAGAAAATGTTTAATTTAGGAAAGAAATATTATAAGTAGAGGTTGTTAAAGCTTTGAGGAAGCCTTTTATATGGCATGCATCTTTCTTGTCAGAGGTCTGTAACTATTAAGATATCCAAGTAAGGTAGATGGAAGGTGAAATACCACCTTGATATTGATATAAACTAGATTGAAGGACATAACCTAGTATGAGAGCCAAATGAATTTGTTAAGTCAACATCAAAATTAAACAAATTTACTCACCCACTTACAGAAGATGCTGGACCATTTTGTCCTTCTCTAAGAAGGCAAGACCCTTATTGCTAAGCTTAGCAAGACCACACTTATTATGTACAGGCATTCTGGTTTCTAAAGTGGCATAAGGGGGTTGCTGAAGTATGCATGCCGAGCTTTTTCTTTTCAATTTTACCAAAGGAGTTACTTCACTTTCCTTGGAGTGAGGAAAAGATGGAGAGAAGTCAGGGATTGCATTTATTGAGCTAATGGAAAAGATGAGGAGTAGGGGTTGAGGGCATTTCTCCCAGTATCCTAAGATGTATAATTCTCAACTCTCTGAAATTAGATCATATCTTAAACCAATGCCATCTTAATGGCTGTCCACCAGAAGATAGCCATGCTGAGTTGTTTTTGCCTCAGTGTGTGAGAGCTGAGTATTTATACCTCATACTGTGACCTTTTAGTATTTCAGTTAATGAACCTCATAAAGACCATTTGAGGAAAGGGTATGAGTCTTGGTTGATATAAAAACATGTTTTCTTTAAACCTTCTGATAGCATTAAGAACATAACATTAAACCTTGCAGAATGGGTATCAGCAGCTTGAAATAAAATACCGGATACATTCCTTAGAGAAACTCATTTGCTGACATTCTTTAGAAAACAAGGATATTGACAACTCTGAATCATTCAGAAGAGCTAGACTTGGAATATTACATAGTTTTAAGAATGCCTTAACCAGTTTATTTTTCTTGTATCACCTTATTAAATGTGTATGAGAGACATACAGTAAACATCTATTTAAAAAGGAGCTTTTCAGTAAGAGAACAAAGATTCTAAGTAATAAGGAAGCATTCTATAGTTTGCTTAGCAGGATTTTTTTTCTTTTGTGTTAAATAAAACAATAGTGTATCTTGTAAGTAATGGGTTCTTGGATTTGATGCAGTATGGTCAGTTAGATTTGTATGGGTCTCTGCTCCAACCTCTACAGCCCTGGACCACTTCAAATGGCATTTCTTCCTTCCCCTCACAGTCCCATGTACTGTACTGTCCAAGATAGACACTAATGATGAGAGATTAAAAGTTTAACCTTAACTGAGTTATACTCGTGCACTCTTTCTTTAACTATACTATTCTTATCGTGCTTCCATGTTCTTGTGCCAGAGTGAAAATGATAATTCATAGTTTAACAAGGTGAACTAAGTCAGGTAATTCCAAATAGTTTTGTAGATTTTGAAGGCAATTGTTTTCATAGATGGTCCCATGTATGTTGGTGTAACATTTAACTAGCTATGCTCAGTTTATTTCTTTGTTATAGTTCTAAAAACTAAATATCTCTCTCTCTCTCTCTTTTTTTTTTTTTTCCTGAAAGGGGGCCCTGATGACAATTTAATTGAAGGTGGAGGAACAAAATTTGTCTGCAAACCTGGAGCCAGAAATATTACTGTCATATTTCATCCATTATTAAGGTAAGTCAAATCCTATGTACTTAGTGAAGATCAATATTTTCATTATTTATGCTGATGTAGTGAATGCTAATAGGTCAGTCAACATTGAAACGAGTCATAAAAAAAAAAAAACAAGCTTGTTCCACTTTCAAGGGCCTCACTATCAAAGTTAATCAATAGAACAAATAATGTCAACCTCACTGAAGCTACTTGTTCTTACAAGTAAAACTCCATAAATATTTCAGATTTTCTTTCCTACTCCCCATCCCTGCCCCTGTCCCTCTCCTCTGTGTCTCTCCCCTCCCCATAAATTTCAGGGGTTGGCAAACTATGGCCCACTGGAGAAAGCTAGCCTGTTCCCTATTTTTGTAAATAAATCATTACTGATACACACTCATCATTATATGTGTTGCCCATAGTTGCTTTTGTGCTGTAGTTGCAGAGTCGCATATTTGCAACAGAACCCATATGGCCCACAAAGCCTAAAATACTCACTCTCTGTCCCTTGGCAGGAAAAAAATTGCAGACCCGTGATCTGTCTCACTAATTTACACTAATGACTCATATATCCTTTGAGAATTGGCAGGTCTCTAAACAAATATGATTTGAACAGAAACAAAAAGACATCAATCAAATATATGATTTTATGTATTGAAGGATAACTTGATGGTGACTAAAATGATATCTATCATAATGCTTACAGTTTATCGTGATAGTATAATTATAAGAAAGTAACAATCCATAATAATTCTATTTAAAAAGCTTCTAAGCCCTAAATACCTTCAAGAAGGTACCTTTTGGTATGGGAGGAAAGGGATTTGTTCAGTGGATCTAAAATTTCAGTTTTGTAAGATGAAAAAGTTCTAGAGACTGTCCCATACCTTTAAAAATGGTTAAGATGGTAAATTATGTGTTTTTGACTACAATCAAAAAGGGTACTTTTGGACACAGATATCCAGGATAACATTAATTGTATGTTTTCCTTGGTAGCAAACCAATATAGATATTTTGCTGTATTTTTATATACTGGACCAGAAACCGTTGGGTTTATTAAAAGTTAGACACCTTATATTATCACTTGAACATTCTCAGATAACTCCTACAATATTTAAGGCATTTGGATTAACAAATGCTACTGAATTGACCATAGATAATACTACATATACATTTACGAAATGTCCGAAGTTTATTACTGGCATTATCCTCCCATCTCATTAGCCAAGACTTACTAAATTGATATCATTAGTACTAATTCAATTCTAATTTCTTAACCAGTTTTTAAAATTATACTGAGTTACTTTACCCAATTAGCTTTAAATTAAAAAAACACAAAAATATAAATTAAACAATAGCAATAAAACCCCTCACTTTCATACAGTAAAAAATAAAAGATTTTTAAAGAAATTTTATTAACCTTAAAAAATCTGTGTTAGCAACCATTTGCAGCAAGTAAATTCATATAATTTAAGAATCGTGGAGTTAAGAGAATTAAGACTATTCCTCTAAACTTCTAGATAAATTACGACATATAGAATTCTAGATTAAGTAACAATGCTCATATATATCAACTGATTTTGGTAATTAGTTTAATACTCACTGTCTTCTCTAATTACAACTGATTTCTACTTAGTGCTGCTAATTGTTAGGAAAGTGGGGGAAAATACCTAAATCACTATAGGCATCTTCTAACCTAGATTTAATACCATAATTTACTGCTAAGTTACATTATGGCTTAGATAACTAGAATCCTTATGCTTGCATTTGTTCCTAAGTATAGAAAAAACAAACCCTTTGGAAACTTTTTGACAATGTTTTCAATAACTGCATTTAAAGAGATTTATTTTCCCATAAACTTATTTTTTGTTTTTTTGACATGAAGTTAGTTAAATGGAAAAATATACTATTTCACACCCAATAAAATGCATTTCTGGTAAAATACTGGTAGCATTTAATAAATTACAATTTTTGATAATAATTATTTAGTATTATATTTACAGTGCTTTACTAGAGAGTTGTTTTAAGGAGTTATAATATTCCTACTAGTTTTTCTCATTTGTTTGGGTTCTCCTTTTATTCAGAATTTTGATGTATTGTTGACTAGAACTGGAGAAAGTTTTGGTGCATGATTTAAATAGTTTATCATTCATTCATTCATTCATTTTCTGTGTGACTCTTAATGAAAGTAACAAAAATATGGTCTGCAAGGTAAGTCAGTTCCTTTCTAAGCAGGTGATCATTATAGACTTTAAATTAGCCCTTGGCTCAAATTGTAACCTATCTTCTCAAACATGTTATGGAGATTCAGCTGAAAACTCATAATGGGCTTATGGAACTTGAAATGACTAAGATCTTTTAGTATTTTTTTTTTTTTTATTTTAGTTTTTACAACTTTAGTGTTTGTGGATTATTGGAATTTCTTCTAAATTTTGGAAGTTTAGTTTTGGTAATGAGAAGAATCAGTGTGCATTATCATACTAGTATATTTCATTTTTACTATCATTATTTAAAAATTTTCTCATTTCTTCTTTAGTTGTTCGTTTATTTATACTCAGTAAATGGAATGTTTCTTGCTTGTGATGAATGTTTTTCCTCTCATTTAGAAATAGTCACTCTTATTTTTATGGGATTATTTAAATATATATAGATATATTTTTCAGCCTTTGCTCCTTGCTTTTTTCCCCGTGCTAGTTCAGAGTGAATGTGATTTAACATTTTATTATTTAGAAGACAATATAACGTAGCTGGAGAGGCAGGATAAAAAAAGTGGAAAGTTAGGAAAAAACACAGGATTTGAAATTTAAAATGAAAACGTGAGCAAGTTATCTAGTTTCAAATCTAGTCTCCTCCACTTCAGTTTTACTCACTGATTATTTATTGAACTCTAATTCTGTGCCAGGTTCTGGGAAACAAAAAAAGTAATATCAAATCCTTGTTTAAAGGTACTCACTTGGTGGCTGCATGGGTGGCAAAAATTAGGAAGCTGGAAAACACCAATTATTGCAAAGGTGGTTGATCAATGAGATCTTTTAGACCTCGTATGTAAATCAGCACAGCCTCTGTTGAAACCAGTTTGACATTATTGAACTGTCACATATCCTGTCACCCAGTAGTTCCCCTCCAAATGTGTTTCCATGTGGAGTGACTCATACTATTTTCCATCCCAATTTTCCAAACTTTTTTTTTCTAATGGATTATAATTATTATTATTTCTTTATAACTTACAGTGTATTCAAAAAGTAGGTTCAGAGGGAACGTATCACAAGTTGACTTTTATCACAAACCAACACTATTCAAACATTATGTCATTGTTTTCTTAAACTCTCTTTGTGAACTCTCAAATGGTTTTCATTGGAAGGAAGAAACCCTTTCAAGTGTGCAGCGCTTTAATTTTCCTTTGTTGCTCTTCTCCTGTGTCTAGCAGTGCTTGTATTCTGTCTCCCAGAAACTGTGGCTATGGCTTTTCCACACTTCACTTATTAAAAATGTCCTTTTCTTAGTTTTTATTCAGCTTGCAGTGCATTCTCTGCAGCCTAAAGGTTTTCCCTGTTGAAAACTCTGAACCACCAGCTAAGAACACCACCCTGCAGATTCCCATCATGCTGTTTTATATATTTTCAGCAGCCATTTCTTTATACTGCCCTCCCATAAAATTATTGCACAAGGCCCTCAGATCTGGTAACCTTGTTGCAAACTTATCTTGTACTGGTCTCACAGCTGCCACCATCTCATCACTGGGAAATCTCCCAGGGTGCTGGAGGCAGGAAAACTGACTTGCAGTTTGTTCACTCATTAACTCTGCTGGCCCCTCAATTTATTTAATGTTTTCTCTTAGTATTTTCTCTTTTTGGTTAAGAAACCAGAATATTATCTCTTAGAGAGCTACGTTTTAGAAAGATGAGATATCGTATTATCCTTGCTTCACTCTTAGCCTAACAAGTTCTATGTAATTAAACCCCTAATGTGAGTTTTGGATGATAAGAGGTCATCTGATCAGTTTTTCTACCTGTGGGTCTAAACAAACAAACAAAAAAATATTGAAATAAACAGATTTTTGGCCATGTCTGGGTAGATTCTAAAACACTTTCACCAAAATATAGACCCTGAAAATTATAGGCCTCATGCCTTTCTTTTCCCCCCACCAACATCTTTGCTGTTTTTCAGCTTTCTCTGAAAACATGCAAGAGAAATAGATGGATTAGTTCTGATAAATGAAATTTATTTTATAGGTTTTGAATTTAGGTAATAAAGAGGAGAAATGTGAATGTTAATATTTGAATGACATAGTTCTTTTGTTTAGGTCTGACATGAAATTAGATCTTGTTTACAAAAAGTATTATTTTTGAATAATTACATCATGATAATTGTTAACCATGATCTAAATATAAATAAACCTTCATCACTGAAGTACATTTTATTAAAGTATCAACCACAGTTTGACACAGTTTAACACTTTTTAATTACAATTAATATATGATGTAGCCCTTTCAGGAAATTTGAAATTACTTTGTGGCTGCTATTTGTGGTGTTTTCGGGGGAGGGAATGAGAATTTAATTTTCCCTTTGTATTTTTTTTTTTATTTCTCATTATTCTGTATTCTCTAAAAGCCTAAAAACAGAATATATCATACTTTAGATTTGTTAGTATAATTCCTTCACATAGCAGAAAATGGTTGACAACAAAAATTATTTTTTTAAAAATCTAAATCCTTGTAGCATCTAATTAAAGTGCTCAAAAAACACTAATTCTTGCTCTATTTATATGTGCATTCTAGGCCAATGAAGCCAGTTGGTGAGGAGTGTTGCTAATGAAGACAAAGTCTTTTATTTGACTCTGTTGCTCTCACCATCTCATAGCTGTAGGCTTCTGGTTTCAAAGGCGGATAATCCTCAGAAATAGGTGATGGGATTTCATGCTGTCCATCATTGCTTGAGAAAGTGAAATTCCAAATCTTTAGAGCTGAGACAAGTCAGGAATGATGACACATGTGTCTCTAAGGAGGTCTTCTTACTGTATCCCGATATGGCCTCTGCTTTTTCTTAGGATATGAGCCCTGTTGAATTAGGGTCTTACCCTTAAGACCTCACTTAATCTTAATTATCTGATGTGGAGAATGTACGTTAAATTTTGCAGTTTGAACACACTTGGGAAATTAATTTAGTAAATGATTATTTAGTCATTCTTTTAGCACTGGAGCTATTGTTTCAATGAAAAAGGCGTTTGTATATTGCATAATAGGCTAGACCACCGAAAGTGGCTGGTGGCGGGGAGGGGAATGACCACATTTTCATTTTTGATGTTGGCCAAAATCATGGAACCTTAATTTTCATATCTGTAAAGTAAAGGAATTGGTTGATTTGGATTTTGCTTTTTACTTTTCAAGTATGGTAATTTTGTGACTGAGAAATGCTTTTATATATTTAGGGACTCCAAAGGCTTGACATTTTTAAATTTAAAAGTCCAGCTGACAGTGTGTTGTTTCTTTTGCTTATTTGCTTCAACTAGCTTTTAAAAGGCACTTGGCTCTTGGAGGTAACGAACACTTTGCGTATATAGGGTGTTTCTTATGAGACAATTGAACAGATGTTTGCAGTCTCAGGGTTACTTGGCAGAGGATAAGAGGCCAGAGACATAGTGGATGATGATGCCTTTTAAAGTTGTAAAAATGACACTGATGCTTTCTCTGTTGAACACAACTCGATTGTTGAATATCCAGGCTGTGAGTATTTTTTCACTATTTATTATCAGTTACACTTCATTAAAATCAGACAGCAACTAAGGCTTACTGGGTAGAACAAAAAATGAAATATTTATTGCTCAATAAGGGGTAGGCTGCATTTATGTTAGTTATGGAGATGAAATTTTCTTGGCAATTTGGGCTTTGGTGAAGGACAGTATCTCTGATTGGCTGTGTGCCTTTCGTAAGGCAAACAGTGTAAGAACATGTAATTGTAAGCATATCTAATCATATTTGTCTTTAATTATAGAGAAGAATATCTTCTAAAAGTTAATTTTGTCAGATATAGAAACTGCCAGTTAGTAGCAGTATGGGTTACGGTTTAAAGGTTACTCATGGCCTGGTTGTGAAGTAACTTTGAAATGCCTGTGATTTGTTAAGAAGTGCTTGAAGTTAGGGAGTCAGTAGGTAGTTGAAACCAAACTTGGAAAAATAAAAGACTCCCTGCCGCGGTCCAGCCACGACAGGATCCAGGGGGCCCCGAAGGTGGGCAAGGCGTCGGCGCGGGAGACAGTCGACTACACAGCTCAGAGGCGGTGTGACACTGTTCCGTTTTATTGTGATTTGAGTACAACTTTTATACTTTTTATTTTGGCATTTGATTATACTTTGTAGTTAAGGTAGCAGGGAGTTAAATTTCTGTGGTTAGGCGTTGCAGAAAATCTTATAGAGTATATTATTATTAATCTTCATGATTAACTAGTACATTTTTCTCTCAATTATTAGAACAGAACTACCTGATGGAACAATCTAAACTTTTAATTCTTATATCTATTACGTAAGATACAGTTTGATTTAAGTAAAGGTGATAGATAGATGTATTCATAACAGCAAGCATTGGCTTGTGGGCAGACATTGTTCTTCTTTCTGCCTGAAGAAATCTTTTAAATGCTATTTGATTTATGCTATATCTAAAGTTCAAGCTGAACCTTTCTCATAGCTGTTCAAAAGTTTCCTTGGTGCAGTAATGAGGAAAATACTTATAAAAATCAGTTTTACAAAGCTGCTTTCATAAGCTAAGTTTCTGTTCCTTTGTTTTTTAAGCACCAAGGAGATCCTGACCCAGCCAGCCTTTCTATGAAACTTAAACTACTATAAGGCACATGAATTCTATCTTTATTCACTATATGTATACTATCTTTATTATAAGCTTCTGTATAAGGCAAAGGAAGATCAGGTAATCTTTTCATACTGTTAGCCCCTCTAGGTGGATACCAGAGTTTTCTATTTATCCACTAGGCCACAAAAGGAGGCCCTTCTATAGTAGGCACAGGCTTATGAGTAAATTTCTTATCCTTTACTAATTTTTCTACTAACTGCGTGGGAACAGGAGTATAAACTGGTTCTAGTAATTCAGCTTGTTATAATTTATTCATAATATCTTTAAGAGGCGCATCAAAAGGAATTTCCCTTAATAATTGTTCAAATAAAGGGTTTACGCATTCTAGACACGTCAGGGTGACTAGAGCTGATTCCATATGCGGGGAATTTACTATGTTTTCCTCAGAGCCAATTTTGAGGAAATCCATTTGTATAGCGTTTACACTTACTAGAATTTGTGCTACCCAAATTCCCCCTATTAATAGGATCATTTCTAAAAAACCAGTTATCCCTAAACACATGCCACGTCCTCGTTCTTGACGATGCATTCCTTGAAGCCTCTGTCCCCATCTCCGGACCTTGTCACGCAGTAGGGTAGAAAGAGGACGCGGCAACTCCCACATTGATTATGCCATTAATATAGTAGGTGATGTTTCTAAAAATAATATTCTAAAGTAAATGGCCACTGTGATTTACATTTTTATTTTATATTTTTTGTTTTACTAATTATTGTACTTATAATTTCACATCTTGGCAATACTGGCAGATCAAAAGGATATAATATTCACTGTTATAATTAAGCATAATAAAAACCCATTTTCTCATGCATTTAACCAAATTTATTGAGTACTTACTTTGGGCCGAGTCTTTGCATCTAGTGACTAACAAGTCTCTGCCCACGTGGAAGTTAGTCTAGTGGAAAAATCAACCAAAAAAGTTGACTAATACATGTGGAAACAGTATCAGGTTTTATGAAGTATTCATGAAGAACAGAAGAGTTAGGAATTAGATATTAATGACTGGTGGCGGTGGTTGGGGGCACTATTTTAGACAGAGTGAACTGGGAAGGACTTTCTGAAAACGTGTCATTTGATTACACTTGAAAGTGAGAGAGAAGCCATGTGTATATCTGGGGGAGAATGACTGAGGCAGAAGAAATGGAAAGTGAAAAGAGGGTGAATTCTTTCAAGAACAGCAAGATGACTAATGTGAACAGGTGTGTGGGGTGCTGGGTGTATGTTGGGGCTTGCGAATAGGGAGCTTGTACACAAATAGTCAAGGCCTAAATTTCTCCTTTTTGTTTAAAGAAAAAAGAGAATGTTATATTTAGATTTACAAGAAACTTATGGGGCTAGATCTGAAACTTTGAATGACTTCTAAGGCTTAGAGAGAGCCTCATGTAATGGCTGTTGGGAAAAACTGTTTTCTAAGACTTCATTTACTGGATTTGGGACACTCAGGAAGCCCTGTTTTTAATGGTGAAGTTATCAGCACTACTGTAATTAGTGTAGCGAAAATCCTCTGTCCCTCTTAACAATAATATGTTCTAAAATGGAAAATAAATCTTTGATATAGCCTACTTTGACAGTATTATCCAAAGATATTGAGCAGATATTGTTATGCCATAAGCCCATCAAGATGTTCCTAAGGAGTTATCCCGTGTGATGTTTCAGGTTTATGAGAGTTTTTAAAGAATCGTTGTGGCTGAAGTGTAGATTGTTTTCTCCTAAAGAAGTAGTATGGTTTGCTGGGCTGCTTTGCAGAAGGCCTGTGTTTTGTGGGTTTTTTGTTTTTTGGTTTTTTTTTGGTTCAAATCTAACATTTTTTTAAATAGAAAATAATTCTATGATAATCACTTAACCGCATATGAATTATATATATGTATATATATAATTATATATACATACATATGTAGTTAGACCTAATATAACTAGGTCTAGCACAAAAGGTCTTTCCAACTGTTTCTGGCCCTAACTCTCGCTTACAAATGAGTACGTTTGCTGAGACCGTTCTTGGTCTCCGGACTCCCGGCTCCTGCAGCATCCTGGAGCTGTGTCCCCATGCTCTTTTCTTTCTCAGCATCTTTCCTAACAGTGCTTCCACAATGAAGGAAGGGTAGCGGCTCAAATGTATCTCCTGTATGAATGGAGTACACAATAAACTTTTGTTTAAAGAATTAATAGGCAACTTATAGGAGTGCTTGGCAAATATTCGTTGAAGTAAATGTTTTTTTTTTTTTCATCACACATGAATAAAAATAGAAGGAAAGTTATTTTTACTTTAGTAATGATATTGAAATACATCAATCTTTCATACCTAAAAAAATGGTATACTAGATTTTTTTGCGTCTTTTTACCTCTGTCATAACTAGAAAGTACACTATAGGATAAAATATATTAATATAAAGATGAATTTAGAAATTTATTTTTTTTATACCATTAATTCTAAACTCTGACTTTTGTAACTTGACTAGTAAAACAAAATCTGAGTCTATTTATTAGAACTTTAGGTACTTTTTTTTTTTGCTTTTCTCTTACTACGTTAAAAGTTTACGGTTTCATAAAGTAACTTTTGCTTATCAGTTTTTCATTAATAGTGGAATATCTTTCTAAAATGATAAAACCTTTTCTAATAGAAGAAACCTTGCTTTAAAAGCTTTCTTATTTAGCTTCTTGTTCTCTTTCTGTTAGATTTTCACTTTTATTTAGAACGTGTCCAGTAGCCCCTGGATAATTTCTTGAATGTGTGTGTGTTTTGCGGTGTATGTGTGTGTGTGTTTTGTGGTTTGTGTGTGTGTGTGTGTGTGTGTGTGTGTGTTTCATTTTGAAAGAGGGATTTAAGTTTTATTATTTAGAATAAGTGTGTATGTCACAAGCTGGAATAATTATTTTGTATTTCTTTTCCCAATATTTTTATCTTTGAGAGAAATGCATAAAAGTTGTCCCACCATGTCAGTTTGATGTGTGCTTTGGTATTTGGAGGAATATCCTCAGTGTTCACAGGTATGTTATATTTTTATACAGATACATGTTTGTTCTTAATGAGCTGAAGCTTATATAGACATTTTGAAAGATGCTGGTGATTAGATAGTCTGGAAAATAACATTGTAGATCATACATTATTCATGCATGGGGGGAAATGTGGCTACCCTGTTGCATTTTTATGAAACATTTTTTTCCCTGTCCTCAGAATTATGAAAAATATTGCTGTCTTTAAGCTACCTGACCTGTGAAGGCCTATGAAGCAATTGAGTGGTGGGATATTTAGATTTCAAACCCCACCTTTGAGTAACTGCTTTTGAATTTATATTAAAAATATTAAATGCTTTTAACCTTCAAACTGGCTAACTTTTGGAGATTAAAAATTTTTTTCGAAGCTTTTCCTTTTGTATTTTCAAAATATGGTATGTGATATATGGCTGAACACTGACTGCAACTAATTGACAATTTTTTATTGCTGAGTGAAATGGAGAGTCAGTCAAGGCTCCGACCCACATGTCAATGCACATCTCAACAACACCGTCAGAAAAGGTAACACATGCCAGCCAGTCTAGTCAGCAGAAACATACAGGCCATTCCTTATGAGAAACAGTAGGAAGAAACTGAAAATGTTAGTGAAAACTAGAAGGAAAACAGAAGACTTGCTATCTGTTCTCAAATATATGAATGTATGTCACTTAAAAGAAATAAAGCAGTTTGTTTTTTCTTGTTTTATAAATCTGGATCAGAACTAGTGTGTTGGATATTAAAGAGGTTTGACTCTATATAATGAAAATTTTCTAATGAACGAGGCAATCCAAAAATAGGAAAGCTTTCCTTGGAACATGGCGTCCTTCCTGGAAATGCTTAATCAGAAGCTGAATTCAAGACGCAGTTAATTAGATGCTGAATTGTCAGGTCTACATTCTTTAAATCCACAATCATAAGCCTTCCTACTATACCGTGTAAATTCAGAGCTCTGGATAGATATGTTTCTTCCATTGCTCACTCGTTTGGGCTTCTTTCCTCTCCTTCACTTTAATGCTGATGGTGGTCCTTGGCAGGCTCAAGGAGTTATAGTTGACTTCTGTGTCGTTTTCGCTTTGACTTCTTTCCTACACAGGGGTAGGAGAGAAACTCGTGTCATGGCTGTGTTAGAGGAATGCTGTACCCCCTCCACCCCCCACCCTGGAGTTTCTTCTATCCTTTTTTTTTTCCCCCTTCTCTGCTTCTGTTTTTGTATTATTATTTTTTCTTTTCCCGTGCCAGTAACTGGTACATGGTAAGTATAAGTTAACTCTTTCAGTGACTCTTAAGGCAAAAAGAAAGCTGGCTTGCTTCTGTGGTAAAAGCTAATATGAGACTAAAAGTCTATTTGCAAATAAACCTAAAATCATCATGACAACTGCTGTGATTTTGACCTCAATTTAAGCTGGCAATTTAGATGCAGATTTTCATAATTAAATTTTATAGTTATTAATTAACTTTATTGGAAACTTACCTATAAAAGACAGTAGAGAAGATTCTTTTCAGTGCAAAATGTTTACATAATTTATATGCTGCTTTTTATGTATTCCATACATGTATTTGTCTCGGACTGCAGTAGCCAAAATATGCTTATTCAGCATTCGATGAAATATATTTATGTCCAGCCCCAGGCCCATTTACATCTGATTTTGAAACCTAGATTGATAATGTAATTTGGTATCAAAAATATCACAGGAATACCTAGAGGAAAAACCTTTAATAATATATTCCTTTGGGTATTGACTATACATTGTTTCTCTGTATGATTTGGAAAATTATTTTACCATTCCCCTTGCCCATCAGAAAACACACTCACTCCTTTTCATTTTGTTCCCTTCTTTCCGCTTTGTATGCTTTGTTACAAGGGCTTCTATATAACACCATGGGCTCTTCCTTGGTCATTTTAAACTTTTTTTTACATTTAGTAATTGTCATTTGAACATTAATCATTAATATTGCCTACTGTTTTTTTTTAAATATGTCATATCACAGGTGAAATATTTTTCATTTCACAGTCAAGAAACCCGTTTTCTTTCTGTAGTTAAAAACAAATGAACCAAAAAACCCTCAAACTAAGCAACAATATTTTCTTGAGACTGTTATTTAACAACTAAGAAAGGAAATTCTTTGATTCCAATGAGAGAAGCAAGAGCAGTGAGATATAAAGAACAGAGGTGGAAGTTTTATAGAAGATTTAGTTTTTAATTACCTCAATTTCATTTTTTAGTAAGAGCAAATTTTTGGTTAACCTTTGGTAAGATTTTGAACTTGGAAGTTCTGAGTCTGTCCTTTTCTTTTGCAATTGAAATAGATATTGGAGTTTGTGATTTCCTCACTGTAGTTTTCAGTACTTATGGAAGAATAGGAGTATTTGGTGATTACTCTTATTAAACTCAGTGAGCATTCTTTAAAGCCTATTCCTGTAAGCTTCCTCATTGTAAGTAGATGAGAAAGTATTTGATATGGAAAGAAAAAGTGTAATGCCAGAAAGTTTCTAGGATATCACCTTTTAGTGAAAGAATATGGAACTATCTTAATTGGGTTCTCTGACTTCAGAATCTGTAAATATTTTAAAAGCTAATCTGTTTCTTTTTGATTGAGATGTGACATACAGATAATAACATGCACAAATCCTTAAACATGTATTAATATATTTGTATGAAATTTTACTTATGAGTACACAAACGTAACCATGACTCACATCAGAATATGGAACATTGATAAGATCGTCTTCAGTGCCCCAGAGACTTCCTCATATTGATAGTCAATACCCTTTCCTAGGAGGTAACCATTATTCTCATTTCTATCATTATAAATAGATTGGTTTTACCTGTGCTTGAACTTCACATGAATGGAATCATTCAATATGTCTTCTTTGGTGTCTGGTTTCTTTGTGTGACATTATGTCTGTGTTAGCCATCCACATTATAAAAACATAATATTCAATCATTATTTTGGAATAAATGACAACTTTTTAGCATCTTACCGTCATAAAACTGCTTATAATTTAAACATCTTCAAAGCAACCTTTTAAGAATCTTTTCATTTTCTTCCTGTCTTGTGGGGCCAAGGAACCTGTCAGGCAAGTAAGAGGTCTTGGGGTTTGGGGCATGGTGTAGCCAGGTGATGAACCAGGGTGCCCAGAAGCCACATGATCTAGATGATGAATATAGACCGTGTCCTACAGCATTGGGTATAAAAGCCAGGGAAGCTGAAATTTGTTAACTTTATTTTTCAGACTTTGGGATTTATGAATCAATCAATGCAAAAATAATTGGCAACCAACATTGGTTGCTAGTTTTATTAAAGAGAAGGAATTTCAACACCAAGAAAACATTACCTCAAAATTATGAAACATTCTTTTCAAAGGAAGAAGACAACTTTAATCAATGTTCTTAGGCATACATCAGTATGTAGGCTAGTATTTGGAAACAACAAAATTCAGTCAAGGGACGGGAGAAGTGTCACATGAGGGACTAACCATGAGCTCCCGCTGGCCACGGGAATATCACAGGAAACAATGAACACGCATAGGTCTAATTGGGAGGCTCTATCATATTTGTAGTGAGTAGTTATTGACTGTAAATCACATGGTTCTGGTCCATTAAAGTTAAAATATTTTGAGTAAATGAGCATGCAAATCATAGGTAAGTGGGTGGGCTGGTTATAAAAGCACAAAATAGACTCGATGGATATTAAATATTCTTTAAATAGGTTTTCAGAATCTTGCATTTTAATTCTTTCATATTAAAAGCTATATGTCTTTAACCACTTCATACTATCTGGAGCCTATTTTTAATTATATTTGTTCATTGTCTTCACGTTAGCTACTTGGCTATTAGAATATAATATATTCTGTACAGTCACATTCATCATAGCCACTTTTTTTTTCTAAGTTTTAATACAACTGCAACCTCTCCCGGTGGCTACTTAGCAGTGATGCCATGCAGGCCACAGGCAGTTCTCTCATTCTGCCCAGTGTGCTCAGGGCGCTAGCATCAGCAAAGCTATCAATATCTTGATAGCTTTGCATATTTTGCTTATTTTTTAAATGTAAATTGGAAATAAGAATAGAAAAGAAAATTGTAAGAAAAGAGACCACCAAATCCATTCTTTAAAATGAAATTAGAAATGCTGAGCAGGTTTGGTAGAGGCACATCAATGCTCAGATATGCATCTGAATGAATCGGCAGTTCTTCCTTATTTTGAAGCTTTCAAGAAAATTGAAATGAGGATCTCACCAAAGAATAAAAAGGAATCAACCTTCTTCTCTGAAAGTTGGAAGTCCCTCTGCTTTATAAGCCTGAATTCATTACATTTTCTCTTTTACATGTTTTTTATATATTGATTTTTCAAGATGCACCTCCTACAATAGGAGTTGACTGTACTTAAACTAAATTTTAGGGGAAATTTTTTTAATTTAGTTATGTTTTTATTAATTATTTTTCATTCATTTTTTCCAACAAATATTTATTGAGTGCTTTCTGTGTGTGAGATACTGTACTGGTCTTTATGGAGATTTTGTTCCTAATTAGGTTATCCTGGTAATTTGAGAATAACAGAAAATCCATGACAAAGAGATCCGTTACTCCACTAGTGCTGAATTTCCCCAATTTTCTATCTTTACCTTTAGAAATTTATTGTTGTAGACACATTTTTTTACGTGCCCTTTCCTTTTTAGAGGCAGTTCTTCCTCTGGTCTTAATCTCATTTCCCTCCATGCTGTCCGGGATTTGGGTGGTGGTGGTGTTTTATTTGTTTGCTTGTTTGTTTGTTTATTTTAGATCTAATCTTTCCATGTCTTTACTCTCTTTCTCTCTAATGGCTGTTTCTCTGGGACCTATAAATAAGCTCAACTCAAACCTCTCTCATTTTATAAAATCTGTTTTTTCTTAAAAATACCTAACACCTTCCTCACCTAGCACTTAAATTCCTCTTTTCCTCCCTTCTGAGCTGTTCCAGTATATTCTCTGCTCATCATTTCCTTCCCCTCCCTCCCATTCTTTGAATTCTACTGACCAGTCACCATCTCACCACCTCATCTCAAGGGCATTTTTCAGTCTTATCTCACTTGATTTTGTGAACCTTTACACAGCTAATTATGCTTTCATGTTTCTACCTTTTCCCTCTGCTCCTCCATCACTATGTCTGTGGGCCCTAATTCCATTTCAGACCATTATTCACAGGCTCGTCAAGGTTCTGTTCTCTCGGCCAGCTCACTCAACCCAAGTTCTCTACTGAGTCTCTCTCGAACTCTTTTCTGCTCACTCTACCGTTGTCTCACTCATTCAGTAGTTGTAGCTATTACTTTCAAACCTTTATCTCCAAACCGGAACTCTCTCCCAGGGTCCGGATGCAGATTCAGTTCTGAAACTGAACTGATAATCTCTGTCATTTTGTCCACTTCCCGTAGTCTATTTAGCCATCTTAAACATTAAGGTTTGAAGTTTTACAAACCTTCATGCTCTGTCATGCCTCTCTTTCTTTGCATGTGTTTTCTCTCTACTTGATGCCTTTTCCTTCTCTTCTGGAATTTTTCTACTCATCCCTCAGCAACATCTTTTCTGGGACATCTGATACCTCTCTTACTCCTCCCCTTGCCTCTATGCCCTTGTCCATCTAGCATATAATTATTCCCTAAGTATTTGTTCCATGTGTTTCTCCCTCATAAAGAACATGCTAGTGACTTTTTTTTTTTTTAATCAGCTTTGCATACCTGGAACTTAGATGATGTCCAGCACATACTAGGTTCGATAAATGTTTGGTGAGTGAATTAATAATGTAAGCGTTTCATGCAGAGTATAGTATCTTATAGTTCTCACTGCCAGAATGATAATGAGGACAGACAGCTAGTTGTCAGGTGACCATGCAGAATTCATGGTTCAGGTTTTCTGCTCCTGTGTGATGAGGGTCATTGCACCCTAAAATAGATTTTCGCATCCAGTTTTCCTTCTTGGAGTTAACTTTGATATTCAAATAAATTACAAAGATAAATTTCCAAATGTGTTTTGTGGTACAGTTGTTTAAGGAGAACTGATTCTTATTTAGGTTGTTGTGGAGATGAAGATGAAGCAGAGAGAGAGTGTCACTTATTTTGATCTCTTTAGTGCTTCCGTTACCTGACAGGCTGCCCGTGTTTGATTAAAAATGATAGTCTGTAAAACTCCTTAAGGTAGACTGTTAATTTCCCATGACAGTATATGATGCTCCTCCTCCCCTCTCCCTCTTTCCGCCAACCAAGCTCACACACCACAGGAACCTTCTGTGTGAGACATTTGTTTAATGTCACCTGTCAGAAAAAGGTGCTACAACAAGCCACTCAGGTTTGAGGTTTGCAAACATACTGCTATCTTACTGAACATCACAAAGGCTGTTAAAAATTTCATTTCCCCATATATTCTCTTCTCCCTAGAAGAAAAACCATTTCAGATGTAAATGTTAGAGGAATTTTTGTCATAGGCTTCCATGCTTCTACAGGAAGTTTTATTTGTAGTTTGGATTGGGCAGAAGAAGGAAGCCTCTACTGACATTTCAAATGAAATCTTTTTAGCAATCTACTGAGGGAATAGATAGTTTTTCTTCCAGATATTAGTTATATCTTATGCTTTTTCCCCTCTTTCTCTGTAGAGTGAGCTTTTTCTAATAATCTTGATATTTCTAAGATTTCTGTTTTTCCTTTTAGTTCCTTCCCAGTCTTTTAGAATCTCTACTAAAACCCACTCTTGGGATTCATCTTCATGTATTTACACAGGAGTTGGATAAAGCGTATTTATGTGTGCTACACATATTTCAGATATTATTTTATTTGGTGCATGATGAATAACCACTGAGAAAGAACCAGTTGCTCTTGAAAATATAATTAGCAACCCCAGCCTAGGAGAAGTTTGCATATGGTTATGACAAAGCCTGTGGCATGCCCTCTGCAAAGACAAGAAGGAGGAAGATGGATGCATTTTTAATGCAATCAGGAAGCCCCTCTATAATTTAAATGTATTAGTGTATCCTGAGAAACCTGGTAGTAATTGAATGTCCCTAAGATAACTCAAAGTCTCTCTTAAACAGACATGATTGAATTATTTGAGGGAATGCATTAAGACAGCAGGCATGGTCCTTAATGGATCAACACTGTCTGTACTGATTATCACAGCAAACTCCAGGAAGACTATCACTGAAGCCATAAGGAATCAGGTTATTGATGCAATCATAGTGATTTTGCTTGCATTGCTCACATCCAATTTGCCACCAAAAGTTTGATGCCATGCAAACATTGAATTTCTGGAACATTAATATTGTTTCCTACTTGTATCTAGAAATGGTAACGAGCATACATCTTGAATCCTTATATTTTGGATTACATACAAGAGAGTAAAAGTTTTTGAAGCATTCTGAATTCTAGGAATGTTAGAGTAATAATGTAGGATGGAAGTGATCATCTAAATGTACATTCTGGGTTTCACTTTTACAATCTACTTATGTATTATAAAGGTCTCAGTCAACTCAAGTAAGTAATAATATAAATAAATTTTGTCGAGCCCTAGTGATATACCCAGTTATGTTTTAAATGCTTAACACATATCATCTAATTCAGTCTGTGTGGTAGGTACTCTAATTATCCCCATTTTATAGCTAAGTAACCTGAGGCATAGAGAGTTGACATAGCTTGACTGAGATCACACTATTGTAAATGGAGAGGCAGAGAAACTCCAGAACTCTAACCTCCTGCTCTTATCTGTATTTCAGGGCGTGCCTCCATTCAGAACCCTTAAAATAGGAGATTTCTCAGGCGCTCAGACTCTTCCATGATGCTTCTAATTGGGCTTTAATTTAATTTACTTAAAAGGGATGTCTTTATTGCAAGAAAGAAGTAACACTTGAATATTTTTTAAATAGAACATTGCGATTTCTCTATTAGCTTTGGGTCTTGGTATGAGGTGACATGACCTCCTCTGTTACCTGCAGGAATGTATTCTCTATAAATGTTTTCTATTGGCATTATCTTTGGAAGTCATGCATTTTCCTATATTTTGTGGCAGTACATTATTTCTCAAATAACTTCTGCCATTGTGGGCTCTCCTTTTTTTCAATGATATATGACAAGTATAATACTGTGCTCAAATATTTTAGTTTTTGTGATGCTATTATGAATTGATTTTAAATACAGATATCTCCCAATGTATGATATAGTCCTCGTTCCTTATTTTAAAGCACGGCCATAAAAGGGGAGAAAAATGGTTCTGACTTACCCAGGCCATTTGTTATCATCTTGCTGAACATTACTCTTATAAACATCTATATATTTATTTGGAAAAGTTTGAATAAATGGTTAGCAGTTTAATTCAGAAATTTTATTAATTTTTAAAATTCACTTGTTCATTTAGTGTTTGTGCTTTTCTAAAAAGGATGTGACACAGTTTGTCGAATCTTTTGTTTGCGGAATATGTAAACATTGGTGTTATGGGGACACGATGCCAGAAACAATTTATGAAAGGAAAGCAAAGATTTCATTGTGCTTGTTAATTTCTCTTAATATACCTGTGCTTTTCTATCTAGTGCCTTAGATATCAGGGAGAGAGAGAAAGGAAAGGGGTGATTTCTCTCTGTGATAGATTGCTGTGAATCTTGAGACTTTTTTTGTGCTGTGCTAAGCTTCAGTGTACTACTCATAAAGGAAAAATCATTTGAAGCTTTGAAATTTAGTGTTAAGCATTTTCTTGAGATTATTATTTTAAAAGAATACCCCCTCGCCCTTTTAAAATCACTGGTGTTACAAACTCTGTATAATTTCTTCCTAATGTTTGCAGAATCCCCTTAAGGTTTCTTCTGGTTTGGTGGAATTCCTCTTCTCGAGATATTGACAAAATCATTAAACAAGCCCGAAGCTGCATGATTACTTTTCCAGCAGCACTTTCATTGCTCTTTATCATTACATTTAGTTATGTTTCATCAAGTTTTCAATATATGTGACAGGGTTCATATCCCAGCCAACTGGAATTAATTTGATAGCTAAGCATTTCATAAGCTGGCTCCGTAACATACTCTGCCAGATCCTGCCATGTGTGAAACATTACTACTTTTTTACCACTGAATATTATTTATAACTTTACTTCTTCCATGCTCATTTGTGTTTCTGAAGGTGGGAGGGAGTGGTGTGCCTGTCAGAGTGTTTCTCTTGGCTTTCCTCTATGTAAACCTCACTAATACTTTCCATCACCACCTTCTGTGTCTTTCCTTTTGTGTAAAAGGAGCAAAATGGAGCCGCTTTGAAAGCCATGCCTCTCTTCTCAGCAAGAGACTTCACTAGGAAGCTGTGGTGGTGTCCCAGCCTATGGGCATTCTCTCCCTTAGTGGCTGTAAAGGGAGAGGAGGGGGTGTGGAAACTGTTGGAATGGACCTCAGTAAGTAATTTTTTTAAGAGCTCAGTCCTTAGAAGTTATGATGATAAGTGACTGAATGGGAAACTACTGAAAATTATGTTACTACTTTGGGGAAAAATAATTTTAGCTAAGCATTTCAGGAATAAGAGCATTTATATTCCAAAGATTTGGTTACCGTGCAGATTTCAACCCTTTTGTGAGTATCTAAAACTATCCAAAATAGACGTTATTCTCTGAACCAGCCTAGAACACTCTTTTATTTGACCATTTTTCCTTTATCAGTTAGATCACTTAATTTTATGGCCACATATATGTTCCCTAGTTTACAGATTTCCCTCACATGGCATGATTAGCGATCGTGTGTGAAATGATTATGTGGAAACATTACTAGCGAATTGCTGCTTGTCTAAATACTGTATGTTTTCACTTGAGAACATTGGCTCTGGAATGTATTTCTGGCGCTGTGAAGGGGAAAAAAAAGTCTCGATGTTAAAATGCAGCCAGAATTTAATTTGTGAAAGGGAGCTTTAAACTCTGTCGTTCCTCTCGCTGGCAGCAACTTGAGGTTGCTTATTTCCTTTCTAGAATGAAAATTCTGCCCTTTAAGGCTACTTAATCTTATTTTTAATCTTCAAGTTGGTGTTTTCTTATAGAAAGAGCCAAAACCTTATATGGTCCATGTTTCTGTCTGTGTATGACTTAGGCTCTAAATTATAAACTATAACTAGTACCACTTAAAACTAATGGGATGGCTGTTTTGAGGTCCGTGACTCTAGTACTTATGCCCTGGACAAAGAAGTGAATCTCGTATTAACATTTGATCCCAATAATTCTGGCCAACTTCTCATATGGTATTGAAGCCCAAATCAGGAGTAGTATTCTGATCATAAGATATGATCAGTAACCTACCCTGCTGGATATTCACTGTTTTAATCTGTAAAAATACTATAGTAGAAGAAATTCAAAGAGAAAAACCAGCCAGGAGACGTGTTTTATTTTCGAGGTTATTTTATCCTGCAATAGAAAGAAGTTGTTCATAAAGCTTTCTTAGCATCAAGATTGGTCAGTTTTACTTCTAGAATGGACATTTCTTGAGTATCCCCAAAGAAATATGAAAAGGAGGGCAAAGGAGTTTCTTTACTAATTTACTTATAATGACCCAGAGAGGCTTTTTGAATATGTCCTGAGTACTCCCATGTGAAAAAGAAGCAAAACTGAAAGAAGTCATACAGCACATTTCTCCACTTTTCTCCCCAAAGAGGGCCTCAGAGTTCCATAATAAAAAGCAACTTCCTCCTCGCTGAAGCTTTTGATGTAGATGATTGACAGCATGTGTAGAGACTTAGTCTCATTAGGGTCTAGGCCAAGGAAGATATCATAGCCAAGAAGATCAAACTTGGAACTGAAGCAGGAACTTTTCAATCAAACTTGAATAAATGTAGAGGAAAAGGATTCTATATCTTCCGAAAATTAAAAAATCAGAAAACAAAATGAAAAAAAATCAACACCTATTGTTTCTTAGCACTACAGATTCTGTATTTGTTTTGAATTGAATATTTTTAGAAAAACATCGCGATTCATTAGTCTGAAAAATTATTGTATTATCATAAGAAAAGGTTTGTTGACACTAATAAAAATAGGTTTTGGATCACTTATAATATGAATTAGCCTCGTAAGGTGAAACCATAATGCAAATTGCTCATTCATTGAATAGGATCACTCGAAATGTTACTCTGAGGACTCCTATCTGGTATTAAAATTTCCCACAAGAACCTCGCTTGGTATCTCTGAAACTAGTAGGCAGGTGGTTTGGTAGATTGATCATCATTATTAGCTCAGAGATAAACAGAAATGTTGGTTAGTTTTCTTTTCCAGGTAATTTGGCTATGATGTTGATAACTGTCACTCTTCCTTTGACATTCACAGTTAATATTTTAAGTGTAGATGAAAAGCTACCAACCTAAGTACTTATAAGGATGTACTTTTTGAAATTCATTGGTGAAAAAAATATGAGTTGTGATTCCTTTCACAAAAGCCTAGACGTATAGTGTATATTTAATGAAGACAAGCGGGAGATGGTAGAGAGTTTTTTCTTTTGATGATCTCAGAATAACTTGAAGACTACATACTGGTAAATGCCATTTTCTTGCTTTCCTTTTTCTTAGAGAAATATAAGCAATTTAATTTGTCTTTAACATAACATAGAGATTGTACTGCTTTATTTACTACAAACAACAGTTGTTTAAAAAAAACCAACCCAAAGCATCTAAGTTCCATTTAAGCCACTAAGCAGAGTGAATGCAGCAAAGGGAAGGAGTGGAAAGTGGCCAAGGAAAACTAAATAAAGAAGAAAAGAGAGTGACTTGCATCCAGAGAGAAGGAGGGATAGTGGGGGAAAGAGGAAGTCATGGTAGAGCCTCAGAGCAGTTGGCTGTTTTTGCTGTTTTATGGAGTTTTGATAGTTTCTTCATTCTCCAAACTCTCATTCGTAATATTCATCTTTACTTATATGTATAAAAACAAAACAGCTTTCTGCTTTTGTGGCAATATCCTAAAAACTCACATGCTGGGCACTGTAAAGTAGACCCTGTTTGGTCTTAAATATTAACCCTGCTTTTTCCAGGGTGAAAAGAAAAAAAAGAGTACAAATCTCAGGGACAAAAAGTTTTTTAGGAATTTAAAACTATAACAATGACAGTGCTCAGTGTTTTCAAATTTTCTAATTAGGGTCCATTTTAGGAAGAGAGCAACATTAGTAAATAAGTGAGATTGTGTCCTTTAAGGGTTTTGGGACCTGACATTATATATTAGCATCCATAATGGAGCAGTTGTGTGTAGTATTTTCCTGCAGATTCTGATGGCCCAAAGGGTGTCTTCTAAAGAAACCACAGATAGGAGAAGAACATTATTAATATTGGCAATAGTAATGTTTTATATTTGTATGTAGATATTATATTTTCAGATTCTCTATTACATTGAATTGGTTTGGAATCTAAAACTATAACTCAGCTTTTATAAACTGTTTTTCCTTTAAGGTCAAGGCAATCCTCTGTACTTTACCATGATGAAACAGTTCTCGTTTTTGCCTGTCACAGTTGAAAATGGCCGCTGTACCAAGACAGTACAAATTTTATTTGTAAAGTTGTGTTTTCGGAGTTATTTCTCAGAGGGTATACAGACTGCTCTAGTATGTTTGTATTATCTTGCATTCGTACACAAACACAACGTTACATTTACCTTGTGGAACTTCTGCTTCTCTCTGGCAGGTTAACAGGGTAAATAGCCTTCCCTAATCTTTTCTTTCTCTGGGTCTTCAGCTCTGCAAACATCCCCTCATTCTGTTGAAACCCTCTAAAACTCAGCCAGTACCATTCCCTTTATAGCTGAATTTTCTTCCCTGTATAGCGCCATCTTCCTCCCTTTGGGCATAAGAAAGAGGAAGTCCAATTTTATGAATCTTTTTCTGTTGTCACTCTCCAAACAACCTCCCCGTGTCTGAACCGCACAGCGGAGTTTGCAGTGAACAAGATAGAAAGATGTGAGAACGGTGTGCTCTTGCTCCACGGCTGTTTGTCTTTATACTCGCCTGGTGTGAGAGATGAGAGAGTAAAGACATCATAATGCCCAGGACAGCAGAGAATTCAGCTGGAGAAATTCAAATGTGTTAGGCTGGAGTGGATGGGAGGTCAGAAAGTCTCACTGTAATTAAGAAACCTAGTCAGGAAAGATACAGGCAGTCATGGGAAGAAATGAGTTTCCTCAGAGATATCATGTATTTTTTTCCCCTTTGAGACTCATAAAATAAGGTCTCTAATACATGGAGTTTTTTCTTAATAAGAAATAAAGTAGTGCATGGGGCGATCACTCTGCCATTCCAGCACTGGTTCTGCGCATGTATGAGTAAAGGATTATAAAAATCCTGCATGCAAAATAAGCCTTAGTAGGAATTTAAAGGAGTGCCTTAAATTCATTAGGATTCTAAGAGCTGCGAGGAAGGTTGTTTAGTCCTGAAGGCAGAAATAAATAGTAATGAGGTCCAGGTTTTAGAGTCAAACCAATCAAGTTCTGTTCCCCTTTTAGTCACCGAACTTCCATAAGTCTCAGTTTCTTTGTCTGGAAAATAGGAATAAGACCCTTAGCCTTCTGAGGTTGTTAGAAGATGAGCCGATGTAGCTAACTTGCTTAGAACTATGCTTGAAACACAGTGAGGTCCCGATAAATGGTATTTGTAGAAGCTGTTGTCATAGAGACTGAAAATGGCCAGTTAAATGGATTGCCACCTTTACGTGATCTGAGAGGTGTTAGCATTTTGGGGTGGTTGGTTATGGATGGAGCAAACCACAGGGATGGAGCAACCCCCCAAAGGGGTTGCACTATCCGCCCCTTTCCTCTTATCTCAGTGCTGGGCCTAGCCATTCTTTCTTTCCTTTTCTTCTTGCTCAGCGTTCATTCATAGTAAAGTAATAGGATATACTGCTCTACCACAGGATTTGTAGTCTAGAGGGACTGAGGGAAAGATTGCTTACACCTAAATTATTAAAGGCTGAATTTTAAGCTTTAATGGTAAGAGATCATTTCAGGGGCTTTCATAATAATCCACAGAATATGCTCCTTTCTTTTCTGCCTGTGCAAAGACATTGGCAAATTGGTGATTGGAAGAAATAGAAAATGAATTTCACCTTGTAAAGTATACAAAGTATGTAACTGGAATAGTGATAATTATTTTTAAGTTCCAAAAATACTAAGAAGGTAACAGTAGCCCCCTCAAATACAGAAAAAGCTCTAGTAAAATGATGAATGACCTATTAATTAAAATAATTGTGCAGATGAATTGGCAGCAGAATACAGATGAAAATACCCTTTACAGACAAATTTACGTTAAACAAATTTGTGAGAATTGTAGTGAACCCTTACAGAATAAGAAGGTAGGTGGCTACCTGCTTAAAAAATGTGTTCATCTTTAGCGTAAAATATTTCCAAAAATAACACTGACGGTTATTTGAACTAATCGATTCAGGCCCGATTCTTTATATATGTTGTGTCCAGTAAGTTAACATCAACTAGACCATGGGTACCCTAGCCCTGGACCGCGGACCAATACTAGACCATGGCCTGTTAGGACCTGGGCCGCACAGCAGGAGGAGTGTGGCGGTCAAGCTAAGCGAAGCGTCCGCTGTATTTGCAGCCGCTCCCCAGCGCTAGCATCACCGCCTCAGCTCCACCTCAGATCATCAGGCATTAGATTCTCGTAGGAGCACCAGTCCCTGGTGCCAAAAAGGTCAGGGACTGCTGATGACTGTACTATTGTGAAATGATGTGGTACAATTTGTAATAATTTCTTTCCAGCTTTATATATTTGCCTGTATTTTACTTTTGAAGTCCAGGTTTAGGAATTAAACCATGAGCCTGAGGAAGAATATCTGATATGAGGACTTGAAATGAGATAGATATAGAAGAGCATTTCAAATTAACAAATGACACTTAGGAAAAAAATTTTAAAAACCTCATTCATCTAATTTAACATGTACTAGAAGATAGGAAAACAGCCAGGGAGATCATCAGAAGTGGCAGGTATTGTTTCTTTTTTGTTGTTGTTCTTAGTCTAGTATGGAAAAATGTCATTTCTTCTAGGAATTAAGAGGCATGATTAAAATAAAAACAATTGCTGGCTTCTTATTAACTTAATGGTAATGAATGAAGTCCAGCAAAAGAAAATCACTGACATCAATTTCTTTCTGCTCATAATTAACATTCACTCCCAAAAAGAGACTGCCATTCATAGCTATCAAGCAGTTATTAGTTTTGTTATTAAGGACAGAAAAATAAAATTCTGAATATCAAAATTTTACTTGAGAACATCTTTTTAGCATGGATCTTTAAACATCGTTGGGAGTTCTATGTTAATTAATCCATCCCAACCCCCTTGACAGACATAACTGTATTTCAATGATGTTCCAAATTTGAAAGTATAGTTTTGCTAAAGAGAGTCATTATACTTCAGTATAAATCGTAGTTATAAGCAGAGATGATCTTCAGTTTTATGAGCATATTATTTTGGGAGAGCGTGTTTTTTAATTTTCTTCTCTCCTAAGGAGAGCCATACTATTTGTCTTAAAAATCAGTGTGAATTCTATCTTGATTTGAATGTGGAATCAGTGTTGGGAGATAATTGGTTACTGAGGCTACCTGGAAAACTTGGAACTGAGAGGTGTGGGTTCCCTTTATGCATCTGTTAATAGTCTGCATTGTCTGGCCTTCCAGAAGCAATCAAGTCATGGTTTTTGCTTTTAGGCACTTTATGTTGCTTCAGGGAGGCCAGTATGTGGGCCCCATGCAAGTCACTAGGAATAAAAAAAGTGAATAACACTCCATGGTGCTCACAGGCCAGTGGGGGAGATATACAATCCTGGAGAAGGCAGTTAAGTGCCACAGAGAATGGGAGAATAGAGTAATCCAGCACAGCCTTTGAGGGGCAGGGAATTCTTCCTACAATAAGAAATGTCCTAGCGAAGACCTGGAAGATGAGTTATACTTAGGAGTGATCTGAACTGTCGTGAACCCTTATAGAATAAAAGCATAGGTAGCTAGCTACCTGTTTAAAAATGTTCCCATCTTTAGCAGAAAATATTTCTGAAAATAATGAATTACAGTTATTGGAACTAATTGGGTCAGTCTTGGCTATATATGATGTGACCCTCTTTGCTTTATTTAGATGGGGAAATTGCAAATTGCTTATTTAGCAGCCTCCATTCATGTACATTTTTCCAGAGATAAGTGAGATAGAACTGAACTGTCTTCCTCTCTGGATAAATCTTCTGCCAGCACCCATTTCTCTCAAACTCAAGAAGCGGAAGCAAACCCTTTCTGCCACCCGCCTTCAGGGTGATATAGTTAATAATGTGCTTTCCTTTTCCTGATCCTCGGTTCTTTTTTGCCCTTAGGCAATATGTTCAGGACTCACAGCCTGAATGTTAATAACAAGGTAAAAAAAAAGAGTTGAAAGGGCTGTATGTTTTCATTAATTTTTTTTTTTTTTGCAGCCTTGAATTGATTGCTTCCCTTACCCCAAAGCACACCCAGTGTGACCCTGATTTAGTGTGGCTTAATCAATAGACTGTAGAATGACGAATTTGTTTCCAGTCATTTCTTTATATTTCCCAAGCAAAGGAAAACATGAGAAAAAACTCGTGTGTGTGAGCTAGGGTGAGGGGAGACACGGAGGCATAGACAGACAGCCGTCAGCCCGTGTTTGCTGCAGTCATTTTTAAAAAGAACAATCAGAAGGGCAGAAAGGATGGTGGTGAAGAAGCCTATTCCTCTAAGATATTGTTTCTGCCACATTATATGAAAGGCCTCTTGGTAACAGGCATGTAACACTTCCGTGCCTGCTGTTTTTGTTTTGTGTTGATTTTTATAAGCCATGGAAAAAGATATATTCCCCACCAAATGGGCCTAGTGGAACTCTGCAAATTTTAAAAGCATCCAGTGAGAAGAATATTGAACCTTTGAGTACAATTTAGAGTTTTTCTTATTTTTATTTTTCATTCCTCTCTTAACATTTTCCTCTGATTACTTTATGGTGAGACCCAATGCCAGTTTTATTCTGGGGGGAATAAACAATAAATACCTCATTAAAGTTGAGTGCAGAATTTGATAAAATGGGTAGACATGCTGGGATCCGCTGCCTCCTCAAAAGCCCGCACACAGCCTGAAGGAAGGGAACTGCCAGTTATTCATTTATTAAGCCCCTGCTTTTTTACCAACTACTTTTCTTTTTCTTAAAAGAAAAAAAAATTATTATTATTATTTTTTAAATTAATTAATTTTTTCATGTCTTATCTAATCTTAATTCTCATTACCAGTCATTTGATTTTAAGAATCTAGAATCTGAGAAAGAGATACAGAGATTTGCGCAAGGTCATAGAACACAGGACCAGGTGATTAATTTGAGATTTGAACTCACATCTGTCTGACTTTAAGTTTCGATTGCTTGCCGGCATACCACGAAAGCCAGCCAGGACATCTTTGGGGTTAGGAGGGGCACTTGAGATAGCTGCTGAAATGGCAGAGGGGTTCAGCCTCCTCCCAGGGAGGCAAAATGGAGGTCAGCTCCTTCTACATGTGTCTTCTCTTAAGTCTCCATTGCTGCATGCTAGCTGAGCTGCTGTGTAGGCAGAGAGTGAGGCACTGGGAGTTACCACTAAGATCTGCCTTTAGAGGGAGAGAAACATGAAATCTCCTTGAGCCACATACACATCTTACTGTTTGTTCATTGAGCAATATAGGAGGGATTCTGTGCATTGTAGTAACTGCCTCCAAAACCTGAGCTGTACTGGTGTTCTGCCCCTTTCCTCTGGGAGGAAGTAAAAAGTTTTTAGCTACAAAGAATGTGGAAAGCTCACACAGAAATGGAAGAGTACACATTTTATTGGCTCTGTGGATATACTTTATTAACTGCTTATGGTTCGAGAGTATACATTTATGAAATAAAAGAATTGTGGTGGCAGTGAGAACCTATATTTCAAAGCAGATTAATGACCACTTTAGGTTTTGAATAAGCAGTGGGCTACATGTCCAGCAGGAGTTTGGTGTGACAACGTACTGTGTAGTGAGTGCTCTTATAGATGAGAATGGGGCAGGTATGGGTGTCAAGTGTTCTCTATTAGTATTACTTCCAAAACAATTCTTGGCATAACAAGATATAATATTTGAAGTGGACATTTAATAATAAAAGTTTTTTTTAAGAGGAAAATGTGTTAGAAACATAGAGCCCTAAAGTTCCATATGACATTTTCTAGCCCAGTGATTCTTATTTAAGGTGAAGATGATAGATTAAATAAATGTACTGTCTTAGTAATAGAAACTGTAGAATTACAAATTGGCCAGATGTAGGCTAGCAAGGCAAAGAAGATGGAGTATGATCGCATTGCAGGAGGCACAGGCTAAAGAGAGTGTGACACACTCCTACCATTTCTAGTTAGGTTTCCGCTACTGAAAAGCCATTTTATTCATCACTCTCCTAGGCTAACATTTATTGACGAATGATTTGCTTATAATTGACTTACTGATGATATAATAGATCTTTTTAAATCTATCATACCCCTAAATTATTTTGTATTTGGTTCACAAAGAGTTTGAGGGAGTCAAATTACTAATTCCAGTAGGCAATAGAAATTAATTAAACTTGAACTAAAGAGAGGCTAGAGGCAGCAATTTCCATTTGTGAGTCACAATAATAGCCAACAGTTTTCTCATGCTTAATATTGTCGGTCTTACATAGAATAGCTCATTGAACCTTTATAAAAACTTTATGCAGCAGATAGTATTAATATCCATATTTTACAGATGAGGAAACTGGCCCAGAAAAGATTTTTGTAATACACCTTTGTTTACACAACCAGTAATTGTTACAGTAAGATTCAGACAGAAATCTTGGTGATATTTAGATCCAAACTCTATAATCCCTGTGTTATTCTGCATAGAGGTGATTTTTAAGCTTTGAATGTAGTTGAAAGCTGAGGTCAATGAAGTCTTGGAACATGCCATATTAAGAGGATGAGCGAGGTGACGAGACAGCAAAGGACATAGAAGGAAAGCCGGTCATGGAAACCATACAAGACAGTCTTGCTTAGTTTTCATAAATAAAATATGTGTAAAGGACAAGACTGCTAATTTCTTCCTTTTTGCTTTTTTTTTTTTTTTTTTTGCATTGAAGAAATCAAAACAGAAATGGATGGCATGGAACAAATATTACACCCAGTTTTCCTTTTCTGTGCATTCTTTCTTAATCTACATTTTTCCTACTGGTCAGCATGAAGTGTCACCACTATTGTGACCAGCTACTTTGACATGTTACTAAACCTGTCTGTAGAATTTGATGCAGCTTATCAATGACCTCCTCCTCTGAAGACTTTCTTTACTACAGGCCCTTTAGTTTTCCTCCTGCCTCATTGGCTCCTCATGAGTGTCCCCCTCACCTACGTGACCTCTTAGCCTGTAGTACCCACGGTTTAGTTCTTGGTGGCCTTCTCTTTTTTAATCTACACTCACTTCCCTGGTGACCTCATCTAATCTTAGGACTTTAAATACCATCTCAGACCGATGACTCCCAAATTTATATCTCCGGCCCAGACTGTTCCAGTGAACTCCAGCCTTAAGTGTTTTTCAGCTTACTTGACATTTCTGCTGCTTTGTCTTGTGGGAATCTCAAATTTAAAATGTCCAGAACTGAGATCCCAGTATTCTGCACCATCTGTTCACCAACCACTGTCCCTTAGTCTTCCTCATTTCAATAAATGGCAACACCAGTCTTTTAGTTGCTAGACCGGAAATCTAGGAGTCATCCCTTTTTCTCACATCCTACAAGCAATCCATCAGCATGTTCTATTGACTTTTCAGAAAAAATACCTAGACTGTAACCATTGATCCCACCTTCATAATTACTCTCCTGGTCTAGCCACCATTATCTCTTGCTTACATTATTGAATTAGGCTCTAACTGGTCTCATGCGTGATCTCTTGTTCTCCCTTTTAGCCATAGTGATCCTGTTAAAATGTAAGTCACATCATATAATCTTTTTGGCTAAAAATTCTCCAGTAGAAATTCATGCAGAGTGAAAATGAGAATTCTTTAGGATGGCTTAGATGCCGAGGGCATTTTCTGCAGCCTTCTCTGTAGATCACTCCCTTCTAGCCACACTGGTCTCCTTGAATCTTTGAACAGTAGTGCATTTGCTATCCTATTAAAATTGTAATACACCCTATTGCCCTTATCACTGTCTACATACTTTGTCTTTTGTCTGTTTTGTTCACTGTTGTTTCCCTATCACTTAGAATGATCCCTGGCATATAGTAGGCCCTCAATTAATGTTTATTGAATGAATGAAATTTTAGAGTCTAAAACAGAGTCGTTGAGTCAGAGTATGCAATTACATGTGTGAATAAAATGTTTCTCCTGATTTCTGAGTTATGGTCCCAAGGGAACAATTTTCCACCTCTGAACAAAGGTGCCTCTGAGTACCTAGATCTTTATTCCTGTGAACAGTCATTGCCTGTTAGCACCGGTATGACAGGAGAAACACATATTACCATCATGTCCATTTCGGCTCAGAATGATTTCAGAATGCTACCCCATAAAGGCACACACATTCAGAGACCTTTGTAGTTTCCCTTAGCCTCTGCTGCATTAGCTGAAGGTAAATCTATGCAAGTTCACTAAAGGGAACAGACAACTACATTAAGCTGTGTAGTGATGAACACTAATGGCCTGTAACAAAATGGGTCTCCGTAGGCCCAGCTGCCATGCAAGGTGGGGATTGTTCCTTCTTTTTGATAATGATAATGGGGGGTCGGGGGGAGGAATACCTCAGCAAAACAAAACCACATCCAAAGATGCAAAGAAACAACCTGTAGTCCAAGTGCAAGGTGATTTTCATAGTATCTCTTTTTTTCTTTTTCCTTTTTGAAAGTACATGCATCTCGACTGTCAAAGGTACGTATGCCTTTGTTCAGCAATGGGTGACTGGTGTTCTTCTCGTCCCCATTGATTGTCACATGGTTGGCTGAATGATCTTGAGTATATTAATTAACTTTTTCTATTGTATGTGAGTCTTATGAGGATCAAATATATATGTATAAATACGCTTTATAAACTTCTGTAAACATTTAAGTTGATACCAGTGTTAATATTAAACCAGTTGATCTCTAAGACTCCTTTCTCTTGTAGAACTAAATTATTCTAAGACTTCCAAGAGCAGTCTTTCTAGTATATATTTTAAATTTTGGTAACCGGGATATATAAATATAAATATTTCATGTTCAACTCTTAGAAATCACAGGTTTTACATTATGTGTGAATAATCTGTCCTAGGACTTTTTTTTTTTTTTTTGACTATTCAGAATGTCATTATGACCTACACACACTACGTTTTCAGTGTTTGCTTCTCAGATATTCAGAATACATTTTACTCCACCGCAGAATTATTTGACAACACATTTTCTCCCAGCTCTCTGAATCTCTATGGATGATCTACCCCTGCCCGCCTTCTCCTCCCAAAAAATAGCATCTCCATTTGTTACTAAATAAACTCTGGTATGGCTTTTCTATAAATCCAGTTTTATTACTTTCTCCAAAAATATTTCTGATAATCCAGCCAGAACTCTCACTTTTGTTTGTCATTTTCAAGCGAGGTTGTTGAATAAAAGGGCTGTCTCTAATTTTAGCCTAAGAAGAAAGGATTACAAGGCAGATTTCAAGACCCTGGTTTGGCTTCCTGATCCACTAAATTTGAAAATTCTAGGAATCCATTTACTTTTAAAAAACATTTTGTTCTTATTTTTATTGCCAATTTGTTTCAGCTTTCCCACATGCATGACTTTTATAGCCCCGTGTAAAGTAGAGTGCTCTGCCATATTGATTTAATGGTATGTTTCCATAAATTTCCCCTGTTACAGTGCTTGCTCCATACCTGGCAGCCAAGAGGGAAACAGACAGATGTGCTGGTTAACTAATTTTAAAAGAGAAAAAATTCTATTTTCTCCATTCTTTAATGTCATAGCTGTCCTGCCAATGACCTAATACTGAGATGTATTAGGTTCCCCCTGACATATGTTACAGGAAGTAGTGACCTGACCTTTTAAAAATTTTATTAACATTTATAAATTTGTTTTAGTGTATTATGTTGGAAGCAATGATTTTTCTGCAGAATGGATTGGGTTGACTGGTATACAGATTGATAGCCGTGTCACATTTTGTAGAGTATACGGATGCTGTCTTTTTTTTCTCCCTCTTCTCCTACCTTTAAAGCTTATGCTTATGGGGATGGAAACAATTTCAGTTTTCTATTAAAGCATTTTACAAACAACTGAATCATTACTGTCACCTTTTACATAGCTGGTTAGGTTTTGATTATTGCTTGATAAAACAATTAGGCATGGGTATTCATCCATTCATTCATTCAACCTTTCCTCAGTACCTAATATATTCCAGACACTGTGCCAGTCACTAGGCATGTTAGAATGATTGCCACAATCCTTGCTCTCAAGTAACTTACAAACTAATGGATTAGGAACCCGAGCTATACAGTCAAGATCCTAGTCAAAAATTTTTTTCTCCCTCAATCCTGTGTTCAAAGCTGTGACCTGAACCCTTTTTTTCTTTTATTCTACTATAGTATGCTCTTCCTAGGAAATAGTTGGTTTATTCTTCGTTGTCAGAAATATTTGTCATAGATTAATAAAGCTTTATTAATGCAAATCTTTACAACTTAGCTGTGTCGAGTTATATTGCCTTAGCAATTCTCATGTTTCTCTCTATACCCTGAGAGTGAGAAGTGTGGTTTTATGAAAAGGACACCTCTCCCAGGACAGCAAACAGGAGGCGGGAGAGTTGGCAGGCTGCCTTTCTAACCTGTTTACCGCAATAGCAGTTGTGATGGTGATGATGACCAACACGCCCATCCATCATCTGCCTTTTTCCAAATGATTCTGAAATGTAAATTAAGCCTCCTAACTCCTCAGTGAGTATGGATTGCTGTTTTATTTTACAGTAAATATTTGTTTATTTTATAGACAGGGAAATTGAGACATTGAGAGAATGTAAGTAGATAGATAAATCAGTTATGGACGCTGCTGGGAAACATCAGCTAATGTTTATTGAGCCCCTGTGGAGAATAATACTTGCACAAGCCCCGTGCAGTATATTTTGTTTCTAGCTTGAGGAAAGTATTCCATAGAACTTATTGGCTTGAATTTACTTTTGTCCTCATGGAAGTTATTGTTTTGTTGTTGTACATTTTACTTTTACATTTGCATTTTCTCAAATAATGCATTTTACTTTTTACTTTAGGTATACAAGATCTAATAAGAACATTAGCCATATTTCTAGGTCCCAGGCCTTTTAAGTTTCAGTCACTGAGTTTTTCAAAAACTGGGAACACTGTCGTATATCAGGTACTGTGCTAGGGGCCCTGGCCAAGAAGGTGAATTAAGAACTAGTTCTTGTCCCCAAGAAACTCTATTTGACTAGATCCCTTTGAGTACCATAAAAGTGTAATAACACTTGTTGTTTGCTCGAGTTTAAAACAACTTTCTTTACTGCAGAACTCTTCACAGCCTTTAATATACAAGGTTCAGTATGAATTTCCAGAGACAAGTAGCCTTTGCACCGTTTTCTAAGCTTCTGTGAACGGTAAACGCATCATGCAAGGAGTATATTTTGGAGTTAGTGTTCTTTAGAACACACTTTAAAGAACTGATGACATGGCCATTTTCCACCAACCACCTGATAATCTAACTTTCCCAGAATAGCTCTTAAGGATTTAATCTAGTCACTCTTTAAAGTTGTTTTTCCCCCAAATCGAGTAGCAGCCTTTGAAAAACAGACTGCCTCCCTACTGCTCACACTTATGCTCAATCTATATAAGGTATTTTTATGTGTGAGACTGACTCTTAAAAAATAAGCAATCACCTAGCCCAGCCCCTGTATTCAACTCTTCAGGGCACTAGAACTAGTTAGAAGCAGAGCCTAAAAAAACCCCAAGTCTCCTGACTTTCATTATTCCTCAGCATGTCTCAGATGATTCCAGATCAGAAGTTTTCGACTTCAAATACTTTGAACTCCAGCAGCGAAAGTGCATTGAGTACAAACTCCTACATAAATAGGCTTTACTGTCAAATAGGCTAAAAATAGCCTCTATAATCAAATGCCTTTTACTATTTTCCCACAAAATATCTGAATCAGCCAGCTGTTCTCTTTTACTTTGTAGTTCTTTCATCTGCTGCCTAACCCATTGTGATGTTTAGGTTGTTTTTACCTAAATACCTATGTTATGTTTGAGGCACTGGTGAGTCTTTCTCCTGTATGCTCCACAAATGAATAAAGTGACTCACCGTTAAAATCTAATGCACTACAGAAGTCCTGTGTAGGTTATATTCTGAATGTTTTATGTCAAAAGAAGTGTGATAAATATAGGCAGAGGAATAAAAACTATTAAATGTATGAATGGAAAATAAGCTGTAAGAAGGCCTTACTTTTCTCATAAATGTGTTCCAGAAATGCATGTAAGTTAAATGAAAATATATACATACATTGTATAATAGTCTGCGGGTATCTTTAGGTCATGTTCAGGGTTGTTTGCCAAATTACCTGTTTTCTGAAGCTTTTCTATAACAAGGTATCTGGTAGCATCATAACAATATAGTTTCATGCTTGTGACTAGATTAGAGTTCATATATCTGTTCATTTGTTAGTTGTTTGGAACCAAGAGTGCTTTTCTCATAGATATAGTCTTACTTGTTACAAACTTCACAAAACGGTTTTATCCATAACATAGCTCTAGTGTCTTAATGTAGCTTTCTCAAATGTAATGAAAAAATAAGCACGTGTCCTAGGAGTGGATATAGAGTTAGGCTTGAGATTCTAGGAGCACATCTCATTCTAGAGAAAACTGGGACTGGAGTCAGAAGCTCAAATGCAATGTTGGGATGTGCTAAATAGCAGGACCTTAGGGCACATCCAGTTCAGTCTTCTTATTGGAGAGAATAGGGATATTACCCTCAACATGCCCCACTTATGTTTACCAAGGCCTGGGCTGGGGCAGAGGTTTCTTTCTTAAGAGAGCTGGATGGTGAAGTGTCTCCAGGGGTCACTGGCGTGTGAGGTCATCCGTGGCCTGGGTCAGATGGCAGTTCTGGGGTGAGGCGTGGGAAGGCGAAGTAGTGATGGGGTCTGTGCATGGGAGGGATGTGTGGGCCCTTTCTGGTTAGGCACAACAACATCGATCTCCATTTTTCGCCTCTCTCCTTGTACCCTGCTCTGTCTTCTTTCCCTTCCTAGTTAGTAAAGCCTATTGGTGAACTCCCTTTCTTTTAACAAGAAGACATCCATCTCCCCTCCCCTTCATTGGCACTCCCAGCGCACCAAAAACAGATCCCTGCTTACTCCAAGGAGGCCCTGACTCAGGAGAAGAAGTGAGGAAGCAAAATCGAGTTGACTCCGGTGGTTACAGAGTCTGCAGTAGTGAAAGAGGAAGAATGGGATGTTTCTGGCAGTGGGTAAGGAAGAGGGGCTTCCATGGCACGCCAGCTGGACTGGGGAGGTAACAAGGCCGCCTGAACACAGGGTGGGATCCCCATGGCACAGTGCCCCGGAAGCCGATGCTGAGGTGGGGAGAGAAAAACAGCGTCGGTCTCATGGCTAAGCAGGGCACTTGTGTGCAGTGGGCAGGGGGCTGAAGGGAAGCTGTGTGCAGGGGGCTGAAGGGAAGCTCTCTGCTTTTCTGATGCATTAGAATTTGTGGTTTAGTGACAAATCCTGGGGAATTTAGTATGGCAAATTGGATTTTAGGAACCAAATCAACAACATTCAAAACACTACAGCAAATGAAGAACCATGTTTATTAAATGGCCTGACCGTTTAACACAGTCTGTTCCTTTACCTTCAATCTTCTAAATACTTATATTTTCAAAAGAGAAATTTTCAGTAAAATGTAATTGTATAACCACAGAAGTGTTAACAGATAACTTTGTCTCTCCTGCCTTTTTTCTTTTCCTTGTTCTTTTCTCTGTTTATTCCTCTATTTTGCAAAGTTCCATTCATTGTTTCTAGGTCTGCCTGACTGAGACCGTCGCTCGGTCTGACTATACCCATCACTGCTTTGTCTTGTCGCGCCCTACTACACTTCATCTGGAATTTCTCCCCTGCCTCCAGGCCTCTGACTTCGTTCTGTGCTCCTTAGCTTCCATTCTGTATTTGCTACATTGCTTCCCATCGATCTCTGATTAGCTTGGAGAGAAATCTCCAAAACAGAGACAACAAGCATACCTTTCTCCTTGCCACCTTTTATGTGTTGACTCTAGTTTCTATGGTTTTAAATAACTACTGATACTTCATCTTCATTGTTAATAGTCATTTTCCTTGTTCTTTCCACATATACTGTGCCATCTTCAAATACTAAGCGGAAGTTATAGTTGACACAGAAAATTCATTATTATTCCTGCTGTTAAAGTGCACCCGTGTGAGGGGTGTTGGTGCAGGGCTGCGTGAGGAGGAGCAGATGCTAGAGTCGTGGGGGCCCTGACCCTTCAGACCCACAGTGACTTTCTGTGGTGAAGTCCAAGTGAGGCACGGAACTGGTGTCACTCTCAAGCGCTACCAAGGTTAAATCTGCCAAGAGCAAAATGCAGAGTTGTAGTTTGCCTTAAATGCTCTAAAGTCGTATGAGGGGTGGGGAGAGAAAATCCCAAAGGATTGGTGGCTAGAATATCTTTTATAGTCAAAAGCTATACCAAAGCAATTGCATGAAACCCTAAACATCAGAGATGAAAATGAGAGTGCATCATATGTAACACAGGAGACAAACGCACACACATTCCCTGCTGGTTGAGCTTTTAATATTAGACATGCTGATTAAGGAACAATGCACAGTCATTAAGGCCCATCTTAGGAGAAGTCAGGATTGCCGACTTCTTCCTGGCATTCATATACTTCGTTTATTTCGAATATTTGAATTATTATGATTGTATTATTTTAAGGTGTTCATTTTTACAATCCGGTTATGTGAAAATGACAGATCACCAAGTGGTGTTTGTGTGTTTAACCTTATGATTGGGTTATATTACATTTATGTGCCCTGCCTAGAATGTTTGCCTTCTAATATTTCTGTGTGTTAACCCAGTTGCCTCCCTTTATTGCTGCCATATTATAATGAATGTTTCTGCATTTTTATGAAGAGCCTATTAGAAGCGTAGGCTTGATTTAAAGAATTTCTTCACTTTACGAATACAGTTCATCTTTGTGAATGAATTTAGCATTTTAATGCTACTTATTTACTCCACAACATAAAACGTAGTATAATAAATAACGGGTCTCTTGGGCTTGTGCTAAAACTCAGTGATCATCCTCTCAGCAGGAAGATGAACACAACTTGAGTGGAGAAATAATGATCAAAATTTACCATGCTCACTGGGATGCCATTATATACCTGAATATAATAAAAGCAGAATTATAGTGCTTAACATTATACTTAGTACTGGCATCTGAATGTAATGAGGCTGGGAGAGGGAGAAGATTCAGTCACCTTAGCAACATTTTAGAAGATTATATCAATTTCAAATTAGCAATTCAAGTATGAAATTGTTCTTAAAAGTATATAACACCTAATTTTTTTTGGTGCTAAATAAATGTTAGATTAGTATTTTCCACCATCTTCATCCATGAAAAAACCCTTGGACTTTTTTTTGCGGGAGGTGGGGGAGCGTAGTGGGACATTGTTTCACAATTTCTTTATTACCAGTTCATGATCAGTTTGGGGATTGTCAAGATGACCCTAAACGACAATTATCCATAAGTGAAATACCTGCAAGCTGGAACCTCATTGTAGTCATTGGTTAGTAGGTCATTCTGTTTCATGGTTAAAGTCCAGAAAGAGTTAATTCGTGAGTATTCAAAACTGTGTGTATAAATATAAGTCTGATTATATTCTGAGACTATTCAGGTTATTTTTGTAATATCTTTGCTTTATTTTTCTTCATTAGACATTTGTTCCTTGAAGTAAAGGGTCACAGATTTATAGGCCTATAGGACATTGATTGATAACCTAAATGAGTAACTTAGGCAATTTGCAGGACCCTTGTTCCATCTTAAGAGGCCAGGGTATTCAGTAGTCTCCCCTTATCCACAGTTTCACTTTGCATAGTTTGCTACCTGTGGTCCAGATATATTAAATGGAAAATTACAGAAATAAACAATTCAGTAAACAATTTATGTTTTAAATGTGCCATCCTCCCCAGAGCATGACTCATCCCTTTGTCCAGCGTGTCCACGCTGTGTATGCCCCCTGCCTGTTAGTCACATAGTAGCCATCTTGGTCAGATCGACTGTTGCAGTATTCTAGCGCTTCTGTTCTAGTAACCCTTATTTTACTTAACAATGGCACATTTACATTAACTTTTATTACAGCATATTGTCATAATTGTTCTATTTTATTATTATTGTTAATCTCTTACTATATCTAATTTATATGTTTATTGTATCTATGTATAAAGAAAAGCATGGTGTATATATAGGATTTGGTATCATGGTATCAGGCATCCACTGGGGGTCTTGGAACACATTCCCCTTGGATATGGGGGCACTACTGTACTCAGGTCTAGCTAATTGTTGTCATTTAAAATATAATCCCAATGGTGCTAGATTATCTAAATTTGAAAAAAAAAAGTTATATATCTTTGATTTTATATACGAACATATATTCAATTTTCATCTAATTTTTAAAAAAATTACATACTGTAGTCTCATCTCAAATATGTCAGCCCTCTGCTTTTGGTTCATAGGTTGCCAGTTTCATAATTCTTCTTTAAATTTATAAGTTCATGAAAATGTTTATACATATAATCATGGCCCCTGTTGAGTTATTAGCTTCAGGCATCTCCTACCAGGTTGAGTGTGTCTCCATTTTGATTCTCCCTGATCATGTACACTTATCTCGTGGTACATTGCTAGGGCTTTTTCTTGAAATTAAATCACTCAAAACTTGCCTTCCTTTTGGCCAGGACCACCATCTTTCAGTAATTCTCCAAAATAACCAACACAAAGAGTAAAAGGGGAGACACTGGCTATATATTCTATAGGCCTTTTAGGAAACACGGAATTGTCCCTTTGGCCACATATGTGTAAATCTACAAGGAAAGTGATATTGTAGACATCAAGGGACTGGGCGCTATCCAGAAAGGAAAGCCCCACATGTGTTACCATGGCAAGACTGGAAGAGTCTGCAGTGTCACCAGCATGCAGTTGGCATCGTTGTAAACCTCTTAAGGGCAAGAGTCTTGCCAAGAGGATTACACTGTACGTACTGGGCATGTTAAGCACTCCAGGAGCTGAGACAGCTTCCCGAAACATGAGAAGGAAACTGATCAGGAAAAGAAGGAAGCCAGAGAGAAAGGTACCTGGGTTCAAATGAAGTGCCAGCCTGCCCCACCCAGAGAAGCTCACCGTGTGAGAGTCAGCAGAAAGGAGCCTGAGCTGCGGGAAGCCATTGCCTATGAATTCATGGCATGATAAGTGTAAAAAATTAAAAACCTCTGTACTGTTAAAAAAAAAATCAACTCAAAACTTTAACATCTTCAAAAAAAGAGTGCTGAATAAAGTTAGGTACTGCCAAGTAGAGGCATATATACCTTGGTGAACACAAAATACTTAGTGTTTCTTTTATATTGCATTTTTATTTTTCAGTCTTAAAGTAAATATAATTAAATTATATTTGTATATTTATATGAAATATATGAGGGTAGGGGTATGGACTGAAGTTTACCTTTATGGTAGTAGGGTTATAGAGAAGTGCCTTGGCGACTGTTTTTCATGACCAGCAGATGATGAACAGTCATCACCTGTTGGAGGCATCCGCTGCAAGCTTACCTTTTGAAAAATAAGTACCAAAGGATTTTCTCATTTCATTCAAAGGCATTCGCTAAGTCATAATTTTATTATGTGATATTCAAGAGAATTCATATTGATCTGTTCCTACAACCCAATGTTGTTGTTCTAGGTAAAATTTATTTAGTATCAACTAGAACAGTGTGTGTGTGTATGTATGTATGTATGTATGTATGTATGTATGTATGTATGTAATAGTATATCAATCTATGAAGACCTTTTGTCTTCATAGTTCTTTTTCAGGATATGTTAAATCACTTAGAAAACCCCAGGTTATTCATATGAACCAGTCAGTGTTATGGAAATACACAATAGGCTGTGTATAAGGCTGTGGTTCTTTATCAGGGAGGAGTTGACTTTATTCTGAAAGATTGTGAGGGCTGATTTACTGGTTGTCTGCTTCTATTGCGGACAAATCATTCTACTTTGTAGACTGTTCAATTTAGAGCAGACTGTTTTCCTCATGGCCCTGCCAAGACAGATATCCCCGGACTGTATCTTCAGATAATGGAGTAGCGTGGAGAACATAAAAAGTAACCTTCTGATGAAAGGCATCAGAAAGCACAATTTTGATTCGGATAGCTAGGGATTCAATACTTGTTCCTTCTTAGACAGCTTCAGTTATTAGATTGAGATGTAATTTGCCTTCTTGTAATTTTTACTTCTAATTTCTTTAACTTATAAATTCACATAGCACTGTTTGGCTCACTGGTAGTTAATAGTGTCTGCTTTGTGTATCATCTGTACTTACCTCATGAGTAAAGCATGGCTCATCTCTGTTTGGGAATGCTTCCTCTACTCCATAAGCCTATAGCTTTGAAGTGGAGCATGAGTCAGCCAGGTCAGCTGATGCAGTTCAGTCAAAGAGTACATCACACGATCAGTGGGGTGAGAGTTGTTGTCATTTATTCATTCAAAAAAAAATATCGAGTGCTTATTGTATACCAGGCACTGACCCAGACATTAGGTGGCACTCATACTCTAAGTTTATGTCTTAATTTCTTTTCTAGAATGTATACTCTATGAGAACAGGATTCATGTCTGGTTGCCTTTGTATCTTCTACCTCATCTAGCATAGCACAGCACGGTACAGTACATTTAGAATATGATCAAAGTTTTATTTTTTTAAATGAGTAAAGACCAAGGATACCTCTTTCGTGGAGTACCATAGAGTAGATCTAATACTTTTATGATAGACTTTAAATAGATCACAGTAGCCTAATGTCTAGGCCAAACAGCCCTAGTTCTTCAACAGTTCTTTCTCCTAAGTGGTTGGATTGCCCTTTTTTGGCTCTTTCCTAGTAGAGTATCTTTTTATGTGTAGGAATCAGGGCTGAATACAGTAGTCATACAGTATCTGATATATACCAAGTGAGGAGGAAGGTACTATACTTTCTGTGATTCATTAATTTCCCATGAAGCATTTATTAACTACCACCTTTTTCCCCTCAAGGCAGTCATACTTTCATCTCTTTTATTAAGTAAATATATTAACCAGATATTATATATCTGTGTCATATCTAAATATATATAACCTTGAACTATTTGTTTTCCTATTTTCCTGATAATTTCATTAGTGAAGATAGTGAATAAGACTTTTTATTTGTAATAGGATGTTTTTATGTATATTACAGAAAGTTTTTTAAAAAGTCATATATAATTATTATTTGGGGATACAAAAATACAGTTACCACATGTGGATGGAGGGAAAGAGAGAGAAGGAGAGAGAATGAATAAGAAAGAAGTGATGAATCGCCAAGGCTCGGAGTTCTTGCCTCCTTTATTCTGACAGTCATTCTTGTTTGTACTGTTAACATCTGTCTTTTCCTTAAAGAGTATTACTCTTTTTTCATCTGAACTCCCTATTTCCTATGCAAGAAATAATACTAACTGGTTTAGTAATTCTTAGTGTTTCCCTTGTCTCATTTTTAAATTCCAGAAAGAAAGAACTAAAAGATTTTCATTGACATCTTTGTTATGGTTAAGATGTGTCACTGCTTCTAGGACAAATGACAAATCCCCTTGTCTTTGCCATTCCACAAGCTTTCTACCAAATCCTAATGACCTATAGTCAAAGCGCTCTATCCAGGTGATTTACTGTGCTTGATTTGTTCCATGATTTCATCTTTAGACTTCCATCTTTGTCAGGGCCATACTGATCTCCCCACAAGGGATATATAGTAGAATTTCTCATATGTCAAGTGTATTGCATGCCTTAAAAAAAAAAAAAAAAAAGACTGTCATCCAAGTTATCAAGCAGTAAGAATAAAATTCCAAAGCTCCATTTTGAAATTATAAGCTTTGTATTTTAAAGTTGCTTTTCTGTTTTTTTTTTTTTTTAGGGGTTGCTTTCCTCCCATATTGTAACTTCCTTCATTCTTTAGTTAATTTAGCAAATATTTCTTAAATGTTCACTATGTGCAAAGAATTATACTCAACTTGAGGATTACAAAAATAAGTGAAAGCTCTTCTCTTTTCCCTATTCCAAAGCCACTCAAAAAAGCACTCTTAAAATTCTTCTCTCTGTGCTGATAACATCAGAATAGAGTGCTTTCACTTCTTTTCTTGTTACTTTTAACTGAAAGATTCTATATATTTTAAGTTCTTTTCATCGGTAGATAGGTATGTTTTAGAAAGCCTACATTATTTAGTGAAACAGAATGTTTATGTAATGTCCTATAATGTGTTCGATAGCATACTGTGCTTAAAACGAACCACTATAATTGTACCCTTAGACTTTCATTGACCAATTTTAATAAGACTATTTTCTCTTGTATTTGTTCAAGTTAAGAATAACTTAAAAAAAAAGATGACCTTTATAGTATGGAAATTATATCTCAGTAAAGCTGTTTGAAAGAGAGGAAGGGAAGGAGGAGGGTGAGAGAGAGAGAGAGAGGCAAAAATGACAAAACTGAAGTTGTCCTTCTTTGGGCACATTATGAGAGTGCAGAGTTCTTTGGAAAAGATGATAATGCTGGGAAAAATAGAAAGCGTCAAGAAAAGAGGAAGACCAAACATAAGATGAGTTGACTCTGTAAAAGAAGGCAGCCCTAGGCCTGAGTTCCAGTTGCTGAGCGGGGCTGCTGAGGACAAGACGCTGCGGACATCACTCATTCATCGGGTCACCAGGAGTCAGAGCCGACTTTGGTCAGACTCAATCTCACATGTGACAAACCTGCTGGGCTGTTTTCCAGCACTGTAGATGGACTGCTTTATTCCACCTACTAACTCCAGTTCTGCGACGTGGGGAAACCCAACTTAGCTAATTGAAACACTCATTTGGCTAACAACTTGAGCAAGGTTCGGTAATTCTGTTTCCCACTTTGCTTGCAGAACACAAGGTAAGTGCAGAATTATGCCCTTCACAGCTTATTACACCATGTGTTCACTCACAAGGAAACAACTTAATACAGTTTACTTCCAACTGTTTCCCTCACGCTGACCCCTTTATTAAAGTAACTAGTTTCTCAAGGTTATGTTTATTTTGAAATTATTTTTTGGAGGTCATAAATTTAGTCACACACCTCGTTTCATTTTCTTTTTTTTTTCCCTTTTAAATTTCCACATGTGTCACCAAACCAGCTGTTGATGGCTCCTACCCTTTGTCTTCCTGGTTGATCTTAATTATTAATTATTTCTTTTATGTAGATATTTTATTTTTATATTTTTCTGGTTGTACTTTATATGTTCAAACCAATCTCAGGACTTCTGTCTTGTTAAAATACTTCAGGACCATCATTTATTAATTACTCCTTTGTGTTGGATTGTTTTTCAATACTTCAGACCTTGGAAAAGCAGGACATGTTTTCACCTACGAGTAGTCCCTGTGAGCCTAATGCCTCTCTCTCACAAATTGTTCTTTTGGAGATGAACCATTTTGCTGAAAGTAAATGTGCTGTTTTGAAAATTTTAGGAAATAATTTTTTTAGAATTTTACAAAGCCCCCTTTTTCCTCTTTTGCAGCCTTTGTTTCAAATTATGCTTTTCAACTTACTTTCCAATAATGCCATCTTTAAGGTCTCCCTGTTAGAACTGACTGCAATCAGTTATCCCTTCTACCATGCTGTTAATGCGCTGAGGCCTCTGAGATTTCTTCTCATCCTGGCTATTCACCGCAGAACCACCCAGAGCAGAGCTTTGACCTGACGTTCCAGACGCTCCTACTGAAACTGAGGTGTCATGCCCAGGAGCTGGCCCTGGGGAGTATTTTTAGCTTCACGTGAATCCCACCTTCTCCTCATAGAGTGGTGTAGACATTATATTAACAACAGTGCTTTTATAACCAGTTAACATTGCTAGTCATCATTTGTGGCAAGCCTTTTCTTCTAGATTTTGCCTTTTCTCATTGTACAACATTCTGTAGAAGGTCAAAGCTAAAAGATTACTCAGAAATTACCTCGGTGATAATGTATGCAGTATAATATCAGTTTGCTAATTTGTCCATGATCTAAGTATGAGAGTAAATAGCAATGAAAGTTTAGAATGGTTAACAAATTTTAATAATTTTAATATCTTGTTAAAAAGTAGGGTTTTTTTTTAAAAAAAAAAAAGGTAAAAATCCTTCATACTTTTTATTGATTTTATTTAATGAATTTTCTCCCTCCCAAAGAACCACCTTTATTACCCAGTGTAATCCTTGTGAATTAAAGGCTAAAAGTCTTTATTTTACATCTGGAGAACAAATGGTTGTCTGCTTCGTTCTCAGACAAGAGGGTGATTCATGACTTTCATATCAAATTCTTAACTGAAATAAATTTTGTCTCAATTTGAGAGAAAATAGCGATGACACAGGGTTGTCTCTGCCAGCCAACTAAGGCATATGGGACTTTTTCTCCTCCCTGTTTTTCTTCATTTACTTCTATCCCAGACTGCAAATCCCACATTTTCTCCTAAAATTAATTTAACAATATGGCACACATTTAAAAATAACATAAAGAATACAGCATATCCTATCGAAACAGGAGGCCAATAGTTTATACATGCTCGGTGTAATGCACTCCTCACCTTACATAAATCTCAAGAAAAGCTATAAGAAGGAAACACATTCCCTCGATGTGACAGGATGTGAAATGGATGTAAACCAATTACTTTTCCCAGTTTTTAGAGCAGTCTTAGGAATACTGACCCTTCTGACTTCATTTTCAGGGAAGAACTCTATACCCTCAACTGCAAGGAAAAATGATTGAGCTGAATTTCTAGCAAGAAGCAAATCGAGATTTTCAAAGAATAATTTTGCTAGGACCCATGGAGCAAATCACCTTTAAAACATGCTAGAGGTAGTATTTAAATACTTTTAAGCCTGTAATCACAGTGGTCTTTGATGAACTTTTCCCACTTTAAATACATCAAAGTAAGTAGAGAACACCATTAGAAAATCATTATAATAAACAACAACATTGATTTACTTCTCTCCTTTGGAACCTCCCCTCCCTTTGTTTTTAGGTATTCGGGTGGGCTTTATATAGTGAAGTAATCAGACTCTTACAGGCCATCAGAAAAGAAATTTAAGTGATTTAAAAAAAAATTCTTTAAAATTTCAAGGAACCTGGTCAGTTCTGTGAGTGCCCAGTTTTTGGCTGTGACTTTCTTTTTACCATCGAATCTTTTCGATGGTAAATAGCCTCTTGCTTATGCCTGTGTGTTTTGGCTTTAAAATAAAATCAATCTCTGAGAAAATGGGCTTCCATCTTCTTTCAGACCTGTCTCCTTTGATGATTGATGTTAATTCAGTAAGCTGCTGACCCAAGAAAAAAGAATTGTTTGGGCTTTTGTTTTGAATAAATAAACTTAGAAAGAATCAATGGCTGCAGCTTAGAGAAATTAGACTGCGGAGAGCATAAAGTCTCTTTCTGTCCTGTTTCTCATGTAAATAAAGCAGGTAAAGGGCATTTCAGCACCAGATATCTTTTTGAATGATGGAGACTTGCTTCGAAGGAGAAATTGTTTTTAATTTAAGAAGAAGTGTTCTCTATATCTATAACCAAAGGAAGTCTGTATTTATGACAAAACAGGACACCCACTTATTCCTATAAACAATTCCAAACTGGCCTTAGCAGAGCCAAGGGTCCGCATTCACTGGGCCTGAGCTTACACTCGCTGTGATTGGAATACGGGGTTCAGTCTTCCCACTGCATCGAGAGGAGCATTTCTGAAGGACATGAGAACGTTTTATTTAATTTTAAAATTGGAAGGCAGTGTTGTCTGCCAGACCAGAATAGTTAACCTAGGTGATGTTTCTGATCCAGCAGGCTGTTTGTTGACTGACCATGCATGAGTAATTTTGTTTTTCTCCATTACAATTTTCTTTTCCTAAACCATGCCACCAAATGTTGTGTTATGGAGGGAAGGTGGCATCACCTATGATGACTATTCTTCAGGCAAAAGATGATGTGGCAGGTTCCTGGCCATGAGACTCACAGTGTGACAGGCCGTTCAACATATTTGAAAATAGAAAGGCAGCCTTGCTTTTTATTACCTTTTATTTTGGTACCGCTTATTCAGCAATGTCTAATAAAGACTGTGTTTCTTTCTCAGCTTACTTAATCTACAGTTGTAGCCAAACCAGCATTCATTTATGTTCATAATACATGCATGATCAGAATTTAACATTAGCCATGTTCATTACAATTTTATAAATTGTAAACAACCCAAGCATCAAGAAATAATGAGAAGGTTAAATAAATTATGGTATTTTCAGATAGTGTAGTATTGTAGTGTAGTCATTAGGTCACTTTCCTATTCTGTAAAACGGAGATAATCGTACCTACCTCGTAGGGCTGAAGTGAAGACTGAATAAGTTCGTACATGTGAAGCATTGAGAACAGTGACTGCTTGTGTATGCATCATATGGCTGTTTGCTATTTTTACTAGTGGTATGTTAAAACTATGTCCACAGAGAGCTCTTACTAGCAAAGAGAAGTATGTATGTTTCAAGTGAATATGAGATTATAGACATAATATGATCTTAATTATGTAAAATATTACTAGGAGGTAATATACCAAATAATAAACATAGTTATCCCTGGGTATTAGTTTTTCCTTTCTACTTTTTAATTTTTTCTATATTTTTAATGTTTTGTTCTGATGAGCATATGTTTGTTCTGATGAGCATATGTTTTATAATTTGAAGAAAAATATGATTTTTAAAAAGTATCAAGAGTTCTGATATAGTATCCAAGAATGCATTTTATCTGAAAGAAATGATCTGATACATTCAAGTATGCCTGGGCAAACTCAAATATAAATAGAGTGAACACTCATCCATTTAGGCCAAATATAGATTTACAGCATAATATAGTTCAAGCTAGTTTTAAGGCTCAACTCTACTGGTTACTAGATAGTTTGGTCTTAGGTAAACTACTTAAACTCTTAGAAGTCTCATTTGTAAAATGAAAATAAAGTCTTTATTTCCCCCTGTTTATCTCATTATGTGGTTAAAAGGATTGAATGAGGAATTATATGTGAAAATGCTTTATTATCTAAAAGTATGCAAAATATTCTATCTAGACTTTTTTTTTTTTAAAGAATTTAAATGTTAGGAACTTTCAGGTGTTAATGGTATTAACTAAAGATATTCACTAAAATTTTTAAGAAAGTATGAATGAGGTATGATTCAAGAATTAGACGATAGATTTATCTAAAACTGTATCTTAGGCTTAAGCCTAAACACTATCCCCTACTGGGTTTCAGACTTCTGTGAAAAACTGATAAGATAATTCAGAGTCTAGTTTATTTTATAGAAAAAGAGTCAAGTAGACATTAGTCAGAGGAGTGGTGATTTTGTGCAGACATAGCCCAACCCAGCCATCTTCCTTATTTTCTATTATTCAAATTTAGTCTTCAGTAAAGTGAGTTAATCTAAGAAGAAATGCCTACTTATGTCCCCATTTGCTGTTTGGACAGTGTAATCCATCAGTACTTATGTTAAGCAACATAATTAGCACTGCCATGTAGGTTTACAATTTTAACATGAATTTGGGAATCTACTTTCCCTTTTGCTTACAGTGAGTCATCCATCTTTTTCAGGTTTATTCTAAAGGATTCTTGTGAAGGCCAAAGGAAATGGTATTTGTAGAAATGACTTTTGAAAACACCTAAGTTACAGAAAGAGGATATTTGTATGGCCTGAATGTGTCTCTCCAAAAGTAGTAATATCGTGGTGGTTTTAACCAAAGTCCAGAAGTTCTTTGATGCTCCTCTCTCCAAGAGGCAGAGTAATTCCCCTGCCCTAGAGCATGGTCTGGACACAGTGACTTATGTCCAACACCTGTCACATCTGGAAAAGGAGAAAGAGTGACTTTTCAGTGGCAGAGAAACCTGACAGACATCTCTTTGGTTCAAGTTTATATCACCATTAGTATTACTTAACGATATCACGTATCTCTTGATGTGATAAGGTGAGAAAGGCACTTCACTTCTGTGATATTCTTACCCCAAATCTATAACTGCAGTCTAATCCTTGGAAAACATCAAAGAAACGAAATAACTGGCATGTACTCTTCAAAAGTTTTGAAACTATGAAAGACAAAGACTGAGAAGCTGTCATAGATTGGAGGAGACTTAGACATGACAACTAAATTTAATTTGACATTAAGGATTAGACTTTGGAACAGAAAGAGGACATCAATTGAAAAACTGGGGAACTCAGCATAAAGTCTGTAGTAATGGTATTTTACCAATGTTAACTTTTTAGTTTGGGTAATTACATGGTTAAATAAGGGAAAGCGGATGGAGTGTAGACAGGAACTCTGTACTGCCCACAACTCTTCTGTAAGTGCAGTTATTTTAAAATAAAATGAAAACATCTAAGACATGGGAAGCAACAACATACAGGCGTATAACAACTTTATTCAGAAGTGACATGCTATGTACTGTATTCAATTGTGTGTAATAGAGAAAAATCTATGTAATCCGTATAATTAAAAAATTGATTAATCTGATCCAATTTTGCTACCATATGGAATTTTTTTGGTTACATCAAATATTTTTTTTATTTTTTAAAAAATTTTATTTTGTTAGTTTCAAGTATAGAGTATATTGGCTAGACATTTATATAGTTTATGAGACGATCCCCCTAATTGCTCTTTCTCTCCTCTGGCTCTCCAACTAGCCATTACATTAATGCTGATTGCATTCCCTGTGCAGTGCTCCCCTTCCTCATGACCATATATCAACTACTAATTTGTACTTCTTTAACCCTTCACTCCATTCTCCCAGCCCCCCAACCCTCCTCCCCTCTGTCCATCACCAGATTGTCCACTATATTTTTGAGTCTGTTTTTGATTAGTTTTTCTTTTTGTTCCTTTGATTTTGCATATAAGTGAAATCATATGGTATTTATCTTTCTCTGTCTGACTTATTTTACTCAGCATAATAACCTCTAGGTCCATCCATGTCATTGCAAGTGGTATTTTATTTTTTTGATGGCCGAGTAATATTCCATTGTATGTATGAACCATAACTTCTTTATCTAATTGTCTGTCAATGGGCATTTAGGTTGCTTTTATATCTTGGCTATTGTAAATTGTGCTGCCATGAATATTGGGGTGCATAGATCTTTACGAATTGTTGTTTTGGTTTTCTTTGGATAAATATTCAGAAGTGCAATTGCTGGGTCCAAAGGTCTACCCATTTTAATTTTTTAAGAAACCTCCAGACTGTTTTCCATAGTGGCTGTACCAATTTGCAGTCTCACCAACAGTGTATGAGAGTTCCCCTTTCTCCACATCCTCGCCAACACTTGTTTTTTGATTTATTGATGATAGCCATTCTGACAGGTGCGAGGTAATAGCTCATTGTGGTTTTAATTTGCATTTCTCTGGTGGTTAGTGACCTTGAGCATCCTTTCATATGTCTGTTGGCCATCTGTATTTCCTCTTTGGAGAAGTATCTGTTCAGGTCTTTTGCCCATTTTTTAACTGGATTCTTTGGGTTTTTTTGTTGTTCAGTTGTATGAGTTCTTTATATATTTTGGATATTAACTTCTTATCAGAAGTATCATTAGCAAATATCTTCTTCCAATTAGTTGTCTTTTTGTCTTGTTGATGGTTTCCTTTGTTGTACAAAAACTTTTTAGTTCGATGTAGTCCCATTTGTTTACTTTTTTCCTTTCGTTTCTCTTGCCTGAGGAGATATATCCGAAAAGAAATGACAGTTCGCTATATCAGAGAATTTACTGCTTATGTTTCTTCTAGAAGTTTTATGGTTTTGGGTCTTACATTTAAGTCTTTAATCCATTTTGAGTCTGTTCTTGTATAGGCGTAAGAAGATGGTCCAGTTTCATTTTTTTGCATGTATCTGTCCAATTTTCCCAGCACCATTTATTGAAGAGACCATATGAAATTTTGACTTAATTTCTTTTGTTATCTTTTTTAGAAAAACTATTTTATAGTTTCATTGGCTCTTTTTCTTCTGGCAGATCTACTTTTACATTTTCTTTATTCCGATGTTCATTTTTAAATATCTACATTAACACATACTGTTCTGGGCATTATGGGGGAGGAATACTATATCAAAATGGTTGAGAAGGAGACTTAAAAATATAAAAATTTATAAGTTGAATAAATGATACAGGAGTCGAGGAAACAAATCTATTAAGCTTGATAAAGATAATAATAGAATAGCTAATATTTATGAAATGGTATCTAGCATTGTTTTAAGGACTTTGCATATATTAATTTATTTAATCCTTACAACTAAAATTTATAACCTGTGAGTTAGGCACTGTTGTTAATCTCATTTTATAGATGAGAAAATCGAGACAGAGAGGTAAAGCTCATATTCTTAACAATACACAAACTAACCATTTGCCCTATTTCCAAGAATTATTTTACTATGTGCAGACCGTGAAGTTTCCTAAGAAACACCCAACATGGCACTGTGGAGGAAGAGCATGCCCTGAGCAATTCCATAAGCCAGCTTTCCATTGCCTGCTAATCCTATACCAGATGTAAAATAGTGTTTGTGAGCAAACCCTTTTCCCACCCCATGGGGACTGAGGCTGTCAGTCAAAATGACGCAAAAGCTACACCTACTGGGTACTGAAGCACATTATTTTCTCAAGCAGCAACTCATTCTTTTAAGGGAAAGGAGCTTGTCCACACAGGGCATAAGGATCTGTGGGTTTTCCTTGTGTGCTGAACACCATGAAGTGCTTTTCTTGAAACAAGTTGGTGTTCTGATCTTGCAGAGACATTGTCATTCTGTGGAAGGGGGGGAAGTATGGGGACCCTTTGAAAGACCACCCTTCTTCCCTTGATTTTCTGAGCCCTGTGACTCTTTTGAATGTCATCTCTCCTCTTTTACTCTTGGCTTTCTTTGCAGGACCTCCCTTCTCCTTCCCTATCTGTTTATATTACGTGGTTCATTCCAGCTGACACATTATGTTAGTGTTATCAGACAGATTTGAAAGAGTAAAATCACTGTGAATGTTGTTTCTCATTCTTTCAGGTCAATGGGTTTACTTCCAAAGATAGCACTCCTTGATTGTTCTGCTTGGGGCATAATTGATCAGTATCAAGTTCACAGTTTATTCTACATCTGACTTGTTAATTTAACTCAGTGTGCTAATTTTATATGCAGTGTTTGTTCATATCTCAGGGCTCAGTATCTAACATATATATTAAACTGTCAGGCTGGCAACAGAAGAATGAATGGTTTGTAATTTGCTCATCTGATCCATTATAACTAATATCTGTAGCTTTTGAATCAAATAAAATACATTGAGATTATTATTCTTTCACTGATCATTTATTTAGTATTATTTAAGGTTAAAATTTATGAAAATAATTTCCAGTAAAATCCTCATTTAAGAACCCTAGCCTTTGTATAGCTTTTATGGTCTCTGCATAGCACATATCTCTTTTACCCAATTTTAGGGCACTCATAAGAGATTTTAGGTATTCTTGAACCAACAAAAGTAATTTTGCTAGCTTTATTAAAGTACTTTTTACTGTTGTGACACATTCATATGGAAAAAGTCAGGTAATATATATATTAACATCAAAATATGAAAAGCTGATGAATATTTTACCTATACATCTAAATACCAAAAGATAAGCATATAAAATAAAATACCTAGAAAATAGAAATTTTTATTTTTTATTGAACATAGCTTTTGAGCAAGTGATCGCATTGTGCACTCAAGTTGGTTTATATATGTTTAGCAGTCCTAAATCATTTAGAAAGTCACATTTGCTTTTTAAAGATGTAGCGTTCTGCCAATATAACATGTTTCGTTTATTGAATCAGTTGAGTCAACTCAGCTTTAACAAACTAGTGGATGCTACTTAGTACACATATGAGAAACTTGTATGAGGACTGGCGATAGCTCAGAAAAGATGTCTCTAGATGTCATATTATTCTTCTGCCCTTTGACAGCAGCGTTTTACAAATGAAAGAGAAAGTATTCATCCTCATGATGATTAAAATTAATTCATTTATAAATTTTTTAAAGTGCCAGTTTTAATACACTCTTTTAACTTTGTAAACAAGTTAAACAAGTTACAGTTTAACTATACTGTATGTAAACTTGATATGCATATTAAGACAAATAATTTAATACAAAATTACTATATTCTTATTTAACTTTCAATTTTAAGAATTGGCAACTTAAAAATACCAGATTACTCTAATTTTTAAAATAATTTGGTTTGATGAAGTAAAATGATTTTGCATAATATGGGACAAATTTGTGGGTTCTAGGTTAAAAGAAATGGAGAAGAAAGAACATTAGAAGTGACCACATAAAAATAAAATGAAAAGACTTTGATTTCTGGCAAGGTTGAGAACTAAAAAGTCTGGAAAATTTCCCAGGACAAAGCAGTTAGAAATGCTAGATATAATGCAGTAAACTTCCTTTTAGATGGATTGCTGACCTTGTTAGAGAATAAGAGGTCTCCTAGGGATGAAAACAAAGAAAAGTAAAAACCAGAGCAGTAAGCTGATACTGATATCTTAGCTGCCTTGGAGGCATTTGTCATTCTCAGTAACCAAGAGGTTTGAGTTTTAACAGCTGCATCACTACTGGAGACAGGACCTTGGGCCTGCACAAGAAAGGATTTAGAATTAAAACCACCATGTAAAGCATGGAAGTTTTGAAGTGTTTGTTACACCTTCAGTAAAAGGGTAAAATAGAAAAAACTCACTCATCAGCAAACGGAGATGACAAGAAAATCTGTCCTGGCAAAGCAAACAATTCTTCTCCAGAGGAGTAGGCCCTCAATGTAAGGAAGCCTTCCTTGGTTCTTCCAATGGATAAAATTTCCTAAAATATGAGTCCATAACCCCTAGTAATATGTAACCATGAGCTGGAGTCAAGCAGAAAAATGAGCAGGTGAATTAGTTTCCAGTAACTTTAGAAGTAGAATTACAAATTGCAGAATACAAAATGGTGAGTTTCAAGCATTTAAAAAATGAAATTTTATCCAAAACAGAAAAGAAAAGAATACCGTTAAGAAAAGAAAAAAAAAGGACTAGGCAGTCTTGAAAAAGAACCAAATAGACTTCTAGGAATGAAAATTTTAATACGCATTAAGAATTGTTTATGGTTTAAACATCAGGTTAGACACATTCAAGAAAATTGGCTAACTACTGGACAAATCTGAAATAATTACTTAAAATGCAATGCATAAAGACAGAAGATTTAGAAAATATGAAAGAGAAGATATGTAGGATGCTATGGCAGTTTCCAAATGGACCGCAGGTTTTTGATACTACTACCATCTTGAGATGTATTCTCTGTCTTTGAAAGAGATCCAATATCCCGAGGCTGTGATGTTTTGAAGAATCCCAAACTGCTTGGAGCGTGCAGCCCCAGCTTTTTTGGTTACTCTCTGTTATTTTATTATTCCCAGCTGAGGTCCCAGGTGTCATGGAACAAGCACAGTTAATCTCTGCTCTGCCCCATCAGAATTCATGACCCACAGAATAGTAATTGTCACTATGTTTTGGAGTTTTTGTTTGTTTGTTTTTTTGTTTTGTTTTGTTTTGTTTTGTTTTTAACACAGGACTAGGTAATTGGAACAGATGGGATTAGAACTTCTAACATACATGTAAAAGAAATCCCAAAAGATGATAATAGAAAGAGTAAGAAAGAGACTATTTAAAGAAATAGAAATTGAGAAATTTTTAGAATTGATAAATTACACGAATCCTTGGATTTCAGAAGCATAATAAATCTCAGGCAGGAAAGATAGAAGGAACACATACCGTAATGCAGCAAAATGAAACTGTGGGACACCAAAGTCGAAGATAAGATGTTTAAAGCAGGCAGAAGACATTAAAAGCAGAAAAAAAAAAAATAGGTTACTTACCAACGAAGTACAACCTACATTAGTCGGTATAGTGAAAAACTGGAAATAGAATATCCTAACTGTTCATTTGAAGGATTGATAATACTTTATGATATGTCGTAATGATAAAAAGCTACCCATACTATGCAGCATTAAAAAATAATTGATGAGAGCCATGCATATACACATGAATCAATCTCCCAAATGTAATGTTTAGCAAAGAATATAGTATGATGGCATTCATTTAAAAGTTTACAAATATGAAAAACTGTACATATGTATGGATCTCTGTGTGTATCCTTTAGCAAGCCATGCATGTGTAAAATATAAAGACAATTTTGAATGATAGACAGTAAAGTTCGTATAATGGTTACTTCCGGGAGCGGAAGTGGAGAAGGAAAAGGAATGTAATTAAGGAGGACTACGCTTAAGTCTTTAACTCTGTAATGTTTAATGAACAGGTGTTAAGAGGAAGCTGCGTGACATTTCTTTGAAGGAAATACTTAGTCTGAAAGAATTTAGAGGCTAGAGATAAAGTGATTCCTATTTGTCTTTTATTTCGAATGTACAGTTTAACACATTGGAAAAAGATCAAAGCAGAGGTGGGACGAAGTCGTTTTTACTTGACTGGGAGATTTTGAGCCTTGGCAGTGGGGGCACTTGGAGTGGAGGGGGCAAAGTAGTGAAATAGATATGAAACCTTATGGCTGAAGTCTGAGAATTGTTATGAATGGCATATGTTGCTTGAAATTGAGAAAGGTGGACTCTGAACTTTTATATTATTGGTGAATACCTTTGAAAATTATAGTCTTAAAATCTTCTGATCTTCTGAGTACAGTAACAAATAGTCTGCCACATTTCGTTGAAGATGACTACTTGTCATTTCTCAAACACCTGGCATTCAGTCTGATTTGTCAACAGTAAATGAAGTCCTTGTAAGTGAGTGTGAATGGGAGAGAAAGGGATGTACGTGGGGGTGAGAAGAAGAAAAGAAAGACAGGTGGGACGTGAAGTTGTTCCTGATTATAAATTTGCTAAGACTGGTGATCGAGAGGCCGCTACTACCATCTTTATTCTTCTGGCTAATGGTAGTTTGGTCAAATGGATAAGAATGAATTTAGGAGATGACAGTGACTTGGAGATTGAACTCAGTTTTAAAATCCACTGGCAAAACTTTTGCTCAGATTTTGTAGTTGGATCTTTTCTTAGCAAAGAATGCTCACTTAGATAATTACAGGTGTTATGGCATGTATGCGATGTACTTGGGAGTTAAATGCAGGGGAAACACAGGAATGGTAGTATACATAAAGCTGTACAGAAGGGGACAACAGAGTGTGAGTGATACCCGGCCCACAATATTCATCTTCCAGTAAATGATTCACTTTCATACTTGTTTTCCCTACTTGTAGTTTCATTTTCTCACAATTTGGGTTTTTGGTGTTTTTTTTTTTAATTTAATTTACACATCATGGCATTTCTAGTCTTTCTCTACATCATGATCCTTTTAGTTGCTTTTTTTTTTCTGTTAACTACCTCATTTCAGTTTCAGCTTTCTGAAAGTAAGACTATAATCTTGACTTCTAGCCAGCCTTTGGATTGGCTGCCGTTGGATTAGATGTCTGTTGTTGGTCCATTTTCCTCCAGCTTGGTGGTTTGGAATCATGCTGTATATAAGGTCTCTGGCTGACCCCATCTACAGGGACTGTGTGTGGAACAGGTATACTCAGTGACTGTGGTAGTTACTTGATCTAATTAATATACCTAACCACGTACAGTAAGCAGAGTATGATTTCCATTTAATCAGCTAGCACAAACTGAGACTTGATTGGGCAACTACTGTATTGATTAATCCGTAGGCAAAGAATAGTTATGCTTTGGAATGGTACTAAGTTTAACGATTGGCTTCCTCTAGTGTGCTTATTGTTCCATGTATTTTGAGTTCTAAATTTCTGTATTAATTAATGTTGACTGCTTTCTCTGTTGCTTCATAATGTTTCTTCCTCACACCTCAGGACTTATTAATACAAATACTAACCTTTCTTTCTCAAAACTAGTTAAATCCTTCAATCTGGCCTTAAAATATATTCAAACAATTGTTCATTATTTTAGCATAACTACTTACTCATCAGTTACCATGAAATGTGACTTAAAAAAACCTGTTGGATAAGGGTATTTATTTAACATAAATGTTTGCATTAAATCTTTAAATACTAGTATTGTAAATCTGTCCAACTGTACATATAGACATATGTAAAATTTAATTTTAAAAGTAGGCTTAGAGGATATCTTTCTTTGCCTTGAAGCATTCTTAAAATAGTCTAAAGTGTAACTGTTTAGCATCACTTTATGTGCCATTGAACTCAGAGTTAGAATCATAATTTAGACATGCTATAATGCAATAGAAATGTCCTGAGGTCATTGCATAATTTTATAGGGATCTTCACCAAAACCAGGAGGAAAGTAGTACATTTTATAGCAGAATTAACTCTGAAAGAGCTTGTCTTTTTGTGAAGCCAGCTGAAAATAGAATCCTACATATAGGCACAACAAGTATAGAACTGGCATTATATTATGTAAATGTCTACTTGCATTTTTTCTTTGATCAGCGTGTATGTTTAATTAAATAGAATGAAGTCTTCCACAAAATTAAAATATGTATCGAAAAAAGTGGCAGCAGTTAAACAATACCTTGCAGCTTTTTCCTTTGAGTCCTAGTGGATTAGTGACTTTACTTTCCATCAGAAATGACAGTAGAGTGATGATTATTGTTCTGTTGGGACTGATAAGAAAAGAAATGGTGCCCAGTTTTATTAGTCACTAGTATCTCTCTATTATAAACAGTATGGGAAGCTCTAGAACTAGAAGAACATGTCCTGAATATTTTTTCTTAAGCAAGTAAATTATCTTTCAGTATTAGTAAAAATGTAGTTTGTCTGCCTTAGAAAAATAAAACCTACAAATGTAATTTAGCTTGTCTGTCATTTTAAACATTTCAGAAGGCATAGCCTCATGGTCCAAGTCAATTTTTCTTTGTCAAGAGATGCTTCATTGGTTCCTGTGTGAATGTTTTGACATTTATATTACACTCTGAATATTTGAGAAATGAAAGAATGCCAGTTCCTTCCCAAAGAAGAAAAAGCTAAAGGAGTTCATCACCCCCAAACCAGTATTACAAGAACTGTTAAAGGCACTTCTTTAAGAAGAAGAAAAAATAAATAAATAAATAAGAATAGTGAAGTGGCAGTAACTACATATCTATCAACAATTACTTTAAATGTAAACGGATTAAATGCTCCAATCAAAAGACAAAGGGTAGCTGAATGGATAAGAAAACAAGACTTTTACATCTGCTGCCTGAAAGAGAATCACTTTAGGTAGAAAGATATACACAAACTGGAAATAAAGGAATAGAAAAGGATATTTCATGAAAATGAAAACAAACAAAAATGGGGTAGCAATACTTATACCAGACAAAATAGACTTTAAAACAGAGCTGTAACAAGAGACAAAGAACCCAGTAATCTCACTTCTGGGTATTTATCCGAAGAAACTCAAAACACTACTTTGAAGGGGCATCTACATATGTTCATTGCTGTACTATTTACAATAGGCAAGATATAGAAGCAACCTAAGCGTCCATCAGTAGATGAATGGATGGAGAAGTGCCACATATATACAACTTAATATTGCTCAATCATAAAAAAGAATGTGCTACATATATACAGTCCAATATTAGCCATAAAAAAGAATGAAATCTTGTCATCTGCAACAACATGGATGGACCTAGAGGGTATTATGCTAAGTGAAGTAAGTCGAACAGAGAAAGACACTTATATGTGAAATCTAAACATACCATACAGAAACAGACCCATAGATACAGAGAACATTTTGATGGCTGTCACGTGGGAGGGGGGTTAGGGGGATGGGTGAAAAAGGTGAAGAGATTAAGAAGTACAGATTCGTAGGTACAAAATAGTCATAGGGATAGATGTAAAGTATAGCATAGGGAATATAGTTAATATTGTAATAAATATGTATGGTGCCAGATGGGTACTAGATTTATCGGGGTGATTACTTTGTAAGTTATATAAATGTCTAATCACTATGTTGTACACTTGAAACTGGTGTAATATTGTATGTCAACTGTCATAGAAAAATAAAAAGTTATTTAAAACAAAAAGGATGTCTTTTTTTTGGAATTAAGCAATGATATCTCTTCTGCCAGTCAAGCACTCATTCGCAATACTCTTTACACACTGAAATTGTTCAAATACCCTCTTTCCTTACATATTTTGTTATATTACTGTTATATAGTTTCTTCCATATGCAATTTAAGATGGCTTTTAAAAATACAACTAAGTAGGCTACACTACTGATATATGAGAGACAGAAAACTAAAGGAAACTGTGGCTCAAAAAGTTAGAACCAGTTGTAGTTAGTCCACTCTTTAGAGGCGGGCTATGAATGTGCCTTAGCTTTCCAGCAGTCAGTGTAGAGATGCTCATATACAGCAGGTCCTCGAATAATGTCTATTTGTCCAATATTATAACGTCCGCGAGATGCCCTAGAACTTAACTTTTGTTTATATCAGTTAGCTTTTAGTAAAATTGGTTTTGTTATACATTCTTTTGCTTAAAAGTCACAGAACCTGTTGACGACGTTAAATGAGAACTTTACTGTATTTCTCTCATGTGATTCCTTATATCCATAATATAAAAGTTTACCATTTGCTCAGAGTAACTAGTCCGGAGAATGAAGTACCTCCTAGAGGTCTTCTTGGAAATAATACTTTGTAATGTAATGAGTAGTGTCTTTAACATTCCAAGTAAATGCAATACAGCAGAATAAATAGAATACTAATAATATTTACTGAGTATCTTCTGTATGCCAGAAACAACTAGTGGATTCAAGAGTCAACATTTTACCCTGTCTTCAGCTCTTTACTGAAGAATTGAACCTCTTCACAGCTAAATTATCAGTCTTGAGAGTTATTGCTGTTATCATTATTTAATGGCTGGGCAAAACCAAGCCATTAACAGCTCAAATAAGTCTGGGTTGATAGTGACAGCAGCTTTTTCCAGTCATCGTCATCAATGATGTGCATTAAGTTGTCTCAGTATTTTAAAAGTTTGAAATGCAGTTGTACAGGTTATCAAATTATGCTTATCTGAACAGTTATGTTGCATGGATCAAAGCCTATTATAGTAAAAGCCGAAGGGCTGTCCACATTCATTTCTTATATTGCAATGTGACTGTTAGGGATTGCTCGAAATAATATTGTCTTATGAAGATTAGCATAGAAATATGGGTCACGTACTCTCCATGTTTCAGAGCTTATTTGTAGTTTCTCAAGTCATTAAAAAAAATGTACTGCTGGTAGAGCAGTACTTAAAGTGTGGCATTACAAATGTAAAACGAATTGATATTTCCCTTTTAATTTTGGTCTCTTTCTGTGTAACCTTTGGGTTTTTTGTTGTTGCTGCTGACACTGAAGTAATATCATCTGTTGATTTTTTGAAATTACTTACTTTAGAGCCGCACATTAATCCCATTCACTCTCTTTTTTACTGTTTCAATTGTTGTATTTATTTATCACAGTTTTATTTAAATTTATTTAATTTGTTTATGTGTCATACTCCTTTATTAAGCTCTGAAGGCAAAAAGTCTTATTCGTCAGTGCCTGTGCCTGGGACATTATTAGTGTAGGCTTTTTTTTTTTTCATAATGATATTACACATGGCTCCATCAATCCTATGCAATGTATTCACTTAATAAACATTTATTGAACACAAGCTTCATGTTAGGACTGCTCTCTGCTTAGAACAAATTTCCTAAAGCAGATTTCTAGAATTGGCTGCTTAAAGAAGGGGAAGGCACTTTAACCCAGATTATCTCATTTAACTCCTATAGTACTTCTCTGAAGTAAATGTTATTCCTTTTTTTCCCATAGAACCTTGAAGGTTGTAAAAAACAACACAAGGCCACACATCTAGTTAATAGTGCAGTGTAGTTCAGAACTCAGAGCCCTGGAACTCAGGAGTCTGTGTTCTTTTCCCTTGACATAACCAGCTGTATCAGAAAACTGAAAGTAATTGTTTTTAAAATGTGTTCTGCTATCGGCATATGTGGTCTGTTGTAAGAACAAAGAAAAAATGCAAGTAAGTCGAATGCTTCCTAAAAAAGGCGAAATGCTCAATGAAAAACAGATCGTTTTTATATTTTTGACCTTTGATTTTTTTTCACTTGCCCTGTTTATCATTTCCTCGCCATTAAAAAAAAAAAAAAGCCTTAGGCTGTTTTTTAAATTGCATATAGTTTTAAGTAGTGGTTTCACTTTTGAGGTCAGACTATTAATCTTAAAAGAGATGCACAGGATATTGTACACCTTTATTTTTTAGCACTACAGACTATATATCTCTTAAACTATTGACAATAACTACCAACATCAGTGGGCATGTTACTCTGTACCAGGATGTAATGTCCCATTTTTTTCCTTACATCAAGTATGTTGGTCATTGTTTTTTTCTCTCAATGGTTTTTGAGGCCATGTATTGAGATTTTGCATAGAATGTTAACATTTACAGGCTGATGGTTGATTTATTTGTTGGTTGTCTGTAATATGAAAATTAAGAGTTGGGCCATAATAATAAGTTAGTCATTACAAGTAGGCATGTGCTTACCAGTTCTATGCCATGTATGTATTATTTTTATAAAACTGCACTAATCCGAGGTTGCTTTTTAAAAGTACTGTTATTGTTTAATATCAGCATTCATCTTTCTGAGAACCACACTGATAGATATGATGTAAATATTTGCAAGTTTGAAATTAGAACACACATTCAAGAGGCTAGTGTGAAATCTATTTGTAAATAGGGATATATTGGCATCTAGACTGTTTAAAGATTCATTTTATTAAACTCTTCCCTCTGTTTGGGATGCCCTTCACCTTGAGCCCCTCAAACAAATTGATATTCATCCCTCAGTCCTCTCCTCAGAGGAGCTTTCCCTGCCTGACCTTAAAATGGCTGACTCAGTATTTATCCCTCTAACAGCTCCCTGTAGTGATTTATTTAAGTGTATGTCTTCTCAACTAAATGTGAGCTCCTTCATATAAGGACCACTTCTGGGAGTTCCAGCAGAGTCTAGAAACATTGCACATTCACTCAATGTTTGATTTTGGTTTAAGGAATAAAGTTTATTATTCACCATTGCAATAGGAAATGTAATAGAGCAATTGATTTTGCATTAGGTATTTGTGGGCTATGACTCTTATTTTTAGGAAAACCAAGGTTCAAGATAGCTAGATTGCTTGCAGAATGTTCCTTTTAGTCCAACACTATGTTCGTCTTTCAATCTTATATATTTTTTAATAAAATGGAGTTTGCTAAACTATGCTCCATAGGACACTAGTACCCCAGGAAATGTAACTGGATTCATGGCCAGTCAGAGAGATGATGGAATGGGGGGTAGGGGGGGCGGGAACCCTTGGTTAAATCATATCTAATAAGTTTTTTACTTCAGGATGTTTTCGAACTATAATGTGCTAAAGTGATTGATACAATGAACAGTATTTTCCAGTTATAGGTTAACAGAACCTCCTCTCTAAAATTACTCTTCTCTAGAGAGACTATTTTTTTGAAAGATAATGGTTTAGAAAGATGTCAATTCAAATTCTGTATATCAAAGTCATCTTGACTTCGTATGTGAACAAAAGAAATTGAAAGATATTGGTTGTGGTCTCTTTTCTTGCATTTGTCTCTGATTTACTTTATGAGTTTAGACAAATTCCGAAATTGCAGGATATTGTTCCATTTATTCACTAGTAAAGAGGCTATCTGAGGAGACGCATGGTCACATACTCAACCTTTGAATTCATGATTTTGAGTTTATAGTCATTGTTTTGCTAGTAGGTCCTGGTCAAGATATATATGTCAGACTTTACTATAACAAACAACAATAGACACTTAACATTCACTTATTTTACTGAATTTGTTTTATTGCCTGAAGTTGGTTGGCTTGGTACTTGTTCACAGTATGGAGACTGCGGTATCCAATGTGGTCCAAGCAACAATTGCAGGGACTACTCTTTGTTGCAGTTTGTTAGTTAATAAAGGGAAAAAAAAGAGCCTGTCTCTGATATTAAATATTAATAGTATCTGTTGTAAGAAAATTCGAGTTGCTCAAATTCGAATCCTAAGCTTAATAAGAATTAAAGTTTAATTACAAGAGGGCAGTTAGAGGTAGTTATATTGTCATTTGAGAAGGAAACCTTAGAAAGCTCATAAAGATTATGGATTTGGGGAGAGAATCTGCAGCACTAGCTGTAAGGAGAAAGAACCCATCAGTGTCTAGGATAATCAGTGCAAGGGAGTACTCACGCTGTCACTATTGGAATTGGTAATGGTAAAGGGACAATTGAGTTTTTATATTTTCCCCAAGGGAAGAAGTAGCTTAATTTGGTTAAATGCAGTCTGGGGGGAAAAATCCACACAAAATAAATATTTTGAATACAAGAATGAATATACTGGGCCTATCTGAATATGAAAGGAAAAGGGGAGCTCTAGATGTGAACTAGTCTGGGAGGAGTGTGACTGAAGACACCAGACTTTACCATTGTCTAGCTTTGTGGCTTTGGACTTGAGAGGAAACAGAAGGTCCTACCTAATACGACTAATATTATGGTTCTGAGATAGGAATATAAAATAAAGGCAAGTAAATGTGTCTTTGCAATTGATTTTTGAGTTGACATGTTAGAAACATGATCATAGAGAGACTGATTTTTTAAGTGAATATTCCAGATTAATTGAATTTTATTCCTGAGAATACTTAAGAATTTTTAAATATATAAAAATGCTGTCACGTTTTAAACATTAAAAAAAATATATTTCTTTGGAATTACCTTGGAGAAAATTCAAAGACCCAGTGATTAAGTATACTTGCTTTATATATTTTTAAAGTAGTTTATATATACATATATATTTTTTATGTGTGTGTATGTGTGTACACACACATATATGTTTTAAATATCAAATGATAGTCCCTAATTTGTTTATTTCTTAATTCATTAGATTGAGGTTTGAATGATTTTAAATTGTCAAAAAATATTTAGCACACAAAGAAAGATGTTAACATTGACATTTTTTTTAGAGAAGTTCCTAAAATAGAATTCTAGAATTTTTTTTACAGTGGCAGCAGCTCTGAGGTAAATATCTAGCATCCATAGATAAGTATTTTGGAAAGATTAATTCTAATTTGGATGTGTAAATTCTCATATGTTTATTAAAAATAGAAATTATCTTATAGCATATTCTTACCTGATGAAATAAACAGAAGGACTAGGTAAGCAGCACATTTGAGAATCAAAATGCAGAGATGTATGTCAGTGAAAATTTGCAAGTGGTATTCCACCAAAGGATTAAAAACACCTAGAAAGTCTTAATTCTCCAAGTTGAATTTCTCCATGAGTCATCAAAATTAAAATGTAGTTCCTGACTTTAGAAATCTTTCATTATCCAAATAGCTCTTACACATCCTCAAGAAGATCTGTGCTGCGTGTAATAGGATTACATAATTCACAATCCGTGATTGTATATTCCACATTGGAGCTGAGGTGAAGCATGATACTAGTTTAAAGCTTTTAATGAAGGAGAATATTAACACAGTTAAACAAGATCAACAAAATCAAAAGCTAAAGGTCAAACCGTTTTTAGGCACTGTTAAAGAGCTTGCTTCCACTGAGGCTTTGCTGTGCCGATTATGTATCGTTGTTACTTGTTTATTAAATTATACTTTCTACTACACAGCATTTAGAAGTGCCATTGTATTTATAACTTTAGAAATGATCAGACTTAATTTTAAATAAAAGTGTAGTATTCACTTGGCCTTTCTACTACTGTGTGAATAGAATTCCCTCCCAACTAGTTTAAATTAATGTCACTTTTATTATGTACGACAAAGACCACTAGGTGTGTGTGCGTGTGTCAATCTCTGTGTGTGAAAAACTGTATATCTTTTTATTTTATTAGTCCTGTTAGCCTCAATATAATTATTACTATGAAAACACCTAAACAGTTTCAGGCATGGTACCTTCTACTTTATGGGAATTTACAATCGTAGTAATCAATCGCAAAAGCATTTTTCAAAGATGATAGACACACACACACATATTTGTATTTATATTCACATTTATCCAATGTACAGACTCTTAAACCACATTAGATACATCTTTTAGATGACTAATAAATGTACAGATCATCACTCTCCAAAAGAAATATAAGCCACCAATGTAATTTATTTTCAATAGAAAAATATGCCACATTAAAAAAGTATAAACAGATGAAATAAATTTTAAGAAAATATTTTACTCTACCTAATACATTCAAAATATCATTTCAATCTGTAATTAATATAAAATTTACTAATGGGATATTTTACATTTTTCTTTTCACACTAAATCTTAGACACCCAATGAGCATTTGATGGTTAGAACATACCTTAATTTAGACTAGCCACATTTGAAGCACTTAATAGCTAGCTACAAGTGGCTCCTGGCTACCTTATTGGCATTACATATAGGTTTAATGTGATTTCAAATTCATTTATTTATGACTTAAGTGCTGTTGTTTTAATCTACTTGTTTATGACAGGCAAAAAAGGTTACATTGGTATAGTATGAAGTAAATTTTGTCAGGATGTCATTCCACATTGGTTGTCCTCAGTAATCACTTCAGCGAGAAGGCTCATTTAAAACAGGTGGAGAAGCAACTATGCAAAGGGACATTTACACTGTGAATACTGAGAATTCGTGAGGACTATTTGAGAGTTTCAGTTTGGGTGAGGTGACTTAACCTAAAAACTCTAAGACCCCTGGGACATTAGGTCCTTCCTTGCTAAGGGCTGCTGTCTTATGGGCAGTGGTGAAAAGCATCCTAGTGGCCCAGCAAAGTTAGCCTGCATGCCAACACCACTGTCTTTGTTCCCTAGCAATGTGCTCTTAGCGACAGGGGATTCTTTTTTCTTCACTGGCAGCTAGAAATCAACTCTTGGTGTCCCTCTCTCTCTTGAGAGCCTCCTCCTGTAAAAAACTACACCTCCTATTAAATTTGGACTTTATTTTTCATCTCCCCTTGCTAGAATGGTGTGATTAATCTGTCATTTGTTTTGAGTATGTTATTTTTTTATCTGGCTTATTAAGAGATACCGTCCCGTATGTGATTGGCTTATGAAATTATTATAAACTCCCACAGCGAACCTGGGCTAAAGAAATTGCAGGCAAAGACATATTCAATTTCTGGAACATAATTTTGTTTCCTCCCCCAAAACAAAAGCAGAACAATTAGCCAGTGCAGGGATAGATGCTTGTCATTGTATGTACCTGGTGTGAGCTTTGAAGAGGGTGGGGGCTGGGAAAATAATGAAATAAGAATAGAATCATAGATCATTTCACAGCTATTTCAGTAATCACCGCTTCTTTACTATAGAAAGTAAAAAAAACAAAAAGCACCAGTAGATAAAAAAAGGACAGCTTTCTAAATATGTGTGGACACAAAGAATATCTGCCTAAAGAGCTGCCCCAATTTTTCTTTGTTTGCTGACAGAAGCAACAGTTTTCACATTCAGAATAGGGATTAGAACCACAGAAATGTCCAGTCCTTGCTGGTTCCCTGTCAGGTTGGAAAGGAAAGGAAGGGAAGGCTGCCCGCCCGCCTCCCTGTGTGAGGCCTGCCTCAGCCCCGCCAGCCAGCAGCTCTCCTCAGCACTCCTGGTGTGGAGGGCTGGGACCAAAGCTACTCTGAGAGGAAGTACAGAGCTCTCTGAGGAATTTGCTTCTCAGAAGAGATTGCATGAGGGAAGTTTCTGCTCCCGTAGACTCTCAGGCCCGGTTGAAGTGAGTATGGGGACAGAGTACGAAGGTGGTGTCTTCGTCCACTCTGCCTTCATAACAGAATACCACAGGCGGAGCTGGACGGGGTGGCTTAAACAACAGAAATTTATTTCTCACAGTCTGGAGGCTGGGAGTTGAAGGTCAGGGTGCCGGGAGGGTGTCTGATGATTTGCAGATAGCTGCCTCCTTGCTCTATCTTCACACAGCCAAAAGAGAGACCATCTCTGTCGCGACCCTTCTTTTAAGGGCACTAATCCCATTCGTGAGGGCTCCATCTTCATGACCTAATTATCTCCTAAAGTTCCCGGCTCCCAATACCATCACAGTGGGGGTTATTAGGACTTCAGCATGTGAATTTGGGGGTACTCAAGCATTCAGTCCACAGCACTTGGGAAGAAGCACGGCAGAAACAGCACAGATAATGGGGCTCACATCGCAGGTTGAGGGAAACCTCGGGGATAAGCTCATCTCCTCTGCACCGGATCTTTTGGGTGCTTTCCTGTGTTTCCCTTCTTGCTCACAGCCCAGAGTCAGCTGTGGCTTAGGTAGTATACGGGGACAACTCTCAGTGGTGAGAGGACTAGGACATGGAAATTGGTTGGACTGTAAATTGGTAGTTGCACACACACAATGCAACAGCATGAGACCTATCCTATAACTTCAGCTGTTTTTATTGTGTACAGAGACAAAGAGTATTTGAGGGAAAATGTCACTAATTTCTTTTTTCTTTGTTTTGCTTTGACATGATTGCCACGTTTTTTTTTCTTTTTTTAAATAAGAAACCCTAAATCAGATCCCCATGTCATGTTAGACTTGTAATCAAATTATGTTGGCCTTAATTTTAACAACAAAATTTAAAACAAAAAGAACAAAAAAAAAAAATGAGAAGCTATCACCCCCAGTCTATCAAACATTTTACAAAATTAAGGAGAGGGATAAATTAATCACTATAGGTAAAGTGATTAAGGGGTGTAGGGTACAATATGCCACATTGTCCCCATATAACAAGAGCAATATAAAATAAACTGTCATTTTTTTTTCCTGACTTGTTCTGTCAGAGATTGAGACATTTCAGTGCACAACCAGGAAAATAACAGGTTACTTTCACAATGGTAGAAGTTTAACGAATGCTCAATCATTCACCTACATCATCACTGTTGTTGGTGAGAGCTTTACAACATGATATCGATGCCTTGCTTCTTTCTTATTGCCATATTCTTTTCAATTTGTCTGCAATGGGCCACTAAACATTTCAATTTGCTACCTGTAGAGCCAGATTGCAATACTCAGACTGAAATAAGAGAGAAATTGATTTAGTGAAACTCAAAGTAGAGAGAGTTTCATGGATATTTTTGTAGAAGGATGCACAAACTGAAACCCACTGATAAGATACCCACGATCACTTTTGAGTGTCTCATAAAAGTACTTGTTATTAAGCAATTCATGGATGTTTATAGGGAAAATAGACTCAGTTAGATACTGATAAGACCTCCTGAATTTTCAGCCACTTTCAGCCTGGGGTATACATACCTATAGTCAGTGCCAGTACACTAGCCTTTAAATACTTCTAAAATTGTGCTTGTTGAGTAGCTCTTACTGGAGCTCAGCTAGTGAAGAAGATAAAGTCCAGATTATTTTCTCGACTGATCAGACTGAGAGGAAAGGTTTTTATTCTCCAGGTAGGAGAGAGGCTTTCTGTCTTCTGCAGTTCTAAGGAAAGGTAACGTGAGGACAAGCCAACTCTAGAGGATTAAAGAGCTAAGAGAGATCTTAGGTTAAAAATTGTAAGTTAAAAGTTAGCATAATTAAGAATATTAAACATTCAGGTTCTTATATTTTGAGTGAACATAGTGGCTTTTAAAAAATTTTTTGGTCTTATCCCTGCTCTTCTTTTGAATTTTTCTCTTCATTCCTCAGCTGCTTCTTAGGGATCTTCTGTCCTAATTAACGTTGATGAATTTAAAGATGACTCCTTACCTCATCTGCGTTTTGTGTGTTTCACAAGGCATTTTTTGTTTATTTTCTCTTCACTATTAAAGGCATTCAGAGGGATAGGAGGGAAGAAAAGGGGAAGGCGCTAGGGCACCATTGCCTCTAATTATTTAATTTGTGAGGAAGGGATTTTTTATTATAGACACATGAAACCAGATAATTTACTTCTCATAGTAACTCCTATTCTTACTCTAGAAAGCGTATTTCTTCACAGGAAAGTTACTGTCAAATAATCATTCCTGTTTAAATGGTGAGAACCATTTACAGGTGATGCAGAATCACTAAAGCAATTAGCTTTGCCTTGAATTATGTAGAAAGCATGCCGTATTCCAATAGATTCTTCCTGCTTCTTAAAAATATAGAAAGGTCTTGAAAGACTATGTTTTACTACTGCCTTCAGAGAGGTTTGTTCTAGCATGAAACTTGTTAAATATTCTTTTTCTAGATGCATTCTATGTATTTAGTGATTTATTCAGCAAATGTTTGTTTAATACTATGTGGAGAGCACGGTCGAGTACTGGGAAGTGCAACCGGCAAAAAGTTGACATGATACTCTCCCTTCCAGGGGCTTTCAGTATGGTGGGGGAAAACTGAACAAGTAATGGGAAGGGCTTGTTATAGAGCTGAAATACCTGCTTATGGGAGAGACTCTGGCGTGCACACAACCTATTTATAAGCATGGATTTCGAAAATTTCAAGGGAAGAGAGCACTGCTTGAGAAGGTTTCCAGATTAAGTATGCACTTTTCACACCTGGCCTTGCCTATTAGACTTGAAGGCTTAAAATGATTTTTAATATAGATCCGGTCTCTTGTCGAGAAATATAAAAGTGAAAATACTCTCAAAATTGCACCTTTCTTCTAGAGTATTTTTGTAATTAAAGAGCACTTATTTGTTTGAAATTCGTTTTAGAGAATCTGCAACTGGCGATAATTCACACCATCTCTATGTTCCTTAGACTAAGATATAAACAAAGAAATAAGAAATTATTTTTTTCATTCATTACGTTTTAAAAAAAGGATCTTTATAGCGAGTAAGTCCATTTGATATTTCCCATAGATTCACATTTAGTTCTTACGAAAACGAAGAAGGAAGAGAAGTAGAACAAAGATGACCTGTTATAACTGAAAGGTCCACTGCTCTTTCTTATCCTTTCAGGTGGCTCCTGCCAAAGAATGAAATCGGTAAAATGGCCTCTTTGTGTGTAATGCAAGGTTAATAACTGGTGAAAGAATGTTTTGTCATTAAGTGAGCTTTATAATTTTATAAATGACAGGAATCATCTCCATTTAAATTAGTATTCATTTAATAACTAAAGACCTGGCGTATTTCTCCATTCAGTTGTAGAAGTTTGTTCTTCTTTAGTCTGGTCTGTTCATCAAGGCCCTACTGAGATGTGACTATTGTGCCTGGGGGACCCCTCCTACCTCCCCACTCGCGTCTGCGAAGCTCTCCACCACGCGCTCCCTTCTCTACCCTCTGGTGCTTTATAGTTTTATTACAATGCACTATTCATATTTATCTTACTGCTGGATTAGGAGTTCCTCGTGCCAGAACAGCATCTTTGTAAACCCAATACCCAACACAGTGATCGGCATATGTATCAAATGAGTGGATGAAATGTGGCCTTCTGAAGAACAAAGCCAATTTACCTGTATACATACATGTACAGCCAGCAAATATGTATTAACTGGGCCAAGTGAAGGTACTGAATTTATAGGGCTTCTCCCCTGCCTGTGTGCATATATATCTATATGTGTATCTCTCTCTCTCTCTCTCTCTCTCTCTCTCTCTCTCTCTCTCTCTCTCTCTCTCTCTCTCAAAGATGTGCTTTGTTCAAAGGCCAAAGGATCCCTCTTCACTAAGGAAAACCAGGGACTTCTTCACAGAAGAAATGAGACTTTAGTTCAACCTTAAGAGAGTGAGTAAAATTTATGCCAAAACATGCAGGTGGTTGTGCTTAGTAGGAACCATCTAGGTCTCCATTCATCATGAACCAGAGTTCAAGACTGACAGTACAGCCTCACCGAGCATGAGTTAAAGAATAAGTTTTACTGGAAAAAGGAACACTCATATGGCTAAATCAGCAAGAAAAAAGAAGGCACAGCTCCCCCCAATTCTCCCATCATCACATTAGGAGTATACTAGGGTTTGGACTCTGCTGAGCCTGCAGCGTGCATCTGAGTTCTCCTGTTATTCTGCCTTACTGCAGGGCAAGAATGAGAAAGCGTGCTCGTAATTGGGGGACTTAGTGTGTTTAGGACCAAGCAGTGTAGTTTGGTGTCCCAGCTGTCTACAGAAGATGTCTGAGACTGTTAGCTGTCTAGTATCTGGATACCTACAGAATCATGGGAAGTCTGTTTCCTCCTCTCGGTAGTAAGCCACCAGTCCTGTGGATGGCCTATCTGGAATACTCCTGCTAGGAGAAAGGTATTCACCTGCCCCAACTAGTTTGCTGTCCCAGCAACTCTGAATGAGCTCTAGGAGTCACCATCAGTTACTCCTGCTTATTGCTCTACAGTGGTTAAAAGTTTGGACCCTGGAAGTAGACAACTCAATTCAAATTCCAGCTTGCACACTTACTGGTTATGTGACCCTAGACCTTTAACCTCTTTCTAAGCCTCAGTATCCTGAAATGTGAAATTAAGATGATAATTTACTCTTCATAGGATTGTAGTGAGGATTAAATAGAGTGGACGTTTAGCACATCTTAAATGTTCAGAGAACATTAGCTGAAAAGGAAGGATAATGATTCTCCAAGAAAGATAATAGTTAAATAATTTGAAAACATATATATACACCTATGTTCATTGCAGCATTATTCATAGTAACCGAGATATGGAAACAATTAGATGCCTGTCAATGGACGAATGAATAAAGAAGATGTGATATATCTATACAATGGAATGCTTCTTAGCTGTTAAAAAAAAAGGTGAAATCCTGCCATTTTTGACAACACAGATGGCCCCTGAGGGTATTATGCTATGTGAAATAAGACAAAGACAAATACCATATGATTTCACTCATATGTAGAATGTAAAAAAATGAAAACGAAACAAATGATGACAAAAAAAAAAAATCAACAAAAACACTTAGAGGCAGACAACAGGTTGATGGTACCAGAGGGGAAAAGGAATGGCGGGAGGCTGAAATGGGCAAGGGGGTGTCAAGTGCGTGGTGATGGATGGAAACTAGACTTTGGTGGTGAGCATGACGTAGTATATGCAGATGTCGGAGTATAATGTTGCACACCTGAAACTTACGTAATATTATAAACCAATCTTAGTAAAGAGAGAAAATACTTTAAGAAATAAGTGGATTAGCAATATTGAATTTTTGTTCTAGTACTAACTTTCAGAAAGAATGTACTAGTGTAAACTCTGAAATTTCAAGAAGGCAGTGAGTTTGCAGTATTTTCCAAAATTATTTGACCTTTTATTCTGTGGTGGAAATAAAATTAACATTACCTAAAAATAGTGTCCCATGTAGCACAGTTTGATAAACACTTCTCTTTAGTAATGCTTCATATTTATGGTTATAAAATATAATACAAAGATTTTGCTCATAAGAGAAATATGATCACACTCAATTTTGTTTGTATTAAAAAAAATCTGCAATAAATTTTCAAAAATATCATGAATGTGTCAAAAAGGAAAAAAGGAATAGTGAGAACATTTGTGTGGGAACAGTCATGTTCTGGGGATAGTGGATGGACCAGTCTCGTTAGAGAAGGGCTCATTCGGGGGAGAATAGGACTGGATTTGTGGTTGACCCTTAATGTAAGACCCTTAATGTAAAACTGGATTTGTGGTTGACCCTTAATGTAAAACTGACTCCAGTCAGTTTGGAGCCATTGAAGATTTTCTTGTCAAAGCATGATATGCAGAGGAATTTTTTTGGAAAAATAATGTGGTGGTAGGCATTCAGGTATATAAAAAGTAAAAGGAATGGAAAGGTTACTTCTAACCTTTTAGGCTACAAGTAATTTATTTTCCAGGAAGCTGTAGATTTGAGTTGTTTGAACTTTGACTTCTATTCAGTCTGCCATTAGTCTCCATCCCGTTAGTTATAATTTTAGTTGCGGTATAACTTCAGAGCTGTGTCTGTCTGCTGCTGTTCTTCATTGTGTGCACGAGGTTAGCTTTATGAAAACAGTTTAAAAAGTAATTAAAATTACTTTAATAAGACACAGTAACAAATAAAAGTATTTAAAAACAATATATACACAAAAGGCATTTCTCCGGAGTGGATTTTGGTGATTTCTCATTACATTGAATTGACAGAAACTTAACAAATAATGCTCCCCCTTTTCAATAAATAATTTTAGTATAGCAAGACCAGAATTTTATAAACATTTGCAATGTCTTGTATTTCAACCCTTCCTAGTATAAGGCTTGGTAGAAACTAATCAAGAAATGATTAATAAATGAATTGATGGATTACAAAGGAGTTCAGAATTATTAGCCCTCATCCCACTGGGTTGTTAATGGTTTTGAAGGATTGTCTAATGTGACTCCCCAAACAGAATGTAGGCCACTTGGAGATGTAGACAGTGAACATTCCAGCAAAAGGATAGATAACTCAAAACTGACTTGACTGCCATTCTAAATAAGCAGCACAAATGCGATGTGGAGTAGTCTCCAGCGCTGAAACTTATCTGATAATTTCAAGAAGAAATTAATTTTGGGCTAAAACAGAACTTCTTAAATAGGACTCTTTAATTTTCCTAAAGTAAATATAAGTTGTCATTTTGTTCTATTTCATTAGCTTCTGGTGGACTCGCTCTTACATTTACTATCTGTATCCAGTTAAGGGAAAATGGAGAAGTCAAATTCAGATAACTCATTCTTGTACCTATATTAATGTACTGGCACTGGTTTGGGGTGAAGAAGGGAAAATATAGAGCTTCATTTTAGTTTTTTTCATTACGATTAAGAAAAACATCCATATCTTGCATATTTATCAGCAATGGTATCGCCTTGCAGTTTACTCTTTGCTATACTCTTAGGAGCTTATTATAAAGAAAAATACTTTGAAATATCATCAAGCATACTTTCTGAATGTTACCTATATGGGGGTCTACTAATATTCTTAGGGAAAGAACCAGAATCAGAACTGATAATTGGAACCATTAATAAGATAGAGAATCTCTTTAAATATGGAAGTACTTAGATATGGCAGAAAAAGTGATATGTTTGAAAGTCAAGAGGTCTCATTCCTATTTCTAATGTTTTTACTATATCATAGGCCACATTTTATCACTTTGGACATAGGCCATTATAAGATTTAGAGAAAAATGCAGGTATAATATGATGCTTATAAGATGGAGTAAACTTTTGAACTTTATTTTCAACCAAAAGCACCACATCTTTTTCATTATCTTCTACTGAGTCAGCCATCTCTTTTACATGTAACCACTGGGTAGGTATACATGGTAAGAAACTGTTGGGAGACAATTTTCCATGGGTCTCTTGTGTATATATATTTTTCTACATCTTGTGAACAGAAGCACAATACCCTTTTTTTTCTTTTTCTTTTTTTTTTTTGGTGGATCATCTCAAGGATGGTTGTACAGTGAACAGCCTTGAAAGAAGAAATAGAATCTCCCCACTGGAGTAAAGGGCAAATTTATTTACTGTCCAGTATTATAAAAAGAATGCCTACCTCCAGGGCATAAAGTTTGGGCAGGTTTGCTTGCAGCCCCATTATAAAGGATTGGGGTTTCCAGACCTCAGGATTCCTCTCCTGTTCTACAGTCCACTGTGTGTCATGCATCACCTGATCCTTATCACATGACTCTGTGGGAATGGAGCCACAAAGAACCAGTGTGAGAAAATGATGATAATCTGGCTAATATTATTGCTGAAAGTAACAAAAAATCCTTCGTCTCTCACCCAGGAGGCTTTTTACTTTTGCCAGCATCCATGAAACTGGCAGGCTAACTTGTTAACTTGCAAACAGTATAAAAACTCAGACCCTTCACAGTTCCTGACAAAGCAGAATTTAAACATATTGATTTTAAAGTAAGGGTGAGTTGATGAAGGTACACACTGGATGCACTTGGCAACTGCCTACAACTTCTGGTACACAAAGATATAGAATCATATAAAATGTAGTCTCAAGATATAAAATGTAACTTTAAGATTTCGTGCTAAATAGGCCTTACTCCTTGCCCTATTTGAGACTCAGAAGTCTTAAAACCATTCTTTCATTACAATGATATGTTGGAAATCTATTGATAATGCACTTTGATTTTTGAGAGTTTTAAGATGTAAAACTAGAGAAAACCAGTTTCTCTGGCTATACACATTCAGCCACTTTACCTGAGTTCATTAAATTCCCATTGCTTTTACATTTACCTGGGGAAATCAGAGGCCCTTTAAATGGAGAAAAATAGTATTTTTTCTCCTTTAGAAAAAAATCAAGATTCTGCTGACTTAAGGGATATTTAAGAAGAAGAAATGTATCCTTTTCACAGGAAAAGGTAGCTGGCTATTGTTAAACTCTGCTTTGGGCAGTTATATATTACCATGAGTAGCCATTCAGGACACATTATTGGAACGTTAGGCCTTTGGTATAATATAACTAGTACAGTAAGCAGAAGTGATGACTGTTAGGTACTTTAGCTTGAATTCTAGGCATTTTAAAGGTCATTGGGAAAGAGAAAATAATCCATTAATTTTTACTACAGCGTTCATTTAAGTGTCTTCTGTGAAAATCAATGTAAAATTTCCCTGTCATTCAAAATGCAAAGTGGGGTGTAATATCACTACTCCAAACTGCCCTAAATTGTTGCATTTTTAAACAAGCAGACTTTGAGTTATGCCCTTACCACATAAATTCAGCTTATGAGATTGGATTATTGCCATATGGAGGCAGTAGCTGGAAAAATAAATTTACGTCAGTCTGAATTCCTCTGCATTTATTATTTAAGCTGCTCTTAACCTTTCCTGGGTCACCGATCATCTCGTAGATTTGCTTTTATTTGTATGCCTCAGAGAATTAAAATTCCTTTTTTTATGAGTATTATTTACAAGTGAAATGTTACTTCTCCATTTACGTTAGTAGTCTTAAATTATTTACCTGCTTTGGAATTCATACGTTACAAATTTGCCAGATGAAAGCTGTCAGATGAGCCAATATATTCATGCCACTCATCTGTTGCTCATTAAAGTAGCTGGATTGGGGTTCTTGGCAAAAATAAAAAGTGTCTTGAAGGGCAGAAAAGAGGGGAGAAGAGGTCAGATGGTCTATATCAAAGTCGGCCCAAATCAAAGTCGGCCATGTTGCAGCTTCACCAACTGGCCTTGTGGCAATTTCCACTAAACCTTGGAGGTATTCACCCTTCCACTTCATCTGTCTCCTCATTAAATCCTGGGTGGAGTCGGTGAGGGAGAAACCAGAACACTGTTTAAAATGGGAGGAATAGTGTCTCCCTCTGGGCAGAGACATGTCAGCACCTCTTGACTTGATGAGGTGTAAATATCTTGAGCTAATAAAAAAGTTTAATTTCTTTCCATAATGATTTATTCAAAATTAAAAGTGAAGCCCTGAGTTGCATAAACAGAGTCTTATATGTAATTGCTAGGCATGCCAATCTAGTTTACGGAAGAGTCAAAAATCTCATGTCAAGGTTAGTTGTTAATCCCAGGCTGGCAATATCAGCAAGGGCAGGTTTTGCTCCTCGGCTGTTAAGTTGGGTCTGAGGACTTTGGCTGTTAAGTCTGATCAGCTTTTCTCAAGCTGGAATTTCCAAAATCTTAGAGCCTTTTTTGTTGAATAGCTTGAGGCAGAGAGGACTCATTTGGAGCCCTTGAGAAGCTTTCACTTTATCCGTTATTCCAAAATCAACTGAAAGGAGAGAAAAAACTGAGCTCTGGTGGAGGTAAAAGACAACATTGTAAATCCACATCTGGAAGACAGGTCGGTGAGGCAGATTCCAAAGCAGAGCCCGATTCTTAATTCTTCTGCAGGGTGTTCCCGTTCATTCCTTCACTCACCCACCCACTCAGTAATTCAGCAGATATTTATCGAGTCCGTGCTGTGTATCTGACACTGTTCTGGATTCTGCAGATACATCAGAGAACAAAACAGCCTAAATTCCTGCCTTTTGGAGCTTACACGCCAGTGGAGAAACACAGATATTAATATCTTACCTATTATTTTATTGGTGAATCATAAAATATAGATTTAACAGGTCAGCTGGTGAAGACATCAAGTGGACCAACGGGCTCGTGAGGAAAGGGGTCTCTCTGAAGGCGCTGTCTGAGCAGAGGCGGAGGGAAGTGAGGGAATGATTCATGCCGATGTTTGGAGGCAGGTGTTTAGTAGAGGGAACAGCAAGTGCAAAGTGCCCGAGATAAGTGCATGCTTGGCATTTGTAGGGCACCGCGAGAGGACTCACATGATTAGGACACAACAAACGAGTGAGGAGAAGTGAAAGGAGATGAGGTCAGAAGTGCTGAGAGACGGGGATGGAGGATGATCATACGAGAGGCCGTAGCAAAGGCTGGCATTGAATGAAAAAGAATGTTACCGGAGAGTTTAGAGACGTGGAGGGGAGTGATCTTAGGTTTTCAGGCAGTGCCGAACAACAACTTTATATGACGATGGAAACGGTCTGAAATCTGCAGTGTCCAATGAGCCAGTAACCACTTGTGCCTACTGAGCACTTGAACTGCGGCCAATGCATCTAAGGAACTGAACTTTTTATTCAATAGAATTTTAATTTGAATAGCAACATGCGGCTAGTGGGTAGCATATTGGAAAGCACCGTTTTAAATTTTCACTGGTTGCTTTGTGGGGAATGATATGTAGGGAGGCAGAGGGACAGAAGCAAGGAGAAGACTTAGGAAGCTATTATAATAATCCAGACTAGGAGTTAGCAAATACTGTTTTGTAAAGTCCCTATAGTAAATATTTTAGGCTTTGCAGGTCATATGGTCTCTGTTATAACTACTTAGTGTGCCATTATAGCACGAAAACAGAACAGATAAAACAGAAATGAATTAGAATGGTTGTGTTTTTCTAAAACTTTATAGATGGGTCAGATTTGGCCTTGGACTGTAGTTTGCCAATGCCTGATGTGGATGAAAGGTGATATGATTTGGACCAGGCTCTGCCTCAAAGGTGGACCTGACAGGGTTTATGAGACTGCATGTGTAGTGAGAAACAAGCTTCAAGCAAATAACTTGAAGGTGTTTGTCCTCTGCAATTGGTAAAATGCAGTTGCCATTTATTAAGATGGAGAAGACTTGGATAGGAGCAGCTTTGTGGAGAGAGAAACAGTCGAATTTGGCCCCGTTAAGTTTCAGATATCTAGTAGGCATCCAAGGGGAGTTGGGGATAGAGATATGGACTGCAGAGGCATGTTTGATAGTCATTAAAAATAATGGTATTTAACCCATGGGTATGAAGAAGATCTCCGAGAGTGAGAGCGTGATAGCCAAGAGCACAGGTTTGAGGACTGGTCCCCTGACATACTCCAGTGTAGAGATAAAACAGAAAAGGACAGCTCAGCAAAAGAGACATGAGGAAGGGTGAGAGCAACCCAGAAAGCGGTGTCCTAGCACCAGATGAAATGTGTCAGAGAGGGTCATCAATACTTATCAAATGCTCCTGGGACGAAACAGGCACATGTGTATTAGTGGACTCAGTGGATCTCTGCTCTGTACTGACTTCTGTTGAGATGTAATTTACAAATCCGCTGTTCAGAAGCCTTTGATGGTTCCCCACTGCCTACAAAATAAAGTCCAAGTCCTTGACCAGAAATTTGTATTTTAATATGGCCGTGAGCCAAACCACAACACCTCTTCACAGGTCTCCAATAAGCCCTGCAATTTTACATTTCTTTTCTACTCATTCTATTTAAGTTTTATGTTTGGAATGTGCTTCTTTGCCTATTGAAATCTTAGTAATCAGTCTATTAGAGGCCAGTTCAAATGCTCCCTTCTCTTTAATACTTCCTTAATTTCCCCCTCCCTCCGGCTCTCCTCATCCATTCTAAAACCCTTGTCATGGCTCTGCTGACATTCCTCTCACTCTACATTTGATTCTAGTTGTCTGTTTTAATTTCCGTATGATATTTTAGACTCTCTTTAAGGACCAATAGGGTAGTGGAGTGGTTATGAACTTGGAGAGTGCTCTAAAGCAGACCTGTTTTTAAATACAAGCTCTGCCACTACAGGCTTGTGATTTTGCTGAGTAACTTAAACTCTTGGAGCCTCTTTTTCTTCACCTGTAAAATAAGACAAATAAGTTTCATGAGATGTAATGAAATAGTTATATTGTCTGTGCATTTATGTGCGTCAGATTAAAGCTAATTTTTTTAACGTAAATAATTTAATGAACAGGTTTGTGCAAAGAAAAGTCATAAAGAGATTGCCGTTCTGTTGTTCTTATCTCTTATAGAGTTTATCACTTTCTCTTGCACATACTTCCTCTTAAATTATTTACATCGAAAGGATTAAGCATTAACTTTTATTCCTTAAGTTAATTACAGGCAAATCTCTTTTTTCATTTGACAGTCATTGTTCAAATTCTTTTAAATCATTGACACTTGGCAGTTTATTAACTTGATAACAACACACGAATATCTGATTCTTCCTTTGCCCAGAAATGCCACCTTTCTTGTTAATCAACAGAGTGTCACCGAGTGAGAAGAAGCTACAGCTAAAGTCAATACTTATAACTTTTTCATTAGACCTTAAAACGTTATGTTAAAAATTTATGGTAGCGTGTCAGGTGGAGAAAGGGAAAGTTACAAGGGGAGCTACACCTCTGTTTGGTGGCTTTGTGAACCTTCAGCCACAAGAAGCATAGTTGCTTCTTCCCGGAAATAACTATTTGCTAGAGAGCTGTCTTGAAAGGATCGTTTCTACGACAGTATGTACTAGTGACATTTTTTATTGAGACTTTCCATCGATGTCATGTAGTGTTTGCTGAAAACAGCTTTTTATTTAAGAACTATAGATAACATTGAGAGTTTTAGAATATCTCCAGCCTTATTTACTACAGTGAATCAACCAAAGAGTACCTTCCCTTGTCAGATTTAAACTGGATTTTCTGTCCTTCCCTTGGAACATGGTTATATTTGCTGATAATTTGTCTTGATATTAAGTATAAACCGTCCTTACTTCATCGCCTTCTAGCTTTTTGTAACCTACACTATGTTCCTGAATAACATGTAAAATTCTCTATTCTGAACTCCTTTGGACTCTTAACCACTTATTAGTTAGCCAATAACAATAAGAATGACTACTACGTGTAGGTCATTTTTACTAAAAACCTCTAGTAATACAAAACTCTCCATTCAATGCAATTGCCTATTAGAAAACCTTGTGTTAGCGCAGCCTGCTCTGTCTCTCGCAGCCTTACCCATCCATTCCAGTTCTTGCCTCTGGCTATTTAAGGAAATAGTCTAATCCCTCTTTTACAAAATAGTCCTTCAGATTTTTGGGTGACAAGAATATAGCTCTGCTCTATAAACCCTGTAGGTTCTCAGATAATGTAGGTTATTGATGAAATTTCTCCCTTTATTCTTAGAATTAGTATTAAGAAAAGTTACAGCAAATGCAAAAAAATGTAAATGCTAACTACAGACCTGGTGTAGGCTGTAAGAAGAAATGTGGGAATGATTGACAGCTGTCTTGGTTATTCTCTATTGAGTAAGTATATACTTATGCCATTAAAAAATCTTACATTTTCAAGAAGACAGTAATTACACTAGTGTGCTGTATGATTGTTAGAGCACTACTGTTGTCTTATTCATCACTGATCAGTGGATTTGGACTCATGTTGACCTACTGTGCAAATCCTACACACTTATTCGAAGGATTGAGATAAGGGAGAAACTGCCAGGTAAATATTTATTTAGCTAGAAACAGCAATACCGTCCGTTTAGGACTCCTTGTGCTTCCTATTGCAATGATATTTTCTGGCGTGACTGAGAAGGGAGTGTTTACCTACAGGATATTTTGGGGAGTCCTGTAGTGAGATTAATGAGATTTTCTGAAGCTTTCCTGATTTTTTTTTTTTAGTTAGCTATAGATATCTGTTTAATATTTGATATAGTAAATCTTTTTCTAAGCTTCATACTCGTATTTTTGATAAAAATTGAAGTAGTCGCAGTCAATTTTTATGATTCTCCCAAATGTTCCCATGGATTCAGGGGACAGATTCTCCCTTTACTAAGAAGGCTAAGAAAACTCCTAGGTGTAAAATAACTCTGTCTCAGTCAAAGGAATAAAATTAATTAAATCTTAATCTGGAAGCCTCCCAGAGCAAGATATAAAGTAATCGACCTCTAGAAATTAATTGTCATAGTATTCAGATGAATAATCATTGACTACTGTGATTGCTTTTTTTAGATTTAGATGAAGGAACTAAATGATGTAGGCTTTTGACCAAGTAAGTGGGGTTTTGATTTTCTGTTACTATAATATCGCTCCTATTTCTAAAAAGCACAAAGCAAGGATGGGTCAAAAAAGAACAACAACAAAAAAATACCCTGTAGGTCCCAAAGGAAGATAAAGCAGAATTTTAGTGACCTTCTTCTTTTGACCTACATAGTACAAATGAGATGAGTGGAAACAGAGTAATAGTTACTGGGGACCATAATGGCAGTCTTGTTAAATGAGTTTGAAATGGCATTCTCTACCTGGACAGGGACCTTACATGGGAAATCTCAGTGATTAACGAGCAGGATCCCCAAGTACTGAGTCTTAGCTTTAATTGCGTATGATGACCCTTCACTGAAATGTTCTAAATTCTGGTTATTCCTTTCAAACAGATGCTGGATTGGTTAAGTGTTATTAGTGGTGCTGCCATGTCTGCTGAGCATGGTTCTCGGGCGTGGTGGGGGGAGCTTTTTGACATAATCAAGTCTACTTGGTGAACTGCTGTTTCAAGGCAGATCCCAAGTTTTCTAGACGTCTATGTGAGTGTGTTTAGAAAGCCATTTGTCTTGTTTTCTCTCTCTTTCCTTTCTCCCTTCTTTCTGTTATTTGCTAAATTCTGAATATACAGCAAAGAATAAGGCAAGTTCCTGTGTGTTGGAGCTTACAATTCAAAGTATTCTGGAAGTATTTTACAGTTCAAAGTATTTTGGAACCAAGTATCCAAAATTATCAGTAGTGAATACTAAGCATTTTAGAATTATGCACTTGATTGCTTTTTTTCTCACATTTTATATGGATCAACTCACATTACCAGATATATACTAACTAGTATGGTGAGCTTTAGTCATTTTATGGTGAATGCTATGAAAGACATAAGCCTTTAGTAAGATTAAATATTCTTTTTTCTCTCAGATTTTATTTGACTTTATAAGACTCACTTGATGGTCACTGCAAAGTGAATCTAATTGAAATGGAAAATAAGATTTAATTTTTCTTTTTACTTCAGGTTTTGCTTAAAATATGAGTCATGTTTAAATAGAAAAGAAGCATGTTTAACATAATCAACAGCAGTAATAGATTTCACGCTGTAATATGTCTTTCGTGCAACCATATTTCAAAGTTTTAATGTGATTTAAAAACTATTTTATTGCTTTATTATTGTGACAAAATATGCACAATGTCAAATTTACCATTTTAACCATTTTTAAGTGCACAATTCAGTGATATGAAGTACATTCATATTTTTGTGCAGCCATCACCACCATCCATCTCCAGAACTTTTTCCTCTTTCCGAACTGCAATACTATCCAATAATAATACCTCTCATCCCCCTTTTTATTGCTTTTGATTTCTTTTATAGAACATGAATAAAAGATTGTCTTTTATACCTCAACTCTTATAAAATAATGAGTGCTAACTAAAGACTCTGTTTATTACTAAGATATCATGAAAAAAATTGTACCCATTTCTAGGACTACTTAATTTGCAAAACAACAGAGAAAGAGGGTAAAGAGGAAAATAAAATAGTAATTTGTCCAGCCAAAGAAAACACTCACTGGTAAAGTGGACTTGCACGGAATTTGGTATGATAGGACCTCAGCTTGCATCCTGGCTCGGGCACTTACTCTAGATGGTCACTTTGAGGCCAGTTACTTGACCTCTGAACCTTAGTTGCCTCAACTCAATGTTTGCTTTACTTACCTCCTAGGGACATTGTAAGAACCAAGGAGTTAATTAAGTCAAAGCATTGTGTAAATCAGAACTCACATTTCCAATGTTAATTTAAATGTTATTACACCATGTATTTGGTATTTTTTCTCTTATTGCCTTTCCTTGCCAAGTCTAAATGTCCTACATTGAAGTTGTCATTATGTTTGACAAATCCGACTTTGATTCTTTCATTATCACTGTCCCTAAACTTTAGTTTTTCTAAGCCTATGATGACTTATTTTTCAGTGTTTGGAACGACCTCATCTCTGTAGATATCTTCTGGTGATCTGCTGAGACTCTGTCCTTCGCTTGTATTTCCTCATAACTATGCAAATGACAGAGACATAACCTATTGCTATCCAGAAAAGTAAGGGGTGTTGCTGGCTACTTGCCCTCTCTTCTCAACATATCATGTCAATGTAATTTAAAATGAAAAATTTAACTTATCTTTAGTGAAACTCTAAGAAAATAGTTGCCTAACAATATATTTTCCCCTGTTCACTAAGTGTTTTTTTGCAGTTTTTCTAAACATGGCTTGGGATGAACATATTTAAATAAAATTCTTAGAATCAAAAAAGTGCCTAAATTAACAACTTTTTAAAATGGCTATTTTACCAACTCCATAATTGACATTCTGTCACTGCTCAGACTTTATTTCATTTCTGTTCAACTCAATATATGGATTTTTATACAAACCATTTACCAAGCAGTAGACAATATCGCCTCTGGCAGATCACATTTGTGCAGGTGGGTTGTTTGTTATCTACAGGAGACCATTGTGTCACTGGGACAGCTTCTGTGAGCAGCCCGGGGTGAGGGTTGGTGACACCTAAAAACTCAGATTATAGATGGGAACATCCCAAATACTAGAAAGAATTTAAAAAATCAAACCTTTTAAGCTTGCGCAGTCATTATCACATTAAGCAGGGAAATGGCGGTGATGGGCCATAAATTGGTTTTCCATTTTATTTAAACAGGACCTGGCAGAATGTAAATGGAATCTCTGAAGTTCACTTATCTTGTGATTATTCTTTCAGTTTTTTCAACTTGGGTATGAGTTTGAAACTTAAGATGATCTCTGTCTCTCAGACTCCATTTATTGGGCACATTATATTTAGATTTTATTTCTGGTTTCTTGTAGTTTTTGTATGTCTTCCAGAAATTCAGGGATTTCCTGACATTCTAATTTTTCTCTATTGATTTCATGCAACTTCTTGAAATTTTAAGAATTTAGTAAATGTAACTCATTTCATCATCGGTATTTCTTGAGGGGTAAAGTATAGTTTAGTGTTAGTCAACTGTTTTAAAACCATTCCTAACTCAAAACTTTGATGAGATCTTTAACTTTCTTCGGACTTACTGTAGATGTGAGTTGAAGCTTTAGTTCAAGGAGTCTTTTTCCTTTTTATTAAGCAGTTGGTGTCTGACTTCTCATGTTGAGCTATGTTTATAAACCTCTACCAGCTGACTCACAAGTTTATCTGAGTCCTCTCCATGGACTCCTGCCATCTTCCTAGTATTTTTTCATAAGAAAACTGCTGCGTTACATCAGAAGATTGTTTACTCCCCTCAGTTAAATGAGATCTTAGGTTCTTTACCTTTTGAGGTGTTACAGTCCTTCTCTGCTTCTTAAAGCCCCAAATTCTCCCCTATTAATTTACTATTAAAATCATGTAAAAAGGGTTCTCTTAACATGCTCCTGTTCCACTCTACTTCAAAATTTTCTCTTTATCTTTCTCCTACTTCACTTCATTATCTTTCTCTTACCTCTCTTCAGGTTTTCCTTTTCTGAGGAAAAACTATTCTCCTACCATATCAAGCTAAGCTTCCCGCTTGTGCTTTTAATTGTATCCTCTCTCAAATTTTCCAGAATCTTGCTTCATTATCCACTACCCACCACAATCCAACCCTCTCTTCGTTCCCATAAGGCGTTTATTGTCAGAGCACCGGTGATCTGAGAAAGCAGCAGGTTAACACCTTCACAACTGCATTGACTTTTCATTCTGGCTTAGGGCATTTAAAGGCAAATCTGGGCATTATTCCAGGAGCTACGTGACAATTGGGGGTGGGGGCCTGTTGTGCTTCACGGAGCCGTTTCTCTGGCAACGTGGTCCTCTGGTGGCATCAGCAACCCAGGAACAAAGATGGGAGTGGTCTGCAAAGAACGCTAGACCAGAAGGGTTGTGATCAGTCAGCATAAGAGCATCAATCATAAGTTTCAGGGCAACTTTCTATGGCAGGGGACGTTCCAAGCTCTGGTTCAAGCAATAGGGGACAATCTGTTGTTAAGCTATAGGACAAGGAAAGATGAGGCCTGGGGACACTGTGAGGCCTCTACAACAGGTGTCCCAACCGGGTCCTTCTTCAGTTTCTTTTCTTCTACCTACAAATATGGTCATTCTCTCCTTATCGTAAATATACCTTCTCCTGCCGTATGATTTTCTCAAGACACTGTCCCTTGTTCATTTGTTTTATTTTTTAATATTCTTTATCATTCTGTCTAGAACAGTGGTTTTCAGCCCTGGCTGCATTTGAATCATCTGGGTGGCTTTAAAAAATTGCAAATGCCTGGGCACCATCTCGACAATTTCTGATTTAATTGGTCAGTGCTAAGCCTCTTTATTGATAATTTTGAAAATCTTCCCAGAAGATTTTGATGTGCTGCCAGAGTCAAGAACAACTGGTCCTAATGACCACTGTCACAACCCCCTAATTGTTAAATTCAACAAGTTTCCTGTCCAACATTTATCCTCCTTGTCTTATTAGTTCTTTAAAAATTGGTGAAAACCTCTTCTGTATGCTCATGAATAGCTACAGTTGGAACAGTGCACTGTATTTGTTTCCCACTTTCCCATTTCATGTGTCTTTTGCTTCCTCTTTTTCCTTCCTATTCCTAAAATATTGCTTCTATCCGAATTAACGCAGGCAGGTCTTCTAGTCTATTAATCCACATCATCAATCTTATTTCCTAGCTTTACCATTATATTTACATACCACCACCCTACTCTCTCTCCTAAAATCCAGAATCCTCATTATAAACTGCCTTCTAGACCAGGGGTCCTCAACCCGCTGGCCGCAGACCAGTACCAGTCTGTGGCCTGTTAGGAACCAGGCCGCACAGCAAGAGGTGAGCGGAAGGCTAGCGAGTGAAGCTTCGTCTGTATTTGCAGCCTCTCCCCAGCGCTAGCATCACCGCCTCAGCTCCACCTCAGATCATCAGGCATTAGATTCTCATAGGAGCACCGGTCCCTGGTGCCAAAAAAGTTGGAGACCGCTGTTCTAGACTTCTTTACCTACATACACCATTGGTACTCATGTCCAAAGAAGGGCTTATCGTTTTGTTGGAATTGGGCTTTTTTTGTTTGTTTTTAGTTGCTTTTTTCCCCGCTATTCACCCATGCTGTAAGCATCATATTTATCTTCAATTTTTCCTTCCTATTTGCCACTAGCATTTATTATCTAAATCCTATAGATTCCATCCTAAGAATTGCTCCTTAGTTTGCTATTCTTTTAATATTTCCACAGTCATTAATCTTGTTCTGGCTGCATGTGAACAATTACAATAGCCCACTAGCTGGTCTTTACCATGTCCTACACAGTGCTATTATATTAATTTTCAGGCGGAGTTCCAATCTTCTCATTATCCCTTAAAACCTTCTATGGCTCCTTATTAACTATAATTGAATACAAACAATTATTATGAAATTCTAAGCACTCGGTAATAGGTCCCTGCCAGCATTTTCAGTCCATCCTCATTACTCTTCCACGAGACTCTGCTTTAAACTAAACTAAGCTGTCTGTTATTCCCTCACTTCTAAACTTTTTTTCTGAAATTATTTTTCTGTATAAATGTTCTGCCTTATGAAACTTACGAACTTTGTCTGAATCCCTTAGGAAGAAAGATTTTTGCCATCAAAGTTCTAGGCTGTGTGGATTCTTTTCGTATTATTCGACCTCCAAACAACGTGGAACTAAGTAGCTTAAGGTTTCTGGTTACTCAGATGTCATTTAACCGGAGTATGCTTGTACAACAGAAGTTAATTGTGATGCATGGGACACCCTGGGACTTTGTCTAGCAAATTCCTCTTCCCTTCAGACCATACAAGGTAAAGATGAGATTTTTCACTTTTTTATTAGAGACAAATCCCATGTTTTCTGTGGGCTAGAGTCTATCTTCGCAGCCTGGACCTTTTGATGAAAAATAAGCCATTCAGCCTTTGAGTTCAGTGACAAAATAAATTTCCTAGAAAGCTGGACCAGTATACTTTTAGATTCTTTTAACTTTGTAAGCTTTCTACGCCCCTCAGTTATTAAACCCAAATTGTCCTACTACTGTCTTGAAAGAAATGAGATTTCTCAGCAGTAGCAAACAACAACGTCAGTCTCTCTGAGGCTCTTAATGACTCATTTATAATGCTGACAGACACATGAAGGCTGGAAAAATTAAATGTACAGCATCATTACCTTTGAGGTTAGCATTGCTCGGAAACAGTATAGTGCTTAGCTCAACATTTTACAAGGCAAGAAGAATTCTTTTAGCAGAATGAGCTTTCTCCTTGAGGGTGTGGATAATGGAATGACAAACTGATAACTTCTTGCTATTTGAGCTTCCTGCCACAAGGCGTTCTCTAGAGATTAACTAGCAGACTCTGCAAGTCTGCCAAAGCTGAGCTGTTCTAGTCATCATAACCTATTTTGCATAGATAATTTTGGACATGTATTTTTGGTGTTTTGAGAACATCACTTTCATAGAATATGCCTTAAAATCTTTTTTAAAGTAGTAATTATTAGAAATTGCCTCAGCTATTAGCTTTTTCTGATTTGAAGATGACATGACTGACATCTCCAGGGATGCTGCAGAAAGGAGCCTGGGTACCATATGAACCAGCGTGCCTGTAGTTCCCTTCCAACCTCAAGTCGTATTGTTACTTCCATTCCATTTGAATTCTTTTCCAGTAACAGGTAAATATGCCTTAGACTAGTTTTCCTTTTTATATGTAGAACACATTTATAAAATAGATGGCTTGTTTTGATAGTTTGTAGCTGTGGAAGAGAGTGAAACTAACTGGCCCAAATGGAGACTGACAGAAAACCTGAGATCCCAAAGTGCAATCTAAACTATAGAGTGTAATATAAATGCAAATTATGTGTGCTGGCCTAGGACGTGATATTTCTCACCTCTACTACTTTTTAAGAATACCCACCATAGCATGGGACTCGGCTTATTCAGCAGGGCAACAAAAGACATTTTGTGAAAAGACAACATTGAACCTCATGACATCAACCTTCCTTGTCTTTTTCATGAATGTGTTCTTTTAATTTATCCAAACTCTCCTGCAATTTTTATAATTTTGAATCCGTGGTGCTTCCTTGAATAACAATAACAAGTTCTATACATCTTCTGTCCATTATTTGTAATGTTTTTTTAGATTTGTTCTGAAATGAACTTTAAGTTTCAAGATAGGCCCCCTTTGCTGTAGGGCTAAGCAATTTGGTGACTAGATCTGTGAATCGTTTTTGTAGATTATTTCAGTGGAAAAAAAATCTGGTTTTGTATCTGTATAGCTTTATGTTGCCAGATTATAAAGCCAATTGATTATTATAGTTCATAGGGCTTTATCGGGTATCTGCTATTCCTGGCATTTGAGAGGATGCCAGGGAGTAGAAGATATGGTATCTGCCATCAGGAGGCTTATAGCAGTTAGCACTCAAATATCTCAAGCCATTGATTCATAAAAATCATGACTATATTTATGTTACTCTGAAGTATCTTGAAGTATCATGAATAAGTTCGAACCTGGCCTCAGGAAGTTTATATTCTGATCAGAGAAAACTGGTTCTACCTCCGTGGTTTGGTTCGGGAATATGAGTAAAGGCTTGAAGATAAGAAAGAGGTACCATATGAGGAATAACTGAGTACGATGAGCAGTATTTCTATTTTAAAATTTTTGAAATTTGTAGTATGGCATTTTGGCTGAAAGTGTGAATTCAGGAATTGCCAAATGGCTTATCCTACCACTTTCCTATTAGGCAATCCTAGTAAACTTTTGTTTTTGTTTTTGTTTTTTTGTTTTTATCTCTCTCCTCTCAGTTTCCTTATCAGTCCAAGGGAGGTATCATCAAGTTTATAGTCCCTATGGGATAGTTGTTGAGGTAGAACATTATATCTAAAATAGTCTGTACTTTCAGTGAAATTTCATCTAGAACCATATATATGAATGTTAGCTGTGATAATAATTATTCTTCAGAAGATTCTTATACTTAACCCTTTTGCACAATAGATGCTGCTATTATCACCCCCATTATATAGAGATCTATATATTTAACATTCTCTTTATGCTATTTTCATTTTGTCATTTTCTCTAATATATATGTTTTGTAAAATCAAAATTTCATCTATAGCAATGCCAATCATTCTAGAATGATTGGAGAATTAGAAGTTTTTAAAGCAAAATTTTAGAGATCTAATTGTGGTTTAGCTTTTAATTCTAAAACTTAGTTTTGAACCTTTTCAAATTGAAACCTCTTAAATATGTCGTAATTTTTATTGCCTCTTTAAGCTTTAATTTTCCATTTCTTGAGGATTTGCACCTGTCAATTACTGCATTGTAGAAATTTAAAAAAAAAAGCTTGCTTTTAGTTATTTCTCTTCAAAACACAGATCTTTATGGATAGTATGCCACAGAATGATATTCCAACGAGTAAATGATGGCATTAAATACTGGTGTTCAATCAGAAAAGCAGAAGAACCTTTAAGTGTTTGTATATAATGTAAAAACACACATATAATAAAAAATTTGTTTTAGGGACTTGACTGTATGCAGTTGTGAGCTCTGGTTAAACAATTTCTTTAGATCTCATGTTGTAATTTGAAGTCTGCAGGGCGGTCAGGAAGGAGAGAGGGATATAAAATTAGGAGAGTAAGGACAAACTAGAACCCATAAGAATAAACTGGAATTTGTGTTAGTTCTCGCTGTCTCCAAAGCTGATGATATGAGTGTCCTGCAGGAGACGTTGGCACCTTCATAATTGAGCTACAGACACATCTGGCATAAGAGTCGAGGAGGCTGTAGGAGCGTCCAGGGGAAGGTGGAGCAGTTGCAGGTCCAACAGCGGCCACGTGCCAAGGTGTTGAACCAGCAAGATCAAGATCCCCAGCCTCCTAACTCTGTAAAATACAGTGGCTGCTGCTTTACTTCCACCCTTCAAGAGTGTCATGTAGCCAACCCTAACCAGAAACACGGGAAAGGAATTCAGGCAAATGTAATTTAGCCTGGACAAGTCAACACATTTAGAAAGCTACCATAACAACAAATTAGCCTTCTGTATAACTTCTTTATCATTTCAAAAGAGTAATATTCTACAGGTCAAGGCCTTTTTTAACCTTCTTATACTATCTGGATGACAAAATTCTAGGCATAACCAGTATATATAATAGCATTGTTAATGTTTCTCTAGGGCTGAGAGTCCAGTATGGGGACTGATGTGGGGGTGGAGTGTCAGATGGGTGAGGCTGGGAGAGGCTGTGGGGAGGCTGTATTTGAGGATGTAGGATTCCGATGTAGTAAAACTAAGAGTAAATATGTGAGAATATCAGGGGAAATTCCTTTGAAAAGTTTTATCAATTTATGAGATCAATTCTATTATAATTTAATAATATAATTTGATTTAGTGAGTTAACGTTGGCAAGCATAAAGATGCTATAATATTAACAGTCAATAATTATATTTTCTATATGTATTATATGCTATATTCTTATAATAAGGTAAGCTAGAGAAAAAATGTTATTAAGAAAATCATAAGGAAGAGATAATACATTTACAGTACTATACGTATTTATTGAAAGAAATTGAGGGTTGGGAGCTAGGAGAATGGGGTGAAGGGTTAAAGAAATACAAATTACTAGTTGATAGATGGTCATAGGGATGGGGAGCATGGTATAGGGAATGCAGTTAATATTAATGATGCATTGGCTAGGTAGAGAGCCAGAGGAGAGAAAGAGCAATTAAGGGGATCGTTTTATAAGCTATATAAATCTCCAACTAATGTACCGTATACTTGAAACTAATAAAAATTTTTAAAAATACATAAAAGTGGACTCGCGTTCAAGGGTCAACTGTATATGAAATGAAATTCCACTGAGTGTACAAAAGAATTTTGAACTCGACAGAATTGATATGCTTTAGCTTGTTCCCTGTAAGCAACGGGTAAGCATATCACCTTTTGAAAACTCTAGTCCTATGAAATTTTCAATTATCTGCACATTTCATGTAAAGAGCCTACGTGGATATTAACATCTGCATTAGTAGTAAGCCCTGCTCTCTAAACGGCAGACTCTGGGATCCATTACCACTCGCTGGGATAGTGGTTAACATGCTTCGTAATTATAGCTGCTTCAAGAACATAGGGATGCTCCTCAGAGAGTCTCTGCTGAAAACAACGAAGTTTTCTGGAAGCACGCCAATGCTGTTGGGCAGTTTCATGGGTTATTGGTTGTCTTCCTCTATAGAATCTAGCCCTCTTTTCCATAATGACAATATAAAATGCTTCAGAAACACACATCTCAGCAAATTGCTTTTCCTCCAGACAATTATTTGCCCTTTAAATTAACACTATTCTGAAAGGGTGGTACTTGCTGTGAACAGAAGTTCCCTTTGTCACCTCTATATGTAATAAAATGATATCTCACATTGTCTACAGAGGTTTTACATGTCGCTTAACGTAATCTTCCAGGAATGATGGCCCTGTTAGATCATAGGCATAGGTGACCATAGTAGTGATGTCTCCGTTAGGTTAGCAGGCAGGTGTTAACATCCTTGTGTTAGAATTGAGGAAAGTCAAATGCTGAGAGTTGGAGACAAGCAACTTGCTGCACCTGTCGATTGCCTACCACCCCATACCTCTTCCTCCTAGCTCTCAAAGGCTAATTTTGTCCTGGTTGCTGTCTCTGTACAAAGGCATCCTGCCCTTCAGGTTGCATCATGATTTGTCTAGGCCAGTCATGCCAATGCTGTTTCTTTTGCCAGTGATGGTCTAGGCCATGGATAAATAATACAGTTCTGGTCAGCAAATCTGAGAGAAAGTCTACTGAGATGTTTGGGGAAAGGTTTTCTCTGATTAAAATATAATACAAAGAAAAAGGCCCACTTGTTTCTGTCAGCAATGTCAAATGTACATATGTTAACCTAGAACTGTGACAGTCAAAAAGGGACAAGCCTCTGATAATCAAAGAATAGAAAAATGGAAAGACACTGAGTGCTTAATGATATTGTAGAGCCATCGAATTAACAATCTGAAAATGCCCTGCCTTTGGAATTTGTGTCATGAATGCTGATAATTATTATTGTTTAATCTGCTTGTGAATCTGGTGGTTTGCACTCTAGAAACATTCCAGACCCTCCTAGTGTGCCTTCACGACTAGTTTCCGGTCTCCCTTGCAGAATTTAAGGGGTGAATTTAAGGTTCTTTGTATTGAATGCATTCACTTGACATTTGGAAGGTGAACCTGAGGTGCAGGCTGTATTTTGTGGCTTTGCTGTTTTCTGGGAGCAAGTATGGAGATGGTATATTTGCAACAGTGTTAAAAGTCACTAGTTTCATGGCCATCAAGAGGTAATGGTAGCCTCCTAATTTCTCACTTTCCTAATAATGACAGATGTAGTAATTCCTCCCGTGGGTCCATTTTCTAGTGTTATTTTTGAATAATTTCTAGAAACCCAGCTTCAACCCAGCTCCACCAGCCAGCTCTTCCCATGATACTGTAAGCACCAAATTTCTTAGTTAAATCATTTTCTGCTTAAAATAACTAACGTGGTTTCTTTTTCTTACAGTGAGACCTTAGCTATTTACCACTTTTAGTCAGTTTTCTACTACTGATAGCTGAAATAAGCTTGGTCGAAACAGTCACATACATAGTAAATCGTGGAGCTAAGACTTCAGTCCAAGTCACATGACACAAATCCATAGCTCATTCCATACCATGTGTAGGATGTGAATAAGAGCTGTAGTTCAGTATCTAGAAGACGACTCCACTGTCCCGTTTTGTTTTGTCTGCCATTCTCTTTGTCTCCTATAGTAGCCTCCCAGTAGGTCTCTCTCTCTCCCCCCACCCGTGTCTTTCTAAACATAGCTCTTTCCTTATCAACACCGGTTTGTCTCTCCCTTCTAGAGGCCTGACCTGGCCGGAGGATGCCAGGGCCTCTGTTTACTCACTGCTCCAGTCCTGCTGCTCTCCTCATGGTCATTTCCAATACGTTTTTAAGATACACCTTAAATTTAATATGTGTGTCTGTGTGTTTTTTAATGAAGCTTCCGCCTTTCTTTCTTTGGCTTAACATCTTTTTCCTAGGATAATTATCGTTTCTTTCACGTTGTATCATAATTAGAGTGTTTATCTCTACTAGACAATGGCCTTTGTAGAGAGAAAGGCCAAAGTCATATCTCCCTTTGTATTCTACCGTCTAGAACACAGTAGACCCTCAGAATATATTTCCTGAACCGTTGACACATTGTCTGAGTATTCTAATCCAGTTATATTCTAATCACAGTGTTACTCTTTGGAATTCATTAATTCAAAAGTCTAAAGATGTTTTTTTTAGCGTTCATTTCTGAACCTTAAATATTCTATGAGGTACCTGAACCAATATTTCGCTAAAGCATGTTTGAAACCTGTATTGTGGATGAAGCTCTGTGATATTATCTGATATTGTGTACTGTTTTACAGATTGAAGAGTGACTTTGTTTCCCAGTATCTTCCAATGAATTGTTTGCCATTCATTGATCTGAATTGATGATATTTTCATGCCTGTGACTAGCCTTCAGGGACTGATGAAGTTATTTTATAGAAATCCATTTGCCCTATCATTAACTGCCCGCCCCCCACCAAGTCTGTAGAATTGTCGCTTTGTAGTTGATGTACCTTTGTTGCTATTAGAATACTCTTTATAGGGACTAAACTATTTCTGCTGCTTGTACCACTGTTGCTGCTGCTCAGTACACTGTTTCTGCCATATACCAGTCTTTAACCTTCTTCCTTAGTCTAATGATTCTTTCATTCATTTTTCCCTGTGTGTCTGTTGGCTTCCTTCTCCTATCAATTTCCCCCATGTTTCTTAGATTTTCTACCACTAACTTGATTTTTATGGCTATTGGCAGTCCTCAAGGACATTTCCTTCCTTCTGGAATATGTAGTAGAATTTGTGACCAGGGTTTATTCTTGAGAACTCCCGCTTTTAGATATTTTTTATTGCTTTTAGAATTGCTAACTGCTCCTGTTTTATTTATTTTCACTTAGAGTTGATTTAAAAGATACCGATAGATGGTCACGGGGATGGGGAGTACGGCGTAGAGAATGCCGTCAGCATTAATGTAATGGCTAGGTAGAGAGCCAAAGGGAGAAAGAGCAATCAGGGGTTCATTTTATCAACTATATAAATGTCTAACCAATATACTGCATACTTGAAACTAATAAAATAAAATTACAAAAAATTTTAATATTGAATAAATAAGTAAATAAATAAAACAGAATGCGACATGAGACCCTGGTTTATCAGGGTTTTCTTGGCTCCTAGAAAACTGATTTCCACGTGATGTTACTAAGTTGTGTTTGCTTATAGCAAGGTTTACCTTGGTAGCAATTTAAGACTCTCAACCTACAATATGTTATTAACGTTCTAGAAAACTTAGATATATGAGAAATTGAAAAGTTTGAAAGTACTTTAGAAGTAATTATTTTTTTCAATAAGTTTCATATTCTACAGCAAGGAAACTTCAGATTTCTCCCTAACAAAATAATCAGGAACTGTTAAAAGCTTTTGTCAGTGATACATTAATATGCATGGCAGCTCACCCAATATTGCTTAGTTATTTTCAAGTTGAAACTTTACATACAGCAGAATTTAAAAGGCGCAAGACATGCAGCTCAGAAGGATGTCACCTTCGTCCCTGGGTTGCTCATCCCTCTGGAGTTGTTGACCTGGGAGTTCTAATAGATTATGTACTATTTCAGGGAAACATTCTAACATCAAAAGAGAAACAAAACGGGGCTGTTTTTCTTTTTCCTAGCTGCCCCCTGGTGGCAAAGGCACAACAGATAGCAGAGGCTGTGTGGGTGCTGCTGGTGATTCTTAAGAGGGTCTCAAACCCGTCTGCGCTGTGCGTGTGCGCTTCTGAAGAGGAGCAGAATGTGGGGTCTCATTACATTTTGCTTCCCACCGGCATCTGTTCTTATCGCAGTAGCACCAGACTTTACCAGCTCAGTCAATACTTGTATATTAACAAGAGACAATCGATAGGAAAAAAAAGGAAAGTCAGGGTAATTAGGCTAAAGCTGCTGTTTATGAGTTTTCAATAATTACTTTAGCTTCCTCTTGTTTTTCCATCTCCAGAAAAATAGGGCCTGATTGAAGGACTGGGTCGTGTTTGACTGAGGACATGTCAAAATTATACAAAGCCAGGCAGGAAATAAAATTAAGCCGTATTTGTTTTAGAGCAGTAAAAGGGGCTTTGCATGATGGCTTGGGAAGAATAGACGTTGATTTAAATGTACCCGTTAGGCAGCTGTGCCATTGTTGGTACCTGTTTCATGTCATCACTTTTTCCACCACTGACAGAAGCCCACTCAGAAGCACTGTGACATGCCATGTATCAGTGCTCCAGGGGAAGATGGTGGATGGATTTCTCCCAGAAACAGGATCTTTTTGGAAGTTAGATGCCACCCTTTACAAAACCATAAAACAACAAACCTCATAGCTGCCCGCATGGACTGTACTTTGGCCATTGTTCTTTGTGGCCATAATTGACAAGGATCACTGTCCACTTACCGGGCCTTAAAGAACGGGCTGTCTACATTAGGTGAATGAGCCTAATCTTTGGTTTTGAGCCGCTTTTGAGCTAGTAATCTTTGACATTTTTGTGCTCTGATGCTGGAAGTTCTAAATAAATTAGAGCCACCCTGTTTCTGAATGCTGCATATTAGGTTGGTGTGTCTGCCTCTTAGAGGAAGGCAAAACAAAAAAACAAAAACAAAAAACAGAGGAATCCCTAGTTTGGGAGGGATAAATCTAAGGAGAAAAGACAGGTTAGTGAGAGAGGTATTTCATGTTTTATAACCATTTACAGTCTTCATTTGCACAGTTTCTGTCAGCTCAAAGCACTTTGTAAACTTTACAACCAAATTATGTACCAGCCTCATTTCACTCACCGTGATACATAGCGATTAAACATCTGCCAGGCACACATTTCCTAGAGGCAAAAAAAAAAAAAAAAAATGTAGAAGAGATCTTGTTAAATATACAGAGAAATTTTAGCTATGGGGGAACATAATACGAAGATATATATTGAACCCTTGATATGCACAAAGCATTATAGAAGATTCCCTAGGTATAAGAAATAATGTAGTAAATTCTCTGTCACCACCAAGTCCCCACCCTTCCCCCAGTCTAAGTTTGTAAATCAAGAGTGAGTGATAGAGCCAAAATTCGAATCCAGGACAGTTTGATTTCAAAGCACATGCTCTTAACTCTTGTATTACATTACAATTTTTACCTAAGGTTAATTTAAAAAGACCCTCTAGGTGAAGATAAAATGAGCAAATTGTGGTCTTTACTGACTGAACTCACTGAACTGACTGATGATAGTGATGCTGGGGAATGGGCACGGGAGATTACTGAATAAAACATATGCACCCAAAGGCATCGAAAAGTAAGCTGAGAAGGCACAGATAGAACTAAACTGTTAGTGAGAATTATTATTAATTGTTCTTATTACAAATGCTCCTCTGTGATTCCACCGCTGGCTGGTCTGCACATGTGAATCCCTGCTACATGTAGAACCTGTTCTCATTGGTGATTTGGGTCTGTCGTTTTTATAAGATTGTGTCACGGCCCCCAGAAGATTCTGTGTACCTTTTGGATTAGCTGAGGACAGGGAATTGCAAATGCAGCTAAACTTCGACACGTCTGATGGCTGAATCCTTTGCTGCCTATTACTCATGATCCCCAATATTTGGAAGATTCTAGCTGATGCCTTCCTTCATTGTGAAAACAGTATGTAATAAGAATTTGTTACTTTACTTAAAAAAAGTTATTCTAAATACATTATCACTTTGGAGTAGATGTGTTTAGAAATTTACCAAGAGGATAATTTTTGGAAGCTCATTTTTCCTTTTCCCTCTTGACCCATTTTATTTAGACATTCCAAGGAAATGTTTTTTCTGCCCTTTTTTATTTTTTATTTTTTTTGCCTCTTGTATTTGTTGCTTCCATTGCCACTCCATATGTTTCGTCTTTGTTGTTTTAACTCTATGAAAAGGTTGTGTACCAAGTGCCAAATAAGAGTGATGGAATATTAAGGCAGTACAGTTTAGTTATGTGATAAGAGCTTAGACCCAAGTCCAACTGCCTGGTTTGAATATTAGCTATGCTTTCAATTAATTATGCACTCTTCAATAAGTTACTTAAACTTTACTGTCCAATGTTTTTAATCTATAAAATTAAGGTAATAGAAGTACATATCTAATAGGCTTGTTATGAAAATTAAATGAGCTAACGTAAGTACCTTGTATACAGTGCTCTATCAGTGTTATTTTAATAATAAAAACTGTTAACTTATGTTCATAAAGCATGTATAATGATATAGAAAATGTTCATGAGAAAACTTTCAATGAAAAAAACAAGATATAAAGGGACATGATTACAGCTATAAAAACAAGCACTTAAACATTTTTGAAAGGACTGGAATACAATAGACCAAAATATTAATTGCGGTTTGTTTTAGAACCACTGCCTCCTGTTAATCTATATTTATTTTTTTGTGAGTTCGAGGTACTTGTCACAATACACAATTCTTTATTGATCTGTTTACTTGGATTTTGATTGTTTTTCCCTCTAGAATAGAGGTTTTTATGAGAAAGGACTCATGCTGCTGTTTTTCCCCATTGTGTATCATGTGTCTAATGCCAAGTGCCTGGCAGAGAGTATCTCCACCATAAATATTTGTCGAATGTGTTTACTTCTTACTTTTTTGTCTTTTCCAATTATGTTAATAGAAGTTTTCTAACTGTTATGATGGAGGAAAAGCTGCTTTAAAAACACCTCAGCCTTCTTAAAGACATATTATTGCTCTACAGTTCATAATAAGACAGCAAATAGTAAGAAAATGTTTCTCACATTACATGTTTACTTTTTTTTTTTTTTGAAGTGGCCATTCCAACTCTCAGCCTTTATTTTAATTTTTTATTTTTTAGCTTTAAATCAATCTGGGAAAATCCTACTATTTTGTTTCAAATGTACTAAAAGCTTTTCTTTTTTACTGAGGAATTTGACAGTGCCAAGAGATATAGACAACTTTAGTTATTTTGCTGGTTAAGTGTTACCTTAAAGCCTTATTATAGATGAGGAAAAATTTCACTATTCAAAAAATTGTGGCCTGGTTAATTAAGTCACAGATTCCTTCACTGGTTTACTCAGCGTTAATTTTGCCAATGACAGAGTCTCTACCTATTTGTGACCCACCAAGTCATGGTACATCTCTGCCCACGCCTGAGCGACATATAGCTGTGCCAGTAAGGGAAGACACTTGGCTTCTGTGCCAGAGATTTTGCTTTCTAACATTAGCCTTGGCATTCAGTGTCGAGGTTCATAAGGTTCTCTGGTAGCTTTATTATCCAATGCTCATTTCTGAAGGGTAAACTTCAGCAAAATAGGATTGTAATGATACACACAGATTTGTACAGAGGGAATTCAAATGGAATACAGAAACCTTTTCATCTGTCGCAGAGATGCGTCCCGTCTTTCCCATGATTCCTCATTCAGCTGCCAGACTGACAGCAATAAATTCTGCCATGGTTCTTATAGGTCAGGACAGAGTTTTCTCTTTTCCGAAGAGGTCTCACTGAGGCACTTTGGAGAAAGCCAAAACAAAGAGATAAAGAGGAGAGAATAAGAAAAGTTGAGGAGAGAGTCAGAGTTTTAAAGGTACAGCTCTCCCTGGGGAATGTTAGGACTCAGGTATGGTAAGACAAAAGATAACATTTCAAGCAGCTCTTAGAAAAGTATTTACATCTCTAAGTCTATGACAGAAGCAAGAAAAATTAGATGCGTGTAGTGAATCTTCCAGTAACATTTTGTTGCTTGACGGTCTGAGATTTCTCATCTCTGAGCCCTGAGGTCAGGACAGTTCCAAATTGCTAATGATTCGGTTGTCTGAAATACTATTATTGCTGTATGTTAAGACCTATTGGTTTTTATTTTTATATAACATTGGAATGCATTGCAGTGAACACACCTAGAAGCAATTACTGTTGGAAGTAACATAGTCCAAGATAGCGAAAGCTGTGTTCTTAGTAGAAAGAATAAACGTTCTTATGGCGGTGGTAGTGGTTGTTGATATTCCTGCTATTTTGGTTTTCTTACATGAAAGAGATTTGGTATGTTTAACTTGTAATAATTCCAAGAGGATTAGTGGTAACATCATTTACTTAAAATCACACCAGAAATATTTGCAGAAATGGATATGCTGTGAGGGTCAAATGAAATAATTTGTAAAATGGTTTTGAAATTTGCATGCATTGACATGTATGCTAGTAAGATGATGATGATGATGTATCTTTCTGGACCCTTTAGATATTGAATTGCCCTGCTCAAAAATAAAGGTGATTGAGCCTCATAGGATCAGACTGAGCCTGCAACCTGATTTAGCCTATCCATTGTTCCTGCCTCTCCCCAATTTAACATAACTGTTCCTATTCTGAGACAGTGTCTAAAATCTGTTTAATTCAGCAAGAAAAACCAGCAACCAAGGAGAATATTAATAATTTTCTTGCCTATCAGCCATCACCACATAATTACGACATCTACATCCTGATTGAAAATTTAGGCTTTCAAATTTCAAATGGCTCGTTAACTTTTTGTTCCCTGTTCTTGCACTGACTGAAAAAGAAGAATCTAGACAGGCAAAGAGGTTAGGAGACCAGTAGATTTTTTCTTCCTGTGGGTGTGTCCCTGAAGCCTCTCCCTAGTGCTAGGCCAAGCCTATTTGCAGACCTAGGAACTGCTGGTGTGGTATGAGCTGACACCTTGCCAAGCCTGTATTGCCCCTTAATACTTCTTATGCTGATCAATTATTGAACTAATGTCTTTCTACTTGGCCTTAGATTTCTATCACTAGAATTAATACTGAGGATTAGATAAAATGAACCTGAGAATATTTTCTTCAGAAGACTTCTTGTTAAAAATAATGTAGTTTGTTTATTTAATTTATTTAATTTTTTACGGCGAAACTGGTTAATAACATTGTATAAGTTTAAATGTACAAGTCTGTAATACATCATCTGTATATTGCCTTGTCTGCTCACCACCCAAAGTCTGGTCACCCTCCATCACCATAAATTTGACACCCTTTACCCTCTTATCTGCCCCCCAACCCCCTTCCTTCTGATAACAGCCCTTCCATTGTCTGTGTCTATGAGTTTGTTTTTTTCTTTTGTTGCTTTCTGTTTTATATCTCATATATGAAGGCAGTCATATAGTTCTTGTCATTTTCTGTCTGACTTATTTTGCTTAGCATGATACCTTCAAGGTCCATCCATGTTTTCACAAATGGCAGTATTTCATCCTTTCTTATGACTGAGTAGCATTCCATTGTATTTATGTACCACATCTTCTCCATCCAGTCATCCATCAAAGGATACTTAGGTTGTTTTCACATTTGGAGGGTACTGCATATAATGCTGCAGTGAACGTAGGGTTACATATATCCTTACAAAGAAATGTTTTTAATTTTTTTTTGGGGGGGTTAGATATTAGAAGAGAGATTGCTGGGTCATATGGTAACTCTGTCCTTAATTTTTTGAGGGACCGCCATACGGTTTTCCAAAATAACTACCAATTTACATTTCCACCAGTGGTATATGAAGGTTCCTTTTTCTCCACATCCTCTCCAACAGTTGTTATTTCTTGTCCTATTGATGGTCGCCTTAAAAATTATATAGTTTTGAAGAAAGAACTCAGATCCTAGAAATCTACAGAGGCTCTCTTCTCCATCAATATTCTTTATGGATAATCTAGCAAAAGCTACTAGAGAGGTAATATGAAGCCTATGAAAGACCGAGCCCCAGATTGGGAGGTCATTTTGTAGTTCCGTTGGAGGTCTCCAAGATCACTGACATGTTTGGAGATTCACTAGAAGGACTCGTGGAACTGGGCATACAGTCATACCCATGGCTAAGATCTATTACAGTGGTGTAGTAAGAATATACAGCTGTCTGACAAGGGAATTCACATCCTGGCTGGTCACTTGGTCATGTAGGCACTCTCTACGTAGCATGTACCAAAATTCCAGACTTGAAGAAAGAAAACAGGTGTTCAGCGTAGACCACACTGTTTGCACATACAGTCTATGCACAGTAAACTACCCTTATTAGTTAGGGAAAGGTGAGAATAGTTCCAAAATCCAAATTCCCAAATTCCCAAATTCTAGCCAAAGGCTGATTTTACAGGCATAGCCTTCTTAGGATAGCAGCTCAGGCGCTTGCTATGTTAGCCCTTTTTAACACAAAGGGTACGTAGATTAGCTTCATTCATTTTGCTAAATGGCTAAAGGGTGACAATGACAGCATAGGCTCAAGAGCCAGAGCAGTTGGCTTTAGGTCAGATATGTGTTCTTGCAGGTAGGAGAAACACCTCCATCCTCACATCAGTAAAGATGACTCATCGTGGTAGTAACTTGGGGGAACTTCATTACTTGAAAAGTAAAGTCAGTGATTCTACGTGTCATACTCTTCTTTGTTTTAGGAGTCCCTGTCCTAGCTGATAGACTGTTGAGTGGAGTCCAAAGGGATAATGGAAAAGAGAGAGACTCCCCCAGATGGCCCGCTTTATGGTTTTATCCATGTATCTGTGTCCTGTTGGATGGCGGCCCATATTAAAAACTTTATGTATATTTAGACCGAAGAACTCTAAAAATGTGACTTAATTTGTTTGAATTTGATCCAATCTATGTCATAAGTAATTCTAACCTGGTCAGATTTCAAAGGTATAATATTATGTCTGAAATTCTGTAGTTCAAGCACTGAGCAGGCTTCAGTGTAAACTAGTGTTTTAACTTCAAATCAGTGATCAATTTTTTTCCACACTAAAGTGCTTCTGCTCCCACAGTACCTTAAGATTCAATAAAAGATGAAGAATCCTAGCCACTCACATAACATGTTTACCCTTCCTAGCTGGCCTTCTTAAAGGTTGGTTGGCTTTTTCTTTACCAGTGGATTTTGGTGCCTTGAAGACAAAACATAAGCCTCTGAGACCAAAATGGGATTGCTGGAAATTTATCTCAAGTGCAGGAGAACAACAAGGCCTATTGTGATTTTATCATTATCAAAGCAGAGACGGGGACGTTGTATATTAGAATTATCTGGGGATTCAGATTACATGGGCTTATTTCTCTACCACATCTACCTCCCACTGTCCACTGTCTCCAAGATTCTGAATTCTGCATGCCCTTAGTAGAGAGCCATTGTTATTAGCGGTTGACAGAAATGTGTTTTATATTTCAAGCATATTTAAACCCCAATACATTTAAGATCATTGGCCTAAAGCACTTTTTTCAGTGTGTCCATTGAACTCGTTTCTCAGTAAGTCTCAGGCTGTTTTGGTTTTATATGCTCTTCCCTGAATGGAGACTCAGCACCACTGGTAGATCAAATTTTCTCTGGAATGAATGTGTATGTAAAGCAGAAATGTCTGTCGTGTTTTATTCTGTGGGGAATCTGATTTTAAGATAAGGTCGTGAGGGTCATGAGAGATGGGTAACTGATGTGCGAGGGGATTATAGACTTGTTTTGAACTTTTTCAATGAGAAAACCAGTTTTTGGTGAATGCACATATTTCCAAAATGCAAGAGTCTGGCCACTTGGAGAGAAGTCATTTGTATTTCACACCCACACGTATATTAGCATGGAGGAGGGCCAGCACACAGAAAGCACTCGTCCTCTCTACTGGTTTACTGAATCCTTGAAGTTCTTTGTTGCATCGAAAACCATCAAAATATTTGGAAGGCCAGTGTATTTCATGGTTACAAAGCCATCTTTAACTGCTTACATGAAGTTAGATCATGTCCTTCTCCTCTCCCAGCAAAGTGACACTTATTAGCATTTTTCTGGCAGTTCTTTGTAATTGCACTCGTCTAGTGTTCACCATTCCCAAATGTTACAATTAAATCATTTGAGATTCTAGTCACAATTCTAAGCAGATGTACCAAATTACAGTCCAAGACTTCTGCTTGAAATCTCGAGTTCCAATTAGTCAAATATTTGGGTTGGGAAAGGTTAGCAAGGGAAGGACCTAAGAAAACACATAGCCCAAAATAGTTTGAAATTTCCTTGCTGCTTTGCCTCCACCCAAATTTGATTTTTCAGGATGTAAGGGGGTGTTACATCTTCTGAGAAACTGCTTGGTTTCCATTTCATTCAAGTAAAATTGGTTTTCATGGACTGAATTAAAGCAGGAAAGTAAAAGTTAGGTGGATGATATACGTGAACAAATAACTTCATAACAGTACGTTGGTTTGAGCGTTGGTTAGTTCTTTGTTCTCTATTTTTCAGCAAAAGCACAGTTTTATATATAGCTCTTTGTGTCTTGCTGGTTTTTACATGTTGTCTTAAAACACACCTGTGAAATATTTTTTGATTTTTCACTTGTTTCAAGAGCCCTTTAATCTACCGTCTTACATACTGCTCCTTTCACCTGGAATGGCTATTTTATTCCGCCTCTTGAATTTTCTAATTTATTTTCTTTAAGATCAGCATTTAAAATGTCTTCTTCCAGTAAGTCCTCCTTTTGCAGGGGACTCATTTAGTCTCTAGGACTTATGGACTTAGTTTTTCAGTCGCTTTTCTTATTGCATTGCCATCTACAGGAAGCTAGTAACCAAAAGGACAGAGCATGGGTAGTGAGTCTCAGTACTGCTGGGATCGTAGCTGGCTTTCTGCTCACAGTCTCTGTGAGTCTGGTCAGGTCAGCTAAATTTTCAGAGTGCTAATATATTCATCATAGGATGGGCCTAATGGCACCTGTCTTTCTGGAATTATAATTTTTGTTTTATCTTTGGGTTGTACATTCTTTCATTCATTTAAAATATGTATTGAACACTTACTCTGTGTTGAGCAATGTGCCAGCACTAGAGATGTCAAAATGGATGTAGTCTAGGCTCTTATGATGCCTGCCGTCTAGTGGGGACAATGGACATTAAACAAGTAGTTACAAGTATGATCACTGTTTAAAAACAAAAATGATTGCGTTCGGAACGTCTTAGGAGCGTTACAGGGGAGAAGCAATGAGAAGCTGTCTTAGTCTCTTTGGGCTCTATAGCAGAATATCATAGACTGAGTGGCTTAATTCGGAGGTGAAGAAGTCCAAGATCAAGGCACTGGCAGATTCACTCTTTAGTGAGAGCTGGCTTCCCAATTCATGGATGGCCATCTTCTTGCTGTGTCCTCACCTGATGGAAGGGCTGTGGGAGCTCTATGGAATCTCTTTTATAAGGGCAAAATCCCATCCATGAGACCCGTACCCATGTAATATAATCATCTCCCAAAAGCCTCTACTCCAAATGCTATTATATTAGTGATGAGGTTTTAACATGAATTTTAGGGGGACACAAACATTCAGTCTATAACAGAAGTCATCAGAGTATTTTGAGGGGCAGGGAGCAGGAAGAAGGAGACAAAGAGGAGTCGTAGCAACTTTGCTCAGCAAATAAATGTTAATCTAATGGATGTTTTCATGGAAGATGGGAGAAAATAGGCCATGCGTTGCTGCCCTTAGCAACTTTGGCAAGTCTTTCACCAGTCTCCGTTTTCCAGTTCTTCTGAGCCTTCGAGCTCTGAACTGTCTTTGTCAAACATTGTCCCACACGATCGCCTGCATCTGGCCCCTGTTTTGCTAGTGCCTCTCTGTCACCACTCCTTTTATCCCTGTCCTGCTGAATATTCTTGATATTTTTCTCTACCAGATTGACCGTCTCTTTCAAAGACCAAAGAACTTAATATCTTCAGAATGTACTTTATTTGTATGTTCTGAATCTTTTCAGCTCAACTTTATAAATATAGGAAACTTTCATATATTAGAAATAAGAACACCAAGAAGCTGACATAACTATTCTCTCCCAAGACCAGTTCTGTAGCCTTCATTGTACCTACTTATTTTTGAAATCTCCTACCTTATAGAGATCTCACTGAGGCGGGAACTAGAACTGATTCACTAGCACACCCAAACAGATATGTGATAAGATGTTTTTAATTAAAGGAATAGGTCAACAGCCATTCAGAGATGAGCTTAGATTATATCTGAACAACAAACAAAAACTCTAGAAATGAGATATGCAAATATCTCATGGACACATCCAGCTGTCATCAGTGTGGCAGAGATGCACTGGAGGGATTAATGACTACCTGGGGACATCCAGAAAGGCTCTACAACCATTTTACCCTTGTCTTAGTCTGTTCAGGCTGTTATAACAAAATACCCGACTGGATAGCTTATTAAATGACAGAAATTTATTTCTTACAGTTTTGGAGGTTGGAGAGTATCAGGGTGCCGGGATGTGTGGGTGAGGGCTTACTTTCAGGTTGCACACGTCTTAAAGGATGAAGAGGATTTCTCCACGTGAACAAGGAAGAAAGCACGTTCTAGCCTGAGAATTTAACGTGTAAATAGCATAATGTTGGAAATATTCTCACACTTTTGCAGAACTACAAGTTGCTCATTGAACCTAGAGTGCTAGGTGTACGTGAAGGCATGATGAACATGAGGCTGCAGAGATGGGCCAAGGCTGGACTCTGAGGGCCTGTTATGTATAGAATCCAAGCTAATGACTTGGACTTTATGAGTTGGGGAGCATTGAAGTAATTTAAGTCAAAAAAATGATTTGAACTCAAAAAGGGAGTGGTATATTTCTTACAATGTGCCAGACAGACTCTAGACTCATATATGCTAACTCACTCAACCCTCGCATCATCGATATCCACAGGAACGTGTCAGTGGTGTAGAGAATGTTTTGAACCAGAGGAAAAACAAAGGCAATGAAAACAGTTTGTTATAATAGTTTGGTTGAGAAATGATGGGGTATTGAAATAAGATTGTTTCACTAAGGCTGGAGTGAAGGAGTTTTGTCAGCAGAATTGGCAGGTCTTAGACAAGCTGTTGGAGGTAGCTAACAAAATGTTCTCTGTACCTGTAAGTTAAGATCCATTTTATTCATTTATTTTATTCTTTAGATTTCACATGTGAGATCATCTGGCATTTGTCTTTCTCTGACATACTCCACCCAGCATAATACGCTCTAGGTCCATCCATGTTGTTGCAGATGGCAAGATTTCATTCTTTTTACGGCTGAGTGATATTCCATTGTGTATACGTTCTACCTCTTCTTTACCCATTCATCCGTTGATGGACTCCCAGGTTGCCTCTATATCTTGGCTATTGTAATGAACATATGGATGTGCATGTCCCTTTGAAGCAGTATTTTGGATTTCTTTGGATAAATCCCCAGACGTGGGATTTCTCCGTTTTTCTTTGTCTCTTGTTATAGGCTTTGTTTTAAAGTCTGTTTTGTCTGGTATAGGTATTGCTGCCCCAGTCTTCCCACCCCTGCCATTTTCATGAAATATCTTTTTCCATCTCTTTTACTTTCAGTCTGTGTGTCTTTCAATATGAAATGAGGCTCTTGGAGGCAGCATATGTAAAGGTCTTGTTTTCTTATCCGTGTAGCCACCCTATGTCTTTTGATTGGAGCATTTAATACGTTTACATTTAAAGTAATTGTTGATCGATATGTAGTTATTGCCTTTTTATCACCCATATTTTTGATCATTTTGTTTTCTTCTTGGAGAAGTCCCTTTAACATTTTTTGTAATTATTAAGTCTTGTAATTATTAAGTCTGACTCTTTTTTAGAATTTAGAGGGGCTTATAAGTATTGTTTCAAAGATCTAGGTCTTTAAAGAAAATGAGTTAATGCTTTCACAGTAATGTAGTTGCTGATTAGTAAATGTTTGTTGATGATGATCATTTTCCTACAGAAAAAGAAAATCTTGGTGTAAAAGCTGACCTTGTATTTCTCCCATATACCTTCCTCCGTCAACGTAGTCTGTTTAAAATATAATAACAGAGGCTGACAGTTAGGCTCAAGATCACCAGAAAATAGCTGCTAACAAATCATCCATTCACTAGTTTTATTACCACAAGTCCTGCTTGATGCTACATAAAGTTCTCCACACAACACTGGAAAGCCATATGAAGCAATCAGTAAGCCTTTTATGTAGATCTTTGTAGAGTTATAATAACAGCGTCACTAAATTTCATTTGCTGAGTGCTTACTATGCACTAGGCTCTGAGCAAATAGGCGCAGTTCACGTCTTCTCTCTCACCCTCACAGCTGGTATGCACGTACCCTGAACTTCTTAAACTCTTTTCCCAGATGTTCCTGTTTCTAATTTCTTCACGTCTTGACTCAGGGAGGAACATTTGCTTTGCACTGCTGCCCTCCCTCCTCTCTCATACCTCTTCATCTTTCAGTGCTTTCATTAGCTTGTTTTACCAGAGGATGCGTGGTGGCTCCTTTCCCAAAGAAATCATTGGAAAAATAGTGTGATACTAGTGAGATATGTGGGTGAAGAAAAAAAAAATCATACTATTCCAACATAACAACTGTTTTTTAGCTCCATACCCTCCAGTTATTTTCTTCATACATATATATTCATATAATACTACACATACTAATTTGTATTCTGCTTTTCCCTTACACATCATATTTTTTCATATTTCCATCTAATTTAAATAATTAGCATTTTCATCATAAAAACAGTATTACCCCATTACAGAAAATAAATCACTCACGATTCCCATTCTTGCTTGTTTTTTCTAAGTACCTGTGTTGCAATTTAAGGTGAAGGGTAGGGGTGTATTAAATAGCTAAGTAAGCCTTGATTGCCACTTTCTTTTTATTTGGATAATGTCACTTAAAAAAAGTTCTTTCAAATTCACTTAACCCCTCTGAACTTCCACTTGTAGAATGAAGGTGCTGAACTTGATTGTCTCTAAGATTATCTTTAAAGTCCTTTTCCACTATAACCAGTCTATGAGTCTGTTACTCTTTTAATTAATAAATCTCTATAGCATTGGCATTTCTTCACTTTTTGTGTGTGTCATACAGCCCATTAAAAATGCAGTGGAAGCTTCGGACCTAGTCTATTTAAAAATGCCCCTGTGACCAAACACAAAATATTTCAGGCAAGATTATCTACAGACCAAGAATCCTTTGCTTTAAACATAGGAAGTAAAAATTTACGGAAATGATATGTACTTTAGAAAATATTTCATATCAGAGAAGTTGTAAAAATGATGTGGTTCATTTTTCTCTTATATTGTGCAACCAAGAAGCAGAAAATGGAAAGAAATTCTGAAGAGCATGTATAAAACACATCGTAAAGGTGCATAAAAGTATTGATTAAAAGGAGTTTAAAATATTTGGGTGTGATCTGATTATTTAAATCAGGAGAATCACTGTGACTAGTCAGAGGTGAAGACTCTTGGAGCGGTATACGGGAATACTACAGTTAAGCTGCTAGAACGAGAGGAGAAAATGGGCAAGGTTGTGACTGGCTGGCTGCTTTTTAAAAACTTGTATTGAAGGTCTAAATATGTTCCTTAGCTTCACGGTACATTATTACAAAATCTGTCTGTGAAACTGATTGTTCAAGGTTTTGTTTCCTGTATGTAAAGAGCATAAGCAGATATTAACATTCTGCCTTAACACAGATGAGGCCACTTTCTCCTCCAGGGCCCTCTTCTTACATGTGGATCCCAACTTTAAAATGCATTTATAGTGGGCAATTGATGTAATGTTGAGTGTAAGCCATTGAACATAAATTACATTTTATTGCTCAGTTAAATTTCTCAAGATATTTCTGCTGAGTTAAGGAAGATGAGTGAAGAAAGTCATTTTAGAAAAAAATATGAAGCATCTCATTTTTAAAGATGTCGACTATGTTTGACTTGTGATTTAGCTGTTTAAAAGAGTGTCACGGGGATACGTCAGCTTTGGAAACGCCTAGGTCGAGATGGCAGAGAAGACCATCATCAGACAGCTTTTTTCCTGAGAGATTTTTGGTGTCAGAACTATTCAGTTGATTCTTCTGAGAGAGGCTTTTATGCCATGGAATCCCAGTGTGCATTAAATTGTGATTCAGACAGAACAAGAATCCCAAGAAGAGATGTCTTTCTTAATTTGTGGAAAAGCTTTCTTATCTTAAAATACCTAGAATACTGCAGGTCGGGATAAAGACGGGGTTTTCATGGATCTGGATGCTAGTTAAATATTTGTTTGGTCAGTGACCCCAAAGCAGTTGGCTTTTGAATGTCTCTTCTCAAGTCCTCAGTAGTATCTGTGTGGCAGACACTGTTCTTAGTGCTTTTATATTTAACTTATTTAATCTTGTGAGGCAGGGACTTGTGATGGTTAATTTTATGTTTCAACTTGGCTGGGCCATGGTGCCAAGATATGTGCTCAAACATTATTCAGGATGTGTCCATGAAGGTGTTTTTGGATGAGATTAGCATTTAAACTGGTCGACTTTGAGTATAGTGAACTGCCCCCCATAATGTGGGTGGGCCTCATCCAACCAGTTGAAAACTTGAACAGAACAAAAAGACTAACCTCCCCCAACATAAAATGAACTCTGCAGCTGACAGCCTTCAGGTTTGAACTGTGACATCATTACACACGTGCACACATAAGCACGCGCACACATACCCTATCTGTTCTGTTTCTCTGAAGAACCCTGACTGCTGTGTACTATGTGCTATTCTAACCATTTTGAAGCAGATGAGGAGCCTTGAGTCTCTAAAAAGTTAAATGCCTTGCCTGACACAGCAAGTAAGTGGTGAAGCAGCTGTCTGGCTCCAGAGCCTGATTTCTCACCGAGTGGTGAAGGAAGGACCACTTTCATGCTCACTTTTATCTTCTGTCCAGTCAGGGAATTCTGACATGCTGGACTATTTAGGAACCATTTCTAATGGCCCCACTTATGACCGTGACCTAGGCAGAAAGTCACAAAGCTAGCATAAAATAATGAAACCAATGCATAATTTATTGGTTGAATGGAATGGATATTTATAGAATGCCTATGATTTCCCAGGCACCATGCCAGGCGCTCAGGAGACAGAGATGAAAAGGCCGGGATTCTGTCTCTGAGGGGCTCGTCCCGCTGTCTAGGAGAGGCGATATGCAAACCAGCAGGCACGTTTAGGATGAGAGGGTTTCTGTGTTGGAGTATGTTGCAAAGGCAGTGAGAGCACTGGGGATGAACTAATGCTCTTTCTTTTTCACCTCCGTTTTATGTATGCATATACATTTTAACAAGTAAACAGAAATATGGTATACCATTCTAATAGTGTACAGTGTCATACAGTTACACACTGAAAAATGTGTGTGTGTGTGTGTATAAAGTAGCATTAATTTTTCTTGCCCAGATACTAAAAAGGATTCTTTATAAATCTTTGAAGGTGGAAAAGTATAAGGAGAAAGGCCAGGAGCATATTGATGAGCTAGGCAGTTGAAATATGAAATTTTGTAGGATTCAGGGGTTGCCCCTCATGCCCCAAATCCCCTCCCTTCAGCTTGTAGAGTACCCAAAATTATACCATTAAAAACTTCTGGCTTAAGGCACTTTCCCCTAAGTTGTATTCTGTAGAATTCTACTATTTTGCAAGATGATAAAGATGTCCTAGGCAGGCAAAAATTTCCATAAGCAAATAAGAATAAGATTGGAAAAATACTACAACTAATCCCATTGTTGGCATTTCATTACTCCTTAGAATAATAAGTCTAAGAAGTCTTATAGTAAGAAAAAAAATCTATCTGGTTTTATTTATAACAGCACCTCCCATATTCATATGACCACAGAATTTTTTTATGGAATATTGGATTAAGATGTTATTTCTCTGAGCAGTCTTCTCTTAAGATTCAAATGGATCTGGGAGAGGCTAATAAATGACAAGGTGATGATAATATATTAATGATGTGATAAAATAATATCTCAGCTTCATTGTGTGTTATGTATATCCCAGGCACAGCTCTAAAGTAGCTTTACATGTATCATCTCATTTAAATACAGCACTCCGAAGAGCTCTCTCATTTTACAGATGAAGAAATATAGGCTTAACAGGATTGCATACTTTTTCATGGTGACACAACTAGTCAGTGGCAGAGGCAGGATCAAACCCTGCTGGTGTGACTCTAAAGCGACTCACCTCTAATTTTACCACCACTGTGTAATACTACACATAAAGTTGTCATCAGATACTTACAACTTAGAATCACATAGTTATTGACTCCTTTCACCATGACAGCAGGCTGAGGGAAGGGCCTCGCTGAGTTGGACTTCTGACAGAGGAAGAGGCAAAGGCGTGAAGCAGGTAGTTTATCACTACCCCCCACATTACTCTTCTTCTACTGTACTCCTCCCCCACAACGGAGGAGTACAGTAGAAGAAGAGTAGTGTGGGGGGTAATGGTAAACTACCTGCTTCATGCTTAACGTCTAAAAGCAGACTCTAGCATGAGGAAAGAAGACACAAGCAATATAGGAACAAAAAAATGAGAAGGAGCGGGGTGCTCGTAAGAATTAATCATTGCCTCTCCAAGTCAGCACCAGTCTGATCAAAGGTGAAAATGTAAGGCCAAGTCAGATACCGTACAGGAAAAACCACCGGGAGATGACGTGCTTTCTGATGTGCCGTCTGTGCCGTCGTGACATTAGGTTCTGTGCAGTGTGGCTCATCAGAGAGCCCATGGACACGGCAAATGGTGTCCAGTCAGAGCAGCTTCGTATAGCAGAGGCATTTAGAAGGCCCTTTCTTTTTCAGTTAGTCTTTTTTAATGAAGTGAGTAGCATTTTAATGTATTTTTGTACAGCAACTACATGTGAATATGTGTAAAACTCTTAATTGACACAGAAACTTTTTCAAAATATTGTTTTAGTGATGGAATGGGAAAAGGAGAGATATACAGCATCTTAATATTTTCCTGTAAGAGAATGTCGGTTCCATGTAAGGAGGAAGAGGAGGAGGGCTATAAAATCATTAGAAACCTGTCCTTTTTGAATCTCAGAATCCAGTGTCAAAAGTCTTTTTTTTTTTCCTAGACAGCAGAAAGTTTTGTGTGACAAAAATATTTCCAAGGCTCAGGGAATGATTTCCCTAGTGCAAGAATATTTGATACAACAAAATTATAACAGTATAAACAGATATGTATCCTCTCTTGGATTTTATGTTATCATTATTTGGCCTGTAATTCCCAGCATCACAACTTGATTTCAAAAATAAGACTGTAAATTCACAACCCTGCACCCAAAATTAGCATGTATCAGCCTATTAACGATCAGCGAGAGCAAACAAACTGATAAATTAAGAATTTAGTATTAACAGTAGATCAACTGGGGCTTCAACCTTCCCTAATTAAGAAGTCTTAAAGGAAGATTAGCATTTTCTGTTGATGTTTACCTCTGTAATTTTAAATAAAACAATGTAAGCAGAAGATACCCTAAGGAACGTTTTTGGAAAAGTTCCAACAATTGCATAGAGCCACACGGACGAAATAACTTAATTAGCTTGGATAACACTTTCTTCTAAAGCTTTTGAAACAGATTCATGAAACTTATAAAAAGCCATGTTTTTTTCTAGCATATGTGAGAGTTTAAGGGTGCTTAAGAGCATACTTTGAAAGATTTGCTGAGTCTCCCTTGATAAAGTGTACTATTGCCAGAGTTATAAGGAAAAGAGGCTGCCTAGAGTATCATCCAGTCGTCAATGTCGCCATTGAATTTAGAACTAGAAAGAGACTTTGGAACTCTTTTAATTTATCTCTGTTTATGAAAGAGTGAACTGATGCATAGATTGGCTATGGACTCAGTGAAGGTCCCGTAGCTAGTTGAGGTGACAGAGCAAGGGTTAGACCCCAGATGGCCTAAAAGGTAAAAAGAGAAAAGTTCACTGTTCTTCCCAGCTCCGCCATATTGCTTGGCTGGTAGTTGATTTGGAATCAACTTTGTTGACTGAGATAATAGCTGATAAATGAGTTCTCTGTGTTATGTGGTTCAATTCTAACCACCTCCCTTACTAGCAGTACTAATTAGAAAGCAGATACTTTCACCTAGGCCCAGTGATTTTTATCTCTGTTTAACAAGGGACTGACCAAGTGGACAATATAGGTTGGCTTATACTAGTAAAGTGTTTCTTCTCCATGCTCCCGTGAAACTTCACTGAAGTGACTTGCCAAGAAGGAGTGAGAAAAAGGCACGTGAACAGATACATGAATGCTCTTTTCAATTCCTCCCTGAGTTCTGCTCTTTCACGACTGGGCCTTTCTGTCTACACCTTTGGAGCAGGAGACAGCACAGGTATGAGGAGTGAAGCCTTGTCCAAGAAGACACTGAGATGCAAAGGGGGTAGGTTTCCAGTGATTTTAGAACCCTCCCTTCCTCCTTACTCCAGGAACTGACATTCTATTAAGGGAAAATGTTAAAATGGGGTTATAAATTTTATAATCCAGTTGGGTACTTGGGTGTAGGAGGAGGCAGCGCTCTAAGATGATACTTGAAAGTAGCGATAAGAATTTTTTCCTTCTTTTCATTTACATATGTCTTGTGTCCCACATAAACTAAAAATTCCATCACTGTGTAAATGATACAGCTGAAAGTTAAGCTGCTAGGCCTGAGAATATTAAATTGCTGATTTTTGACTATATTTTACCTATTAGATGTCAAGTTCATGTGTCTTACCCTAAATAAGAAAAATCAACAAATGAGATCATATATGTACAAAAATGTCATAAATTACTGGTGAATATATAAAAAGTTCATTATTACTAGAAACCAAAAACTGAACATTAAAATCATTTCCTTACCTTTGTCAAGTGGTAAGCCGACAGGTATTCTTGTGCTCTGCCAGTGGGATCATTGATTAATATAACCACTAAGGGTGGAAATATTTAAACACAGTGTTTTTTTACTTATATGTATTTATACCAAGGTAGTATACTGATATGTGAGTAAATATTTTTGTACAGATACATTATTCTCAGCTTGTTTATTATAACAGTAGAAAGTTGGAAACACACTAAAATTCTAGCAATATAGGAATGGTAAGTTCATCATGCTACATCCATATTGGTATGGTGTTATATGGTAATTAAAATGATATTTACCAAGTGTTCTTAATGATACTGAAAAGTGTCTAGAATATAAAAGGTGAATATTAGGTAGATGGTCAGACTAGTATATACAGTAGGATCTTAATTATGTAAAAAGCTGTCTATAAACATAGAAAAAAGACAAGAAATTATATCAAAACATTGGCGATAGCCATTCTTTTCTTTGTACTTTTTATGTTATGCAGTTAACATGTATTGCTTGTATAATGTAGGAGGCCATTTCAAATAATCGTTTATTGGACACCAACTTATAAAGTCAGGATGTCTCCCGGGCCAAAGGTTAGCCTATCCACATAGAACCATGGACATCTGCATTTTTAACAACTTTCTAGCTGGTATTGGTGCTGGTAGTCTGGGCAACCCACAGATACTGCTATGAATGGTGGTTACATTTGTCTAAAACAGGACTGAGCCCCAAATGCTTATTTTTTTTGTAAGTCATCAGGTTCGAACAAATGACGGTTTGGCCTACAGTCTGTTCACTCTCTTAGTATGTTTCTGCCCTGAGGACACGATACTGTGCCTTTCCTTTCTATGTCTTCTTCACCTAGCACAGTAACTGGCATAGAAAAAAATGTCAAGTTATGTTGGTTGGCTTATTGAACGAAGTAAGTGGTGGAAGCATAATTTTGAAATTATAAAAAATGAATTGGATTCCTGTCTTCATTATTTTATGAATGATGTGATATTGGACAGATTGATTACTTAACCTCTTGCTGCCCCAGTTTGCTCATCTGTTAAATGATTTCATGGGGTCTTTGGGAGGATTAAATGAGTTAATACATAAGGTTTGGAATAGTGCTTACTAAATGTTAGCAGCTGCTGTTACTTTCATATAGAACTGCCTGCATTTTACTGTTTTTCAAAAAAAGAAAAGTTATCTAAGTATTCAGAAAAAAAAATTGTAACACCAAACCCTTAAGAGGGAAATTATAATTTTTTTATTAAGTATAGAAACTTGCGAAAGGACTGTGGAGAAAATAGAGTTCTCTGAGAGCAGTATGGCAGATTTGTACTGGACATCTCTGCTTTTAGCAGCCTTTGTGGTCCCGGGGTTTACCAACTATAGGACCTCTCAAAAGTACATGAGAGTTTTAGTTTTCTTTTGATTTTTGTGGCCATGAAAAGTAAAAATAAACCACAAAGAAACATAACTCTCTGGGGTCAGTGAATTTCTTAACCTTGGGACTTTTGCCCCTGTCTCTTATGTTCTTTATGATAATTCCGATTCCCTTGTAAGTTACATGTGAAGATAAATTTGGAATTATGGGTAAATGAATTAGCACGGCGCCAGGCACACAGCTGATTTTTCTTGTTAATAAATGTTAATTAATTTTCTTTTACTTCCCCACTTTCACTTCTCTGCATTCCATTATTCTTATGTAGTTTTTAAATGTTGAACAAATGTTTCAAAAACTGCCCTAAAAGGTGACAGATTTAAAATAATAATTCTTCTGATACTTCTGCCATTCAAAAAGAGAAGATGGTCTCTAAGGAGTTAATTCATACGGTGAAAATATGAAGCCCTCTCTGTCTTCCAGGGCAAGAGCGTTCATAGATATTTTGTTGGGGTGTCTCTGAGTTGGGGACAAGTCCGTTGACCTCTGTTAGGAGAGCTCCAGCATGCCATGGGCTGAGAGGATTGGCCCATGAACAGGGCATTTCCCTGAGGCAGACCTATCACTGGATTTTGTTTGCTTTGTGACTTTCATTTCAAAAACTTCCCAGTCCCAGAAGAGAGATTTCCTGTGAGACAGTTGGGAAAGAAACTTTTTATCTCAGATATGCCAGTTAATTTATTTTAGTAATATTTAAAATAATGAGAAAGTAAATAATTTCAAGTGTTTTGAGTAACTTGATACGCCAAGCATCGCTTAATACTGATCAAGCTTTCGGTAATCTGGAGAGTGTTGAGATCTGTTATACATAAATATAGACCTTCCTTCTTTATGTGACATCTGCAAGGTGGTGGGAAAAAGAATAAAGTCAAAATCCAAAGACCTGGTTTTGATCCCAGCTGTGCCATTTATTAGGTAAGTGGTCTGAGGCAGGTCATTAACCTCCCCAAGTCTCAATCACTGCATTAAACACACAGTGTTTACTAGATAACTGTGGTCATGGCCATCAGGTAAGGTGAAATGTGTGAAAAGATTTTATAGCCTATGAAGTCCTACGTAGGGGTAAGTGGGACTTGTTAGTCTATTGGCCGTTGTCTTTAATATTACATTGTTTGTGGACATAAGTTTGTTTGTTTGCCTATAAAATGGGCCTATCCTATTGCTTAGGGGGCATTTACACTTTCACTTAACTGGGTATTGTATCTAATTAGGATCACTATTTTTCCTCCTTGAATGGAAGTGATCTCTAACAGATACAGTTATAACCCCACCTGCCTTGTGATTGAATTTATCACTGGTTTACATGTAACCTGTGCTAGGTAAAAACTTAAAATCTGAATAGCTAAATCTTTTTTGTATGCAGAATAAATAGGATTTTAAAATAGCTTGTTCTCATTTTGAAAACCCAGGGTTAATGGAATCTTTCTGTGATAGACTTGCAGTTGAAGTTATGTGTACGTCTCTAGATATGCTCTTTTGCCATGGGCAAATCATTTGCTTCTTAATCACTAAATGAATCATATTTTTTTTAAAGTATAGGATAAAAATAAAACTTTAGGAATTTTTTTTTTTTAAGATTTTTGTATAGCATAGCATTGTGATGTTAAAGTTTATACTTGGAGTTATTCTGGAAATGACCTAATTAAAATTTTATCCTTTCTGCATTAATTACCTTCCTCTCTATTATAATCTTTTCTATAAGGAAACTGTCAGATTAGCCCATCATTTTCCTTTCCTCAGTGTTTAATAATCATCACACTTCAAACTTTACCTGTGAGTCGTAGTTCCCCTCCCTTTTGGAATGTATTTCCCTATTTTGGGACTCTTTTAGGACTCAAATGGCATATGATTTCTGGGTGACTTTCTTTTTGAAGGATAGTGTACTTTAGGAGATTATGTAAAATCACGAGTTTTGTGAGGTTATAATCTGGTAAAGTTCAGATGGAGCTAAAGAATCAAAATCGATTGAACTTTTATCAGGAGTGCTGAGTGAAATAAATGATCTCATTCTCCAGTGCTCCCCTTCAGTAAGATTTTAACTTTTTTTTTTTTTTCCTTGAATATGGCTTTTAGGAAGCTCATATTTGGAACTTCTGTGCTTATTTTAAAAAAGACAGAGATAGCTTTATAATTACTATGTAAGAACTCTGGAGTGGGAAAGAATACGTTGGCAAGGCATATTACAATTACTTTGTCATGCATCTGGTTATGTTGGCATATTTGTTTAATTAAATTCCCTGCTAATTATAACTATGTACTTGTGTTAATTATTATTTGCTTAACACAGGAAACTGTAATTCTTTAAAGGAAAGCAACAGGCTTTCTATTTAAGTTAAATTCCAATTTAATACGCTTCCTAAAATAATAATAGTGATATTTATTAGAATAGTAGTTGAAAAATATTTATCTACCTCAGTGAAATTTGGACTGGCTAAAATTTAACAGAGGTGTTTTATTTTCAGATTGTAATTAGGAATCATAGAGTTTTAGAGTCTAATGGTGAGCATTACCAAACCACTATCTGATACAACACATGGTTCATCTACTGAAGGATAAATGTTCAACCATTCAGGAAAATTTTCCTTGCCTTTCCAAACCTCTTTATCACCTATGCTAGAAGAGAAAGGCAAAGAATTAATTAGTACTTGAGAATGATTAGCAAAGACTGCTATATTCTCCGAAGCCTTTATTTAAGTCAGATCACCTGGTTCACTTGGTTATGATCACTCATGATACTTAGTATATTTACAGGCTTTCCCAAGCTTGCAGATCTTTCATTAGAGTTAAAATAAGATTCCCAGTAGACCTGGGTCTTTTCCATTTCATTCTTTTTCATCCTCTTAGTTTCAAAATTTTTCTACCTCCATAGGTTTTCCCTTCTTCACAGTCTTTGTCAGACACTAGATATTTTTTAAAAATTTTCCCACTTACCTTGTGATGAGCTGGGAATTCTTATTTATATAACTGTCCCCTTCGATTTGCATATGTGCTTGCTTCTATTCAGAGGGCTTGATTCTTATCTCTTCATTTAGTGTAAAACTAAATTCTTTCTCTAAAATACCAACTTAAAAAATTTTTGCAATTTATTTTCCCTGTTTACTCTCTCTGCTTCATGTCAAAAACTTTAAGAGTTTTAGTTTTAGCTCCAGACAGAAACAGATTCAAAACACACCTCTTCAGTTAAACCGCCAATTTTCTGAGCCTTGATGTCTTGTAAAATGGGGCTCTCAGTGACATCTGCCTTATAGTGCTAGAGAGAGTGTTAAATGACATGACACATGTAAAGCATCTAAACTCAGTTATCACCAAGGTTAAATGATAAACCTTCATTGGCAAAACGGAAACGTCGCAGTGTTTATGAGAGGGATTCTTAGTTATCTGAAATTTGTATTTGGCTCACAGGAAAGTAATATCTCTTAGCTACATGATAACATTCTAATGAATTACCTCAAATTTGAGGCCATGTTTAGGACAGATGTTCAGGTCAGTGCAACAAACACTTTTTGGTGTGTTTGCCTCCAGGCACTGAACTGTCCAGGAGGAAAAAGCCAAGGCCCCTCTTCTCAGACAGCCACAGTCTGGTGAACAAGTCAGATCAGTAAATGGATAATTTCAAAATGTTATAATAAGGGCTTTGGAAGAAATGTAAAGCCCAGGTTATGGGAACACAGGAAAGAGGATGTTGTATCAGAGACCATGACATTTAACCAGAATCTTTCAGAATAAATTAGGAATTAGGCAGGTGAAGATACGGGGAGGACGCAGCCTGTGTGCTTTCTGTTAGAATGAAAAGCACGTAGGCTTCGACACCTGATGCGCCAGAGACTGGGCTGGCCGCACACAAGGCTGTGTGATCGTACATAGGCCAGTTACTGCACCTCTCTGAACGTCACTTTGCACATCTTCATTTAGTGTTTACCACAAAACATTCTGAGAATTAAATGTGAGAATATTTATAAAGAAGATAGCTGAGGCCTGCGGCATACTTGTTTTGAAATAAGTTGGTTGGGTCGTAAACATTGAAGATTTGACTTTAGTTACCCAGAAAGCCAAATTTTGGCATTTGATACTGGCTGAACTTGCCAACCACCTACATAGTGGTTAGATTACTAAAATGGAAAGTTTTATTCCCAATTAATGCACCATTTTTCTCAGAGACTGAACAGACATGGTTTTGATCCATCAAATCTTTCTGTCCTGGGGTTGTGTCTGGTTTTTATTCCAATTTTAAAGTCTGTCTGCACACATTGTGCCTTGAGCCATTCAGCACATAGAAGGACAAATGGTTTCTTTTTATTATTCTTTTTATTAACAACTAAGAGAGACAGTTAACATTTATTTAAGATAAAAAGAAAAAGACCTAACTTGAGAGAAACTTTTGGTTATTTGCTAATGAAGAAAAAAATCTCCAAACGCAATACATCAATCCTGTTTCCTAGATAACAAAGCAAATCTGAGACATTTTTGAACTTTTCCCTTATTCCCTTTATCATGAATGTTTAATATCCAAAGGAGCTGATTTTTGTACAGAATTAGCTTCCAGGTTTGAAGGACTATTAGCAGTCACCACAGGGAGCCTCACACTTCGATGATATCTGCCACCCTTTTTTTCCAGAACAGAATCTCTTTTCCTGTGGTTATAGCAAGTGCCTTTGTTTCTGGCCTCATCGCTATATTTTAAATATGTCCACCTGCGCCAAGATGAGACATCGAGAAAGTGGTCAGTTTTTATGCTGAGATAGAGTAGATCAGTGCTTTAATAAGCTTGGTAAAAATCAACATGTATGCCCTTCTATACATGTAGAATGTAATTTTTTTTTTTTTTGTAAAGAGAGCATTTATTTAATTTTACTTATATAGGTAAAATCCACTAGCTAAATATTTGCTAGAATGTAATCTCGATCCCTCATATGGCTATTTCAGTAAAAATGTCATAAATGTCCTTGTATTTTATAATCATAATATTATGTCTTTTTTAATCACTTTAAGCATCTAGCGCGTGTTATCCTGTTTATCTTGATGGTAGACCTAGCAAGTAGATGCTGACATGATTTCCAGGTTATTTATGAGGAAACTAGGGCAGCAGGAAGTCAAGCACCTTGCCCGTCACCCTACAGCTAACAGAGCTGAGATATGCACACAGGCCTGTCTCGCTCCAGAGCCCAGACTCTCAGACACGGGCTCCACTGCATCTTTTTAATTCTTCCGTGGTCTTCTAAAGTAGATTTTCCACATGGCGGTCCCTCATGTAGACTATGGTTTACTTGATCTTTTATGATCGTGCTTGTTAGCTTATTAATAGTTTTGTTTGAAAACACTAAAAGCTAGCTGGAGCCAATGCAGATTTAATAAGATATTTATTCAGTAAGTAAATTTTTGCTATTAATAAACCAAACATTATATCAGGCATTGGAGTTTAAAACACAACAACAACAAAAAATAGCTCTTACCTTGAGGAGGTCACATCCTGTTGGCAAAGTGTACACAAATTTACAATTCTAGAAAGCTCTAAGAAATGGTTTTTGTGTTGTGGGGAGACTCACTTAGCAGTAATATCTGACCTGAACGAATATGAGGCTATATATGGCCTTTATTGGTACCTTTTTGTGTAGTTTTTTAATATATGCATTTGATTATGATTTTAAGCTACCCTGCTGTAAGTTTGGGTGCCTGACAAGCCTTCACGTGGATTCTATTTGAAGAAATAAATTCAGGATGAGTTACCATAAGGCATTCTAGGACCAGGGTTAAGACCCAGGATTGATCCGCAAGCAAAGCACCAATTAGAATTCATTATTTATTTTTTAAAGTTGTCTTTATAGAATTGTATGTGTTTAAGAGTTGTATTCAACTATAACCCAAGCAACTTCCACCCCTTGGTGATAAAATACATCAGTCGCACTTCGGTATTTTCAGACAAGGCATGGAAGTTTGATGGTGGGAGGAAAATCTTGAATAAGTTTCCAAAGTGAAAAAGAACAAAATGGCCCCATAGCTTCATATCTCAAAAGTAATGACGCTTGTCCTCTTCCCATCAGGAGCTTTGTTGTTGTTGTTGTTGTTGCCTTTTATGGAACAGTATTTCATATATAGAAGATACTATGTAAAGCAGTTCTCAAAAAATTTGTGTTTTATCTTTATAGAGAATTCTGCCTTGTAGTCTATCTGTATTGCTAAAGAAGGTGCCCAAATGCATCTTCTCCAGCTATTTGTAAACAAGATACCTTACATTGATTAATTACTCATAAAATTCCTGAAAGATACATATAAACGTATCAGGCCTGACCCCTGTGGTAAACTGACTGACTCTAAAGAACTAAGTCTCAGCCAGAGGTATAGAAATTGCAGTTTGCAGCCTCCAGCACCATCATGACTGGGGACCTGGGGATGGGGTAATGACTGGAACTCATAAATCACGTCCAGTAGGCAGTTTCACTGTGATATTTCACAGTGACTCTCCATCCAGTCAGCAACGTGTTTTACCACTCCCAAGAAATTCACAAAATCACACCAAATGGTTGACTCTTTACACTCCATAGCCCTAACAGTAGGGCTGTTCTACCATAAAGTCACTAGACTGTCATCTTCAGTTTTGGTGTGATGGTTTCAAGGATACTTCCATGTCCAACGATCTTTCTCTGCTGCTAGAGATTTATTGAGTTATGTATTGTTTCCATTTGTTTATCATTTATTTATTTATCCATTCATGCATCGAATATTTACTGCATACCTTTGGCATGTTCTTCTTCTTCCTTTAAAAACTAAAGCTATGCCCAGCCCCTTGTCAAGGGAGGAAGAGAGAAGGAAGTAGCAGTTTCTGAGCCCAAACTATGTGCCAGCCACTATACTAGAGACTTTAATCTTCCAAACAACCCCAAAGGGTAGTTGATAATAGTGTCTATTCTGAAGCCGAGGTATTTGAGACTCAGAAGAGTGACTTACCCAAGCTCCCATAGCTACCAAGGGCAGAACTAAGGTCCTCACTCAGTTCTGTCTTCCCCAAAGCCTATGTTAATGCTTCCTGAAGGAGCGTATAACCCAGTTAGAGACACACAATGAAAGGTGGAGTATAACACGTGCATTAAGAAGTTTAAATAAGATGCTGTGGCAGTTCAGAGAGGGATAAAAATACATCTAGCCAAGAGACTAGGGTATACTGCCTGGGGGAGATGACATTTAGGTAGGGCATCAAAGATGAGAAATATCACATGTGCACCAAATTTAAATTTTCTTTCATCCAGAAAGTAGGTGTCTTATTATGGATGGTCTTACACAGTGTTTTGGTTACATAGAAGTATAGTGAATGTTTGAAATAAATATTCTCCAGCATAAAAGTAAGTGAGGGGAAATTTCGAGGCATACTTTTATTTTTCCTTTTTAAAAAGTGCTCTTAGGTAAGGTACTTTGTTGGTAAAGTCTAGACAGGAAGTAGCATGAGGGTATTAATTAATTAAGTGCTGAGGGAGACGGATTGCATAATTTTGAGGAGGTAAACCTCGAATTGAGGGATTCAAAGTCAGCGACTTCTAAATGAACATCTTAACTGTAGCCTTTGTCCCCAGAGCAGTCTTTCTGCAACACCTAGCCAATGACTTTGTCACCTTGCCTCGAACCCTTCCCTGCCTGCTTTTGCTTTGCTCTCTGCTTTACCTCTGTACCTCACTCAGAGAACTCAGGCTTTACGCTCTCCCCTCCTCCAGCCATTGTCTGGCTTAAACGCCAGTTTTCCTCTGCTTAGCCTTTCCTGAGAACTAATTGCTCCTTTCTTTCCTCGCCACTGTACACTATGTATATTTGAGTCACAGAATCTCTAATATTTAATGCACTTTTCTATTTAGAGGTTGGTACCTTCTTACTAGATGGTAATTTTTTTGAGAACAAAAAACATACCTTTATCCCCCAGCACTTAGCGTTATGCCTGATACATAGTTATCACTCAGTTAAGTACTAGCTGGATAGATGGATAGATATATGGACAAATGAAGAATTTTGTCTTGAGCTGACACTGTATGTAGCAACCCATTTGCCTTGTTAAACCTCTGGGCCAGCTGCACCCCCTCAAAGGCCTGAGCCATGTAAGACTGTGCACAAGGTGTTGGAGCAGAGCTAATGTAGGAAGACCCAGATTTAGATTTTTTATATGGTAATTACTTATCAGTACTCTCACTGGCAGATGTAAATAAATATCTGATGTATAAGTAGATTACTAGATTTTATTGGCTCTTGTATATGTATGTTATAGTTAAGTTACTGCTTCTCACTACATAGTCAAGATCATAGCATTTTAAAAATAGAACATAATTATCTGCTGTGATCACCTAGATAAAATATTATGGCTTATTTTACATTTCAATAATTCACATGATGGAGCTTCTTAAATATTTAGCAGCATCTTAGATCTCAGCTAATTCTTCAACAGAAGTTGGAACTGGCTTTACCAGAAGACATAGGCTTGTCTTTAGGCCTCTGGCACCAGGATCATTCCCACACTGTCTGATTACTCCTTGTGGAGGAATGATGGGAGCAGGTATGTCGAATAAGTAGAGCCTGGAGTTAAATTAAGGAGCTGACAAGCATTACACAATTCACTTTGCTTTGGGGTCATCTTTGTATTTAATGAATATTCGTTGACCGATTTCTTTGCCTTAGCCCAGGGATTTTCAAAATATTTGGCCATAACCAACAGTACACAGGCATACATACATAGATACTTGTGTACATACATATACATACATATATATATAAACATATCTTACTACATACAGTGCACTCTGATATTTTCTTTTCTGTTTTATTCTATTGCATATCAATCCATTCCATGATGGTTATGACGCACAGTTTGAAAAACACTGCTTTGGTCATTCTCTGTAATACAGATTAAGCGGGTATAGAATTTGTCTTCCACTTCCAGAAAAATCTTACATGGTTGTGGATGTGCATTGCAACAACGTTGGAGGGAGTGAGTGGGAGTTACAGGTGTATTATATGAAGGATCTTACACAGCTTCTATCAACTGACGTTTTTTGTGTGTCATTCCGCTTCATTTGCTGGTGTGCCTTGTTTAGTTGCAGATTATCATGGATCTGTTTGGGAAGGGTGTTGAGTAATCTTGTGAATGAAAAAATGAACTGAGGGAAATGACTTTCTGTAATGATTCAGGCCCTATCTCGTCTTAACACCCTCGTTAGACGACGTCAGTAATGATTCTGTCTCTGCAACTCATTCCTAAAAAAAAATTAATTGGAAACTAGATAGCTCCCTAATAATTATGCTTGTTTTTGCATAATAGGAGTAGAAAAGGATTAAATTCTTTGTTCTAATTAATAGGAATGAAAATAGAATCGCAATCTGTGGTATGGCAAAATGAGAGAAAATAAGGCTTGTAAGTAATTTTCATGGTTGTTTAGGAATAATTGTTTCATTATTGAGTTAATAGTTTTTACAAACAGCTTCCATTTCCATATCATATTTCTCCAGTAGCTCTTTATTGCGTTTGCCTCGGCAGAAGATGACAAGAAGTTGTTTTAAATCCATCTCTTGTCTAAAATGTGAGTTCCACAGTAGTTAGGGGAGGGAGATGCAACAGGAAAAATAAGGTACGGGAAGGAGATGGTGGGGGTAGATTGAAATTGGTTGATTAATAAGACAACAAAATTCATTCACCAGCTTGTTTCAAGGGAGACTCTTATTATTCTGGAGAGAATTAGACATCAGATCCCTCATAGGCCCCAGGCTCTGACATGTGTTTTATAATGACAGTTAATTAGATACTGTCTGCGGCAATCATAGGCTGTCATTTCTAATACATTTCTGGGAAGTTGAAGGACAGGAGAAGTCACCCCCTCCCTCTCTTCTCCCTTCCCGTAACTGAAATCGGTTGCCAAAATTAACTATGAATATATGAGGCACGAGTTCAACAATTATACAGCCGTTCTGCACATTTAGTCTCCCACTTAGTATGTGCTCTGTGTCCCAGGCTATGCCGGGCAGGCGCTTTGCAGGCACCGTTGGTACTGCAGCCATGCTAGCATTCAGGAACATCTCACACAGCGGTCTCTAACACCTGGTCTCATGGAAGATGCCACTTCAAGTTGCAACTTATGTGTTAGAACAGAATCTGTCACCAAAGCATGAGACACCTCCCCACTTCCAGCTTTACTAAAGCAGAACTTGCAGTTCATTAATAAAAATTATTTATTCTCATATATAAACTTTAAATTTGGATAATTCCTAAAGTAGTACCTAATCTGGATTTTTGATTCCCTCTTTTGCTGAAGATCATTATAACATGGCAGTAATGCATAGTATAAAAGAAGCTAAGCCATGAGGCAGAAATCCTGCTTGTGACAGCTTAAAATCATAGATTGCTAAACTTTTAAGGGACCGTAGAAGTGACCTAATCTAATCTTTTTACTTACAAATAAGAATACTTGAGGCTCAGAGTGCTAAAGTAATTTCATGGCAAGCCTGAGCCGAAACTCCGTTCTCCTCACTTTTGCCTGTTGCTCCCTTCCCTTTAAAGCATTGCCTCCTGTCTTACGATCTGGGCGACTTTGCTCAACTCACAGGACTTTCCGGACCTTGAGTATCCTCATCTGCAAAATGGGCACAGGAATAATACCTACCTCACAGGGTAGTGTTGAGCAGAAGTGGGGAAGCTACTCCACTTGTCTTTGGGACTCCAAGCAATCTCATGTGGCCCTCTGATTGCTTTGCTCACATGTCATCTTTCCCAGTGTATGTCTAGGCCTCGTAAAGACCCACTAAGAGGCATAAGAAGGCTCTCAGTACTGTTCTGGTTGAAATCCACACTCTCTTACAGGTTACCCACTAAGTTTCTCATTCCTGTTTTAGAGAGATGGCCACTCGCGTCATGTGCAGTAATTCAGTCTTTTTCAACCCAAGTGGTCATAACTGATGTCTCTAGGATGGTGGCTTCCAAACATGACAGGGTCAGAATTCCCTAGAGCGTTTCTTAAAAGTACAGATTCCTGCCCCCTGCCCCATTTCTAACCTCCATCAACCCCCGCCCCTTGAGGAAGAAAAAAAAAAAACAAATACAGTGGGTTTGCGCAGAGCCCGATAATCTGTATATTTGCTAGGTTTTGTTTTACTTGTTTTTGCTTTTTCAGATCCCTAGACGACTGCCTGGGAGATGCTGCTCACTAGAGCAGATCATATCCTAAAATGTGCTACTTTCTACAGCTACTAAAATCTCCCGATACTTTTTTATGGGTTCTAATTAATTTGTACATTTAGGAGGTTGAAATGTCAGCAGTAAGCGATAATATAAATTCTCGGAGGTACTAGCTCTCCTTTCCTTGCCCTCAGATGGTCATATGTACACAAAGCTACTGTTCCCACTGCCCCCGCCCCACCAACTCTACCACCGCCTCGTCCACAGCCCTTTGGGACCTAAATGGACTCTATAGCAAATAGCCGGTGTCTATGAAGGCAGATCTGCTGTCCACTACCAGCAGAAAACATGCTTGAGATTTGTTTTGCGGTGGTGTTGGTTTTAGATCTCCCCACACCCTCCCTCCTAATAATAGGGCTCTGTTTATATTAAGCCCCCCCCCCTCACATCTGGTCCCCTCCTGATCACAGACACATATTTCAAAACATGAGGTTAAGGGTATGGTGTGTGATATTGAGTGATTATTCTCTGTGCAGAATAAACTGGTATCAGAAAGCAAACAAAGCCATAGTCTTGGCCTCATAGTATGATTCTCTACCCAGTGACCTAACCAGTCAGTGCAGAGTTGGGAAGGCTACAGGAGAGCAGTCTGTCAGACATCCCTGAAGATCCAGACTGATATATTGAATTATTCTCAGGCATGAGCAGAAAGCATATGATTAGCCAATTGCTTATGTGTTACTATAATGGTTCACTTGCTTTCTAAATGAATGTAGCCTCCTCGCCAGCTGTGGACTCTCAATGTTTGTAAAGGTTTAAAGATGTTCCAGTAGAATGTAGAAGGACATTGAATAAAGATATTGAAAAAAGAAGGCAAGCAGAGATAATGAGATTTTATATATGCACATAGAAAGTTAGCTGTGACGGAACCCAGCACATAGTAAACATTTAATGAGAGTTAGCTCCAGTTCAGATTATTACTGTTCTTATGTCATTGCTGTTTAACTCAAGTTATTGCTGATAATCAGTGGCATATTGACCATGGATATTAAGCATAGAAACGTGAAGGCATTTACCTTGATTTTTTTAGAAAAAAAAGTTTTAAAAATCCACTTAGTTCAAGCCTAACTTCTTACTAGATTTGTGCATACTATGGTATATGGTCCTTAACTTATGGCCACTATTTCTGAGTTCCTATTTCCATTAGATTTAGTGAATTAGATATTTTTAGGTGAATTAAATGGGCTGTTTGAAGCTCTTGCCTGGACTAATTTCAGGAATCACTGAGGCTTATGAATAACTCACAATGTCAATTCAAATTTTATGATTATTCTTCCCTGAAGATCCTAATCCTCCACTTAATCGCACCCCCCATCATTGGTAGAATAAATAATGATGAAAATATGATTAACCTAAGTCTGTCACCTCCAGCAGTAACTCAAGTTTATGGCGGTGAGATGGAGTTAGTTCTGCCTTTACCCTGGGCTCCAGGCCTATAGGTTTTAAGAGGATTTAACTCTTTGTGGAGTCACAATTGTGGTGTTTTTCAAAAAGGTAGACAATATTTTACATTTTTTCTCTTAGCTTGCATTGTCAGAAGCGAAGAATTCCATTTCCCCTTAAGCTCTTTACCGTGTAGTGCCACGTGCCAGAGTTTCTTAATCTATTTAATCTACAACAACCCCATCCTTTGGGTGAAAGGAGTAGAAATCAACATGGATGAAATGGGTGGCCTCCATGTGTTAAGATTTAAGGTATAAACTAGAAGAGTGTACATTGGTCATTCTTAGCCTGCAGTATGGAGAAATCACTTCCAGCCACTTGTGAAGCCATTTAGTAAAGCAGTCACTTTGACAGTCCCACAGGTTGATCTGCAGACACTCGGCTTTCTTAATCTAGGTACACAATGTGGTACTGTCTTTGTGCTCTTTTAGTTTATCATCCTTAATAAAGTTAGACAAGAAGACAGATTAATTGTATCTGCCAAACATGTAGCAGGTACATCTGGCAGAATATATGTATAGCTACACTAATGTTATCTGGGATATATTCTTTCTACAGTTTTTCCATGGATTTAGTACAATATGAGATGGCTGTGAAATAGTTAAGGCATCAAAATATACAAGAAAATATATGAGATCTCTTTCCCTGTCCATGTCTCCTGTGAGGGATCCATAATCCCACAGGCTCGTTCATTCACTCTTCTGTGGAGTGTCCTCAGTCCAGTAATACATGGGAGAGAGAAGGACTGGTATGGGGCTCTCAATACACCTAAGTCATGGCTATAGACCATTTGGGATGTTTAAGTGTCTACAGAAAAAGAACTGAAATTTGGTATTCTTGAAATTTAAGAAAAAAATTCCTGGAAAATACAGAATTAGGCGCAGTGCTAGAATAAAACCACATCATCCGTTCTCTTGAAGGTAATACATGTATCTTCTTTTTACTTATCGTCTTAGTGCACTTAAGGTTCTTTGGATGTTTATGAGTGTTCTGTGGATGAAAAAGAACTCTTAAAGAGATAAAGCAAAATAAGGTAGCGATCTGATTCTAGCTGGGCTAGAAAACTAAAGGAAGTAGGAACTTCAGGTTGAAAGCATGGTTTTAAGGAATAGATTAGCTGCTTGAGAAAATTGAGTTTTTTGGATTCTTTTTTCACTGTCTCTTTATTGATTGTCACAGTCTATTTTCTGATTCTACCCTTTGGTGCTAAGAATACAAATGGAGGCGTCTTTCTGTTGTTGCTCAATAAAGCAACCAGGCAGCGTCCTCCTTGCTGGCTGCTTCTCTTCCTCGCCCTTCCCGATGCTAATCGCACTGGCATGATTATTAGTTTCAGTTCTGTGTTAATTTATTCAGTCTTTCGGGAGTTAATTGAACATCGTGTCTGTTATTGAAGTATTTGGCACGTGTTGCCCCAAGCCCAATTCCTTTATGTGGAAAAAGGGACCGCCAAAGAAGGCTAATTGACCTCTCTGTGACTGAAGGGCTGCAGAGTGATGAATTGGGTTCCATGGGCAACGTGGACAGGATTCACTCAGTCTTCTCTCTGATTTTTAAGATCACGTGTAATTGATGAAAAATTCAATTCATATTTGATTAGTATCCTCTTAAATCATCAACATATTATTTTTTAAGAGTTATCAGATTTTCAAGAGCTAACATTTGGCCCAGAGTAAGCCTATTCGTATGCCAACTAACCTGGATTAAGTTCAGAAACCTATTGCTTTGGGTCTTCAAATGGGTGTTTTTAACAAACTATGGTTTTCTGTATTTCTTTATTGCAAATTACGAACCACGGATTCGTTCTCTGCTTTACTTACGTCCTCCTAATTGCTTTGTATTTAAGAATAGTTATGCGTATTTCACTATCACGTTAAAATATGAAACAAAACTGTCCTTTAACAAGAAGGCCCCTTTAGCCTTCTGGAAAGTAACTAAAAGAGAAAACAAAAAGGAGTGCAAGCTTTAATTTTGTTTTAAATATAGGACCAGTTGAGGGCTATGAAAATTACTTAGTTTATATTTTCAGACATTATTTCATAATTATTTGTTATTGATTTTTTCATATTTAATTAGTAAGATTATAAACTTAAAATGATTTTACCAGGATCTTTACTAAATTCTTGTTCCCTATCAAGGAGAATTCTTTGAACATAGTATTTATCAGAATTTCTACTGAAATTACAAACCACGTACATATACTTTGTTCTAGGCCTCTGCTTGTCTGTTGAGAATATATATACATTTCTTTTTTTGTCAGTTAACTTTGCTTTCATTGATAAAGCTTCAGAAGAAATTATCAGGAAACCTTATTACTGAACTGTGTATCTAGGTCTGATTCTGACAATCTGAGGATCTCCTTTTGGACCACAATGTATAGTAAAAATACTTCCTGCAGAGGATCATGTGAGAAGTTGTTACTCTGAAACGTGCTCTCACATTCTGAGAGAACGTTATTTTCAAAAAACAAGCAGTGTCATGATTATCGGTGGAATCGGGTGGCCTGATTTGGAATTGCAGTATAGCAAATGAGCAGTATAGATGGAAGATAGTGGTATATGGTTGAGAATGCAGACTTTAAAACACTTTCCTCTCTAGGTATAAATCCAGGCCCAGTTATTTATTAGCTGTGACCTTGAGGGAATTACTAAATTCTCTGTTCTTCAATTTCCTCTGTTCTTCAATTTCCTCATCTCATATATGAGGATGATAGTAATAGTACCTGCCTTATAGGATTGTTGTAAGGGTTAAGCTTGTGAAATAGATGTGAAGTTCTTCAAACAGTCTCTGGCATGTGGATAACACCTATCACATATAGCATCTTCCGTTATCATGAGTCGTTATGAAGATTGTCTTGGTACCATACCTGATATTCTGTTCTTTCTGGAGCTATATTTCCCCACACCTCTGTGAAGCCTAGAGTCTAGTAACTTTCACTCTTCACTTTATCTCTTATTTAAAAAAAAAAAAAAAAAAAAGGTGTTCTGAAAGGCTTATAAAAGTATACACGATTGATGAGAACTGCACATATTCTTTCTGGGACCGTGCTGTAATTAAGACAAAGGAAACGTTCAGAATATATAGAATGAGAGTTTTAACCCAAGTTGCCATTCATTCTACTCTATCTCTTGATTCTGATCTCATGGGGTAATTAATGAAAAAATAAATATAAACCAAGTTCTCCATGATTCCCTTATTAATTTTAAACAGAACTTGATCTATAATTTTATTTCATTTACGACTTCGTCACTATTTCTAGGGTGTGGATAGAGTCTGAAGGTTGTGGGCCACTGTACTGACTTCCCACCGTTACTCATTCGGGAAGTTATCACAGTCTAACCAGCATTTCAGAGCTCTTCCCCCTTCATTTTATTACACAGAAGCAATACTCCAGCAACGATTGCTTTATCTAATCCTTTATTAGACTGTAATACGGCCTCTGCCATGTTTTGTTTTGTTCTTTTAATTCTTCTAAAATGCTAACAGTGTTTCCCTTCTGATTTAGCTTCACGGGGTCTGCATCAGAGAATTTTAAGTAAATTGTTACAGTGTTAATTCAGATTTCATGGTCAGGCTCTATTCTATAACAGATATGATAGGATTTGGCCTCCTCTGTATCTTTATATAAGCAATCTTCAAACATCCTTATGATCTTTCCTGCTGCCTTAGAAGATTCGATATAATGGAGGAATGAGGAAGCAAACAAATTCTGTTGTTTCATCTCTGTGAATATAATTCATATGACAGTGGAGTTTAAATTTTCATTGCAAAGTTACATCAGAAAGGTAATTTTGTTTTGTTAGGCCACAGGGTTTTGCTTGTAGATACCGTAAAATTTATATCTACTTCACATTTTCATTGTATAAGTGAGAGGTTTAGACACTATGCGTTTAATATCCTTGTCTAGATAAATGAGTTTTCTTTTTTTAATGGCTTTCACAGTACTAGTAACTCTTATTTCACAGTACTACTAACTAACAAAAGCTTTTGTGCTAAGTGAGACAAGTGGATTTACAATACCATAAAAAACAAAGAGTGATGGGGAGTAAAGAGAAGGAAGAAATATCTTAGAAACTTCCTGGAATATTTTCAGAACTCACTAGGCTTTTGGATTATTTGGGACATTTCGATGAGTGATATCCAGGTCAGAGGACTCATTCTGACGCTTCACTGTGGAGCAGGCAGTGTGTTCTGGGAGGTTGGAACAGCAAGAGTTGGATGCTGGACAGGTGAGTTTTCTTTGACAAGTGATACTATCATAAAAATAATGGTCACTAACAGTTTTTTACAGCTTGCTTTGTTTTTAATTTTAGTCATCAAGCAGTACCCTAAATGCCTTAATAGTCATACCTAAGAAGCCTTCAAAAAAAAATCCATTTTCTTCATATTTGAAATAGTTTCTTCTTCCTGTAATTGCCTTTTAAGAATCTAAAGAAGCCACACTTTTAGCATTTTGTTTGGCAGTGTTAGCAAGTCAGTGAGATGTTTTTTGTTTGTTTTGTTTTGTTTTTGTAAATATGGAAAAAGGAAGTGTTAATAATAGTAGCAGCTTCAGAGATGTTTTATATTTGGGAGCACAAAAACCGGTTTTAAGAGCTTGTATTGAACAGGTTTCTTCCTATACATTTTTTTTTTTTACCTGTCCTTTTAACAGAGACAGCCCTCTTGTTTGAACTTAGCAACTGTCCCAGATTTACCAGATGTCTACCAGAATTCTTGTTTATAATTCCCAAGAGCAGTGAGCAGTGTCTTTTTTATCGTTGTGGAGCAAAGTAGTGTCATATAGGCTGCAGTGGCGCGGTTCAAGGACGCCTGCTGTCCTAGGTCTTTGCTGGGAGCAACTCCGGAAAACATGGTCTGGCACGATCACCGAGAGGATGGAAAGGTGTGTGCCTGTCAGCTGACAGTCCGATCTGCCCCTGCACTCTCCCCGCCTACCCCCCTCCCCGCCCCCGGCCGCCGGCCGCCGGCCGCCGGCCCCGGCCCCGGCCCCGGCCCCGGCCCCGGCCCCGGCCCCGGCCCCGGCCCCG